>NC_089849.1:92592418-92912418 GCF_035609145.1 Eleutherodactylus coqui
TTTGTTTGCTCTTGGAAAAAAGTCGCGCCAGAAGTACTTGCCTGAAATTCATCTCCTATATAGAAATACTTATGTTATGGGAATTGGAGCTGATAACTGTAGGCCAAGCAGTCCCATAGTGACTATATGTCTATGGCTAGCTTTAGTCACCCCCTGGGACTTGGCATTGTTAAAACCCACTCCATAACCCCCCACAAACACACTCATATGTCTTTCACACATCAAGTCTAAGGACAATAGAACAGTAAAATGAAAGGACTTCATCAATATAGGAGGGGTTATGGCAGCTGTAAACCTTACACAAAGAGCCATTAGGACAATTAAAAGGCCATATTATGTCACTAATTGCCACATACAGTCACATCCTCAGGCTGCTCTCAGCAAGACACACTCTGCATTTCAAGGGCCTGAATTGGGCTCTCTCTATGTGCTTCCCCCACCCCAGCAAACAATAGGGTCACTCTTACTTTTATACATAGACTGGAGGAGCAAACATACCATAGCTTCCCTGAAAATACCCTCCAACAGGCTAGATGTTCTCCATATCAGAACCTGGAACAACGTAGGCGGTCTACAAACGAGACCAATGTCAGCCTCCATCAGATAAGAGCAAGGTAGACGTTCGCCAGATCACTCCGATGTACATGTCTACCGGATTGGAGTGTAATATAGTCTGTAGTTATGCATTCTAATTTCTTGGCTGGATGGCCCTTCAGACAGCAGTATTGGGTCAGTATTTTGTATCAGTACTTGGAAGCCAAAACCAGGAGTGGGTCTGAAATACAGAAGAGATGCCAATCTTTCCAATTAATACTTTTTCTCTGCAGGTTCCACTCCTGGTTTTGGCTTCCAAATACGAATGTAAAACATTGACCAAACATTACCGTGTGTATGGGACCGTAGTCATTGGGCGACTAGTCTACATTGTCAGTGGGTCCTCTTACAATTGTACTGTTTCTTCCTGGCTTCACATGGAGTATATTTTGTTCTTCTCACCTCCTTCTTTATCCTCTTGTTTCCTCTTGATGTCTCCATGACAGTCTTCTCTGTTTGTTTTTAAGTCAGAGCTCTTCTCTGGTTCCCGCTGCTTGTGAAGTGCTGTGTACACAGATTGTGGCCTGACACACAGACAAATGGTAATTATATATAGTCTCTCACTAAATGCTGGTGTCATGTTGTAAGGGGAATAGTGGGATGGATGGATGGATGGATGGATGGATGGATGGATGGATGGATGGATAGATAGATAGATAGATAGATAGATAGATAAATAGATAGAGAGAGATATAGATAGATAGATATGAGATAGATATGAGATAGATAGATAGATATGAGATAGATAGATATGAGATAGATAGATATGAGATAGATAGATATGAGATAGATAGATATGAGATAGATAGATAGATAGATATGAGATAGATAGATATGAGATAGATAGATAGATAGATAGATAGATATGAGATAGATAGATAGATATGAGATAGATAGATAGATAGATAGATAGATATGAGATAGATAGATAGATAGATATGAGATAGATAGATATTAGATAGATAGATGGATATTAGATAGATAGATGGATATTAGATAGATAGGTATGAGACAGATAGAGAGATAGACAGAGAGAGATATAGATAGATATGAGATGTATATGAAATAGATAGATATGAGAAAGATAGATAGATATGAGACAGACAGATAGATAGATATTGAGATAGAGATAGAGATATAAAGATAGATATGAGATAAATAGATAGATATGAGACAGACAGATATATATGAGACAGATAGAGAGATAGACAGAGACAGATATAGATAGATATGAGAGATATATGATATAGATAGATATGAGATAGAGATAGACAGATAGATAAATATGAGATAGACAGATAGATATATATGAGATAGACAGATATATAGGAGATAGATAGGAGATAGATGGCTTGATCGCTACATAGATAGATAAGAGATACATATATATGATATGATATAGATAGATAGATATGAGACAGATAGATATGAGATAGATAGATAGATAGATAGATAGATATGAGATATATATGAGACAGATAGAGAGATTGACAGAGAGAGATATAGATAGATGATAGATAGATGGATAGATAGATATGAGATGGATTGATATGAGATAGATATGAGACAGATAGAGAGAGATATAGATAGATATGAGATAGAAAGATATATATGAGATAATTATATATAGATTATTAGATAATAAGATATAAGATAGATATGATATAGATAGATAAATAGATATGAGATACAGATAGATAGATATGAGATAGAAAGATAGATATGAGTTATATATGAGATAGATAGATAGATAGAGAGATAGAAAGATATGAGATAGACAGATAGATAGATATTGAGATAGAGAGAGATATATAGATAGATATGAGACAGATAGAGAGATAGACAGAGACAGCTATAGATAGATATGAGATATAAATGATATAGATATGAGAAAGATAGATAGATAAATAGATATGAGATAGACAGAGAGAGAGAGATAGATATGAGATAGAGAGATATATATGAAATAGATAGATATGAGACAGATAGAGAGAGACAAAGAGAGATATGGATAGATATGAGATAGATAGATAGATAGATAGATAGATAGATATGAGACAGATAGAGAGATAGAGATATAGATAGATATGAGATAGATATATATGAGATAGATATGAGATAATTACTTACATATATAGATTATTAGATAGATATAAGATAGATATGATATAGATAGATATGAGAAAGATAAATAGCTATGAGATAGATAAATAGATATGAGATACAGATAGATAGATATGAGATATATAGATAGATATGAGTTATATATGAGATAGATATGAGATAGAAAGATATGAGATAGATAATTACATAGATATACAGATTATTAGATCATTAGATAGATGAGAAAAATGCTACAAATATATAGACATGAAATAGAATTAGATGGATAGATAGATATGAGATAGATATGAGATATATATGAGAGAGAGAGAGATAGATATGAGATAGATATGAGAGAGAAAGATAGATATGAGAGAGATAGATATGACATAGATAGATATGAGATAGATAGATAGATATGAGAGAGATAGATAGATATGAGAGAGATAGATAGATATGAGATAGATAGATAGATAGATATGGGGATAGATAGATATGAGATAGATAGATAGACATGAGATAGATAGATAGATAGATAGATAGATAGATAGATAGATAGATAGATAGATAATTACATAGATATACAGATTATTAGATAAGATAGATGAGAAAAATTCTAAAAATATATACAGATGAAATAAATAATTAGATAGACAGATATGATATAGATAGATGGATATATTTATATATAGATACAAAGATAGATATTATAGATAGATAGGACATTATCACTGAGAATCATTGTACAAAGCATGTTTGTCAGTGCTTATTCACACTGGGCAGATGATCTGCTATGTGGGGATGAACCGTTGTTAATACGATCATTCATCAGCATACATCTATCATTGGTTGGCTCTATATCTTCCCACTTACATGAGATGCACAGCCAATCAGTGAGTAAGATCAGCTGATAACCAAGAATGTGCATTCAGGTGGGTCGATATTGGCATAATGAACCTTAGGGCCTGATATTTGACCCACATATAGAGGGTTGTTTGACACTTGGAGGTTTTACATGACTAACACTCAAGATACCTTCTACTGTTACAATTCTCCCTCCGTCCTTCTCATTATCGGCCCTGTGTGAGGAGGCGGCTGTGATGATGATCGGAGCTCATTGACTTTCATCTCTCTTGATACACAGGAATCAATGATTTATAAATCTCTGTTCAATAGTCCATCAAAATACACGGCTGTAATGACGTTTTGTGTCACTAGGGGCACTAAAATCCTCAACAACTGGAGCCCATACACACGGCAAGATGACGGTTGTGTAGCACGGATAGGTAATAAGCTGCCAATAGCCCGCCATCCTGCCAATACCGCGTCTTGTGTGCCAGCAGTATTATGAGGATCACATATTGTCCCCTGCGGGATAAAATCCACCCCAGTCTATAGCAATTCTCACTTAGTAGTGTATTTGTAGAGGTTTCCAAAAAATTGACTTGCAGGAATGCATCCAATAGGTGGCGCTGTAGAGGTATTGTTCCATCTTGCTTATTTGCATATATTTCCCAGAGGAGCATGCATGGCCTTATAAGTCTCCTCACTCACCTTCTAGGTGCTCTCCTGAGGCCAATTTCACACGGGTGAGTGCGATACCAGGCCGTGAAACTCGGCCTGATATTGGGCTTGCTAACCTGCGATTTTACAGCGTATGCGAGGCACTTCGGGGAAGTAGCGATCCTCCGGTGTGAATGAGAGAGGCGGCAGATAATCACACAGCGTCTCCTATTGTTTTCAATAGGGAAACCTTGCAAAGCGGTCACCTAGCATGTGGGGCTATGCTGCTGCCGGCCCCATTGAAAACAATGGAAGATGCGATGTGAGAGCACGGCCAAAGAAGAGACATGTCGCACGTCCTGTCCCACACTGCATCGCGGTGCAATGCCGGAAAAAATTGCTGATGTGTATGTATATTCAAAAGAATAGGGTTCATATTTGTGCGTCTTGCAACGCACAAATCTCACGTGAGAATCTCGGCTGTGTGAAACCGGCATTATGCCTCATGCACATGAGCGTAGGGATTTTTGGTCGGTTGTGTCACGGCAACAGCGAGACTGAAAAACGCGTGAACGGGGGAAACAAATCTGCCGTTTGTGCGCCTGTTTAGATGGCTCGGGTCTGGTGCATATACGCCGAGCCTGGATTGCCGTGGGGCGGGTGGAAACAGTTTAGCTTTTAGCAAGGGTAGGGGGCAGGAGCTAGTGCGCTAAGCTCCCACCCCTTGTCGGCTGCCAGCAATGGGAGAGGGTGGGAGCTTAGCAACTAGCTCCTGCTCCTCCCATTGCAAACAGCTGGCCAGGGGCGGAGACAAGGAGGGAAAGGTGTGGGAGTTTAGCAGACACGCTGCTAAAGTCCCTCCCACCTCCCTTCTCTGGCATCTACCACAGACTCCCATAGGAGTCTATAGGAGCTGCCACCGTATTCCGGCCAGGAAGATAGTTTGGGTCGGGTCCAGCAGGGATACTCCCACGTGAATTGATACATTGTAAACCAATGAAAGCGCGGCCGATATACACTCGTGTGAATAAAGCCGTAAGGAGAGAGGATACCCCTCCCGACCTTTGAGTGCCTGATCACACACGGAGCTCACAAGAGTCGGACAGCCACTTTCTGCTACGTCTCTACATACAGATGTACGAGCTGGAGCCATTACTCCGGTTTTCCTCAACAAGTCAGCCGCAAAATCACTTTAATAATGGCTTATTCACACGGGCGTTGGCGCATCGGCGTTGCATAAATACGCTGCATATTTATGCGTCCAAAACGCGTTGACGTTTGCATATTTTATCCGCTCCTGCGTGCTTCTGTGTGCGCAAATACACTGCGTGAAACGTAATAAAGAACGCAGATGAGCCCATTGATGTGTATTCGCCCCAGCCTTCTCACTTCAGTGGCCTATGGCGGTTCGTAAGGCGTCCCAAAATAGGACTGGTCATGTATTTTTTCACACAATTGAATGACAAAATCTGCTCATGTGAACGCGCCCGCTGGAGGAGCCCAAAATTGTGTAAAATTTTGTTAGAGGGAATATGTAGCGAAATGTTTCTTCTCTGCCGTCTAGTTTTATTGGTCATCCGGCATCTTCCAGGCCGTTTCCACTGACCACCAGGACTGATTCTCTTTGGAGCTTCACCCCCAGGCTTCTGGATCATCAGATGCTGGACCAGAGGAATTTGGAATAGTGGGCTCCTTTTTCTATATATACGTATATTTTTATCTTGGATTTTCCGTTCCGCCATTCCAGAAGGAAATCTCTGTTTTTAATTTAAACGTTCCCCGATCTGCCAAGTTCTGCACTTGAAACAGCTGTTGGAGAAAGGTGCTGCGCATAATGGACTATTCCAGAAATTACAGACACGCCGCGCTCTTATTAACCCCTCCCTTACCAGCCAGCCGTCGACCTTTTTCTACTGACTTTAGAATACATCTGCTTAGAAGTGTTGCGTACAGCGTTGTCCGCTAAAAATGGGCGACAGAAGCTAAAGGACGAAGATGAAGTTCATATAATGGCGCCGGGCCGTGTGCCGATAGGAATCACCGAGGCCACCCAGACTCCGGTACCTGCGGCGGGATCCAGCTCCGGCTCAGCTCCATCCGGACACACAACGCTTGCTGCTAGAGGTTTTAATTGAAATCACCTTAGGACGACGTAGCGGAACATCTTCTGAAGATCAAGTGATACTTTCCCACAAATCCAGAAGAATATTAACCCCTTAGTGACCGCCAATACGCCTTTTAACTGACCTCACTATTCGGCTTTTAACCTGCACATCTTTTTAGGACGGTAGCTTAGCTGACTACTGACAGCCAGGCTCCTGCTCTAACAGCCAGGAACAGAGAAACCTCAGATCCTGGTAGTTTAACCTCTTACATGCCACAATCAATAGCAACTGAAGCATGGAAGCGGATGATAGGGGGAGGGGCTCCTTCTGTCACCCATCCACATCCTTCAATACGATCACAAGATACCGATGGGTTCCTTTGGCAGCCGTGTCCCCCAAAAAACAAGCCCTCATACAGCTACGTCTATGAGTTATGCAATGCAACTATGAAAATCGCTTGGTACTTAACCCTTTCTAATCCACTGTCTGACCTCTGAAGACATTATGATTTAAGGCTGTACAGCTCCGATGTTGGAAGACGTCCGTCGGGGTTCTCTTACTGTATATTGCCAGCCCCTCTGCTGTCAGAGCCTATCCAATATGTCACCTTATGCAGTACTTGCTTTAGCCAGCAGATAGCACCGTTGTATAAGAGCAGAAAAAGAGTAAGCCCCCTAGGAAAACCAGGATACAAATTGGATTGGAAAGGGTTAAGGCAAAACATAGGCATTCTGGAGGTCCTACCATATTCATTCATCATAACACAGATAGTCCAATGACTTTAATGGGAACTGTGTAATACTCCACTTCTCCTGTAGTGGTGCTGTAGGAAAACTGAACACTTGCCATCAGGTCCTCCACAGATTACAGCTGATCGCTGGGGGTCTAGCAGTGGCACGATCTGTAGTTAGCTCATTCTAAAACAGTGTTTCCCAAACTCCAGTCTTCAAGACGCCCAACAGCTCAAGTTTTCAAGATTTCCATAGTAATGTTAGTGCCATTGCCACGGGCCTTCTCTCTATAGGATATCCTCAAATCGTGACCTGTTGTGAAGTCCTGAGGACTAGAGTTTAGGAAACACTGTTCTAAAAGACCTTTCTAAAAAAACGAGCTAGTCCAACATGAACAACACTTACAAATTTGGTCATTTCTACTTTAAAGGAGTATTCTGGTTCTATCAAGTTATCCCCATTCACAATTTAGCGTTCTTGTTATCTGACCAGTGGGGGTCCCAGTGGTTGGACCTCCACTGATAAGATAGTTATCTCCTAGGGGATAACTTGATATAACCAATATACACCCTTAAGTGGAAGGTTTGGCTTTTCTTCGTCAAGGATCCACTTGTCTTCCTGGCCATTCATGGTATTATCCAACGTCTTCATCAACCCAAACAGTTCTTCAATGCCATCAATACTTTTCCTGTCCTCGCTTCTTCAAAGCTCAGATCCTACACATATAAGGAGCTACAGAAAATGCCATCGTAGTCTTGGCAATTCTTTTATGTCTGTCCTGCGTTTCAGTTTCCATCTCATTTCTTGACCCTTCTTGTTAAGAAACACCATAGTTACATTCAAGACCATACACAGATGAGAAGGGGCCACGTAGCAAAATAGGGCCCTTTCCTGGTGAGATCACCAAACACCTCGTCAAACGTGTACTCTACTCTCCTCTCTCTAGTTAGAGCATGAGATGGCATAGTCCATGAGCAAGGAACACTATGGCAAAGCCATGGCAAGAGTTGCACTATGCTGCATTGTGAATTCTAGAAGATCCTTAGTACTCCGATACTGAAATGCGCTAATCATCTGTAATGATGCAGTTAAAGTGTTATTCAACAATTACCGGCCCAACGGAGTGAGGACATAATACAGATGTGATACTTTATATCCCCCTCCCCGAGCCCAGCCTGGTTTACGCCGAACACATGAACTCAATCCGTCAGCAGTCATGTCACATCTGTTTGCGTCTTGTCTCCACACCAGGCCATTAACATTACAATGGACAGTCCTTTGTGTCTTATATAGCAGGTCAGAGAGGACGAGGGCCGACCTGGCAGTTGAACGGACAAGAGTTCAGCTTGGTGTCAGCAGATGTGTTAACATCCCACGATGAGGGCTCTATAAGCGGGACGTTCTAATGTGTAATGGATGGGATGATGGGGTCATGCCAACCTGAACCGTAGGGCTGTCCACTCTCTAAGGTCATGTGTAGTATGTATGATTTTAGTTTACTTTGTAATGTACATGCATCGCCTGTCATGTAGCTTCAGCTTGCCCATGAATATTGTATGTACAATATGGGACTTTAACGACCTATGATAGATACATGTACTGTATAATGTGTTGTAGGTCACAGGGAGTTGGTATGGAGCTGGCTTGGTGGGTGTCAGCTGTGTTAAACAGCTAACACCCACCTGCAGCAGCCATGATCAGAGATCACTTGCGTCCATTTAGCCACTTATATGCTATGGTCAATGTTGACCACAGCATCTAAGTTGTTAGAATGTGGACGGCTTCCTCGTGGCCCTCCTATGATGTAATTATGGAGAGTTCATAGGTTTCCATGGGAGCCTGGGGTGCCGTGTACAGAAGCCTTCAAAGCCCCGCCTGTAGTAAAATACAGGGAAGTATTGCAGTGTATGGTAAGTGATCGCATGTTTTGCAATTTTTAAAAAAATATTAATGCAAGTTAAAAAAGTTCTTTTCTAGAGTTGAGCGAGCATGCTCGCCCGAGCTTGATGCTCGTTCGAGTATTAGGATACTCGATGGTGCTCGTTACTCGAGTGAGTACCACGCCGAGATCGACCCCTCACCGCATTACCACTTCCTGCTGTGACGTGCCAGCGTTCACACGTCCACAGCAGTATGGCTTTGCGGGGAGGGGGAGAGGGAGAGGGAGAGAAAAAAAAGGCACCTGGCGGGTGAAATACAAAAATGCTCGGGTCTCCCATTGACTTCAATGGGGTTCGTTACTTGAATAGAGCTCTCGAATATTACGGAAAGCTCGACTCGAATAACGAGCACCCGAGCATTTTGGTACTCACTCATCTCTATTCTTTTTCCATAAAAAAGTCAAACAGAATTGGTGTCATTGGATCCATAAAAGTCCAAACTATTTAAATATTACTATTTATTCTGCACGGTGAATGCTATGAAAACTTCAAAAAAAAAAGGAGAAGAAAATGGCCAATTCAGTGCACACCGATGTAGCTGCACTTTAGCTTTCCCTCTAAGCAGAGCAGCGCTCCTCTGGTGTTATGTATAAAGAAGTGTGATCAATTATAATGAAACGTCATCAAGGAAGCTCGGACTGCTGGTGGCCTTATTAATGCAGCTTCTGGAGAACGAGCCATCTTCTGTTTGGGTCATCAGCTTTCTAAATGACCAGTCCAGAGCCCTACACTAGAACAAACCATCTACACCACCAAGACGACTCTGCTATATGTGAGCGGGGCGCAGGGTCTACATGCATTAAGGCCCTTTTACACAGAACCATCATCATAAAAAAAAATTAATCAGTCAAATGAGCGAAAACGAACGATAATCATTCAGTGGAAACGCAGCCGACGATCGAATGATAAATCGTTCATCTTCTGCAGGCATAAAAATCATCGTTGGCTCATTCACTTCTCATTCTGTTTAACTAGCGGTCATTCAGTCGTTCTCATGACTCATACAGCGATTGTGAACGACTTCTCATATGAATGAGCCAACGATGTATCTGCTGTATAAACAGGCTGCCTGAGCGAACACGGGCGTCATTCGCTCGTTCAAACGCAAAATTTGCAGGTCTAAACGGACCCCAAGTCATTAGAGTCTAGGTAAAATGTATATCGCACTTAGTCTTAGGGCTAATGCCCACGGACGGATTATCGCAGTGGAATTCTTAGTTAGACACCCGCCGTGAATTCCGCAGCAATGTCCGTCCATAGACCTGCTGTGGTAAATGATTCTCCCCTGCCCACGAGCGGAAATCAACTGCGATTTTCTGCTCACAAGGAAGAATCGCAGCATCTTCTATTCTATGCAGAAAATCGCGCAGACGGCTTCCAATAAGTCAATGGAAGTCGTCCGTCCCTCGATACTACTGCTGTGAGCACAGTGGAAGTACCGCGAGAATCAGCGTCACCGCCGGCACGTCATGCGCTGCACTGCGCATGAACACCGGGCCAGACATTTGCGACGGATCCGGAGTGGTGAGTACAGGGTCTCTGGGTGGCGCCGAGTCCGATTCCGTGTGAATGAGGCCCTAGTCATGTGACATTTATTCATGTGTCAGCAAATTCTACCCCAAATTTACCAACATGGCATTCTCTACTGGCCACTTCTCTCCCCAATAGCTCCTTGCGGCTGGTGTAAATTTGCGCCGCATGTATGACATCATTTTTGCACAATTTGCTTCATAAATCTCCATTATGTTCTAATTCATTAAATATCTTCATCTTGTAAGGGACCTCTCATACGGGACAGAATTACGCTGCCCGACGCAATGCAAACCGCGGTAAATTCTGCACCAAAATCTGCAGACTTTGAAGCGGAACTGAAAATGGCTTAAAACCTGCGCACAATTCTGTATCAAAATCCAGTTAGACCTGCGAATTTTGGTGCGGATTTGGCTGTGTCTTAGTTCCGTCCTGCGTGAACGGTCCTGATAACAGGCAGGCAGCATCCATATCCCTTCACGACTGCTCCCCTCATCCCTAGTGTAATCCACATATGTGTTGGCTCCGCTGGCTGCAGACAGAGCTGTGAAATAAGCTGTTATTACAGTCTGGTATTTATAGGGTGTGCACAGGCGGTCAGGGTTACCCCGCTTTTGCAGCCTGAAGCGCTCACATAATTGAGTAATAACGTCTTATTAGAAGTATGAAGTCCCGACTACTTACAGTATTGGGTGGTTGGATTTTATAGGCGAGGGATTTCATCCAAATGAGCCGTTCACATCTAAGTAAACCCATGACGCAGCCGTATTAATATCGGATTATGATTGGTAAGTGGAGCCAGCTGCAGGTCAGTCCGCAGGCATCATCTGTCCGTACGCTGCTCCATCTTTACAACCGGGATACTCTTGGCTCGCTGTCACTTATGGCGGACGCTGCGGTGCTGATTACATTGTATTGTGGAATACCAGAGGAGTCTGCCGGGACTAGCAGCTCCGGCATTGTGCAAACTCAATCCGTGGATAGTCTAGAGCCGCGGTGTCAGACTCATCATCACCGAGGGCCACATCAGGCTTATGGCTGCCGTCAGACTGTATAGTCAGGGCTTGTGCACACAAGCGTATTTGCAATTTTTGCACGCGTAATACGCCGCAAATAGAACAGATTGATTTCAGTGGGTTCGTTTATTTGACCATATATTTTCACATGATGTATAGTCGCGAGAAAAAATATGCGACATAACCTACCTGCAGTGAATGGGCTGGCGCAAATACGCAAGAAACGTACCTGTTCACTATTTGTGCATTATTTCAGTGGACCTGTCTGTTCTTTGCGTGTGCAAATATACAGTGTATTTAGGCAAAGAAAAACAAGCCAGAGGGGGGCGGCAAACACGGACGTAAGCAATTTTCGGTCGCGCAAATATGCAGTGTATTTGCATGACCGAAATGTGCTTACGCCAGTGTGAACAAGCCCTAATAGTGACCACAGTAATAAGTGACCCTCATAGTAATAGTGACCCCCACAGTGGCCCCAGTAGTAAAAGGGTTCCCCATAGAGACCCCACTAGTAATAGTCATAGAATGGTAGAGTTGGAAGGGACCTTCAGGGTCATCGGGTCCAACCCCCTGCTCAGTGCAAGATTTAAATAGTGATACACACAGTGGCCCAATTAATAAGTTTCCCATATATAGGGGGTCTCAATAGTAATAGTGACCACCATAGTTGGTGCAGTGCTCACCGTGACCCTTATAGATGCTCCAGTAGTATTAGTGGCCCCAGTAGTTAATAGTGCCCCCATAGTGGGTGCAAAAGTAACTGTGACCCTAATAGAGGCCCCAGTAGTGACAGTGCCCACATAGTGGCCCCAGTAGTAACAGTGCCCCCATAGTGGCCCCAGTAGTAATAGTGCCCCCAGTAGTAGCAGTGCCACCATAGCAACCCCAGTAGTAACAGTGCCCCCAAAGTGGCCCCAGTAGTTAATAGTGCCTCCCATAGTGGGTGCAGTAGTAACTGTGAGCCTGATAGAGGCCCCAGTAGTAACAGTAGCCCCTATAATGGCCCCAGTAGTAATAGTGCCCCCAAAGTGGCCCCAGTAGCAATAGTGCCCCCCATAGTAGCCACAATCGTATGTGTCCCCCATAGTAGCCCCAGTAGTAATAGTGCTCCCCACCGTGGCCCCAGTAGTAATAAATGACCACCATAGTAGTCCCAGTAGTAGTAGCGACCTCCCTATTGGCCTCAGCCTAGGCATTATCCCTACAGGCATTCCACTTACCCAGCCTGCAGCTTCAGAGCAGCAGCAGTGCAGTTTGTGACCGCTGACCTGTCCCCTTGGCATACTGCCTACAGGTTGTCGCACACGGATGCGGGGGAGGAAGAGATCAGCTGTCAGACTGCAGGCCTTGTGTTTGATATGTATGGTCTAGAAGATCCTATCAGCAGCAGCAGCAAAATCCTCTTCTCTTCACCCAGCAGCATAGACCCTCCTGCCCTGATAGTTTGTTACAATGAGTCAGTGCAGGTAAATGTATCACTATGGATTCCTGACTATAAAGTTCATAGGCTTGTCTAGACTGGATACAATTGTAACAAGCTGTGAAAAGTATTAGGTCTGAAATGGGTTTAGATATCCAAATGTAAACAAGAATATTCCATTCACTGACAGCAAGCAGTCATCTTGAAAACTGTCAAACTGAAAACACAGGGGGTATCTTACTAAGCCCAGCATTTCAAACACCAGTCTTAATATTTGCACGATGCGCCTAATACATAAAGGGGCACAAAGCTCTACACGTATTAGGTGGATTTTGGCTCCTCTGTGCACCCAAGCATTGTCCTACAGCCCTGTATAGAGGGGTCCAAGGTGGCCACGCCCCCTCCAGACAGAAGTGCATGATTTTGTGCAAATCCCCACTTCTGCAACTTTTTTAGATTAAAGGGGTTGTCCCGCGAAACAAAGTGGGGGTATACACTTCTGTATGGCCATATTAATGCACTTTGTAATGTACATCGTGCATTAATTATGAGCCATACAGAAGTTATTCACTTACCTGTTCCGTTGCTGGCGTCCTCGTCTCCATGGTGCCGTCTAATTTTCAGCGTCTAATGGCCAAATTAGACGCGCTTGCGCAGTCCGGGTCTTCTCCTTTTCTCAATGGGGCTCCGTGTAGCTCCGCCCCGTCACGTGCCGATTCCAGCCAATCAGGAGGCTGGAATCGGCAATGGACCGCACAGAAGCCCTGCGGTCCACCGAGGGAGAAGATCCCGGCGGCCATCTTCAGCAGGTAAGTAAGAAGTCACCGGAGCGCGGGGATTCAGGTAAGCGCTGTGCGGTGTTCTTTTTTAACCCCTGCATCGGGGTTGTCTCGCGCCGAACGGGGGGGGTTTGAAAAAAAAAAAAAAAAAACCCGTTTCGGCGCGGGACAACCCCTTTAACTTCTGGCTTAAACCTTTTATGAATGTCCCGTCATACAGTAGATTCAGAAAGTTGCACAAACTTTCCATTCTAGAATATTTGAGCCTCATTTACGCGAATCTGGCTGTAGCCATCTGCTGGGTGTCAGCAGGCACCAACACGATCAACGGGGGTTAGCGGAAGGTAGGTCTTGTATAACGCCTGCAGGTACACTTTCTCTGTGAACCCTCTGGGTCATCCAGGAGTCTAGAGGGGATTCATACTGCAACCAATTCTACATTGGAGGGGTATCCAGAATACGCCTACTTTGGGGGTCTGGTGTCCGTTCCAGTGGCAGGCAATGGAGTCCCTCCTGGCTTGTAGTACAATCATTGGCTGCATTATCAGGGTAGAGAATGCCCGCTGTCTGTATGGCCAGCAGGTGCCCCGCAGGGCATGTAGGAACAACGTGCCATCAACGGTAATATAATAGACAATGGGCCATTGTTATTGGGTACGCTGGCTAAAGTACCTGTCATTTGTGTTCAATGGACCATCCCCGCTCTCCATTAGCGCAGCTACAATGTATACATGACTGGCTTTCCCTGGCACCGCAGCTGGCGATCATACTGACATTCTCTGGCATCAGCACAGGCCGGCGCCATCCATCCATGCAGGCACACGGCTCTTAATTTGATGACCGGAGGGGGGTTTCTACACGGACGTTGATACCGTATAGACAGGCCTCACGCCTCTCACTGTAGGAGGAGCTCTAGTGGTGACATATATGTAGCAGTACTACGTACCTGCAGGACAGGTGATCCGAGCCGCGGCAGCAAGAAACAGGAAAGACAATGCAGAGTTTGCGTTTTTTTAATCAAATGATCAAAAGTCTCAGAAACCGAGCGATATTTTACATTACAGTATCAGATGGTGATGGCCATGGCGCTGAACACGGAAATCATAAGGCAAATGCGGACCGGAAAACGGCGGTGGCAGCAGCGGTGACAACTTATAGGGATGGGACGGGCACCTGGTCATCGATGAGTGGATGTGAGTGTCTACTACGGTGGGATAGAAGACCCTACGGCAATGCCCACCCTTGTGGGATTTCATTTCCCTTAAGGCCCTTTTACACGGAACGATAAGCGAAAATGAGTGGTTTGGTGTAAACGCAGCCAACAATTGGATGATGAATGATCATTCCTTTGCTTTTCATTCATTTTATACAGGCATAAAAATCATCGTTGGTTTGTTCAATAATTGATCGGTTTTAAAAGCGCTCAGTCGTTCTCATCACGTATACAGCGAATGGGAACGGTTTCTCGTGTGAACGAGCCAACGATGTACCTGCTGTATAAACAGGCTGCCTGAGCAAACACTGACACGGTTTGTTGTAAACGGCCCCTGAGATGGCGTCATCCGCCCTCTAGTCTCAGGGTAGCTCCATTATCTAAGATCTATTAGCTAAAAGGCTTATTCTCACGAACGAGATTATTGCGCGAGTTTCGTGCGATGAGGTCACAATGCAGTGAAGGAAAAAAAAACAATATCGCAGCGTGTTCTATCTTTGGCGTTCCCTTGAAATGTATCACCGATTGTTTTCAATGGGACCTTGAAAGAAATCGCATGCGAATACACATCACCGCACGCCAAAATCGCAGGTTCGGAGTCCTAATATCAGACCGAAGTTTGTCACCTGATATCGCGCTCGCCAGGGTGTATGCAGCCTGTATCTACCTTACTAATCCTTTGTGTCCCCCAGAGATAGTCTCTTCAATAGCGATAAGGAAGCCCCTTCACCTATAACGACACGCTCCACCTTTGGCCGCGCCATTTATATTTATTATTAGGGAGTCTGGACTCAATGGAACAAGAATTTATAACACACTTATATGGACAAACGTAACCGTGGACGACGCAGTAAGATCTTTGGTTATTGCTATGTTGGCCCCCAATATGTCACATGGGGTGTGCCGTGGCGTCTGTCATCACCTGAGCAAAGACGGTCCTCACAATAAATATTAATCGAGGGGTTAAACCGAACAATAAGAGGATGTTGTAGACTATACAGGCCGATGAACACAGTAATGTTGATGCTGTACATGAGGGGGTCATCAGGACGCCACCTTGTAGGACTACTGATGGATTTCTTGTAGTAGTCCCTGAAGGAGGAAGCGGCATCTCTTGTTGCCATTTGAAGCTCAGAATATAAATATGAAGGCTCTATTACTCCAGATGCTGATGTTCTGGATCCTCACAGTCATCTCGCAGACTTCAGAGGAGATGCGGGACATTGTTGTTCCTTATTATAAATGGACATGCAAAGGTAGACTAACTTTTATTGAGTGGCTTAGAATGCAGTCCCTACTTACCCCGATTCTGAGGAGTACCGGGAGTCAAGAGGTAAGACCGGTGTCCTCAATGCCAACATTCAATCTGTCATGGACACCAGAAAGCAAACGTCTTAGTATTTGGGTTTTTACAGTAAGGACTGATCGCAGAACATCCCGCGCTTCTTCTAGGGAACGTCCATTCTCATCTTGGACTCTGGATGATCTCTGGTTTCTCCTTCTTCCCCACCACAGACTTTTTACAGGTCAACATGAGAAGCAGAAGTGTGGGCAGGTGCCAGAGGCTGCAGAAGAACAGTTTCCGAGCGCTGTTGCGGTCTGCATCCCGGTAAAACCTGTAGCCCAAGTAAGTGAAATACAAGTTGATGGGGAGGGAGATGATGGGGAAGTTCCACGTGGTGACGTCCACGGCAGAAGATAGGGTGGACAGTCCTATGATTCCTAGGCAGTGGCGCAGGGCCACACGGCGGCACATGTCAGGATGCGTGACAGACATCATTCGATACCCTCCTCTGGAGTAATCTTCACGGAGGTTCCAACTCAAGGCATTGAAGTGAGGGAACTGCCAGGAGTAGAGGATGGCACCCATCAAGAGGGCTCCTGCAACACAAAGGAGATCATTAACAAACTGGAACCTTTTATAGGCCTCACAATGGTCAATCGTGTGAGACACGGGGGTGGATGACCAACAATCTAACATTGGTCAATTACCCTGTAGATATTTAATGCTACATGTGAGAAAAGTCAGGTGAGACAGGAGCTTGGCTTAGTAGCATCCCAACATTTGTAATATATGGTGCTGCAGCAACCCTACCCTGGAACAAGTCTATGATGCCGGCCTGGGCCACGGTGGGCAGGTCTTGCTCCCAGTTCTTCATGATTTTGGGTCTGGGATGCTTCCATCTGGTGCCAAATACCCTACAGTCTGAATGCAGAAGGCCAATTGTGATCACTTGCCTCTTTTCAGATCTTGCATGCATTCGTACAACTGGCCGTGTCTCAATGACCAAAGATTATATGTCTGTGGCCCTGGATCCGCGCTACCCGAGATCTACTCTTGGATGATGAGTTGCTACAGAGAATATAAACTCAATGCAATGGAGTAGGACTCCTGATAAAAAGCTTCCGTCATCCTACCCAAGTTGTTGTACCGGGCCTTGGGTGGCCACCAGGAGCCTTAGAAACTTCATATAAAACCGATTGCCTACAACGTATGGAAAATAACCATTACTGGAACAACAGATCTCTTCTAGCCGGCAGCACAGCTCATTTTACACGGCGACTTCAGACTGCGAGTCTAATTAATACAGTCGCAGCCCGAGGGCTCGGCGCTCGCAACACGTTATTTAAACAGTCTCTAGAAGAGGCCTGAAAACGTCGCTGCAAGTAAACACAGGAGCGCGCCGGCCGCTGAGAAAATAAATGGTCCGATGGGGGGCTCCATCCTTCATCCGGCCGAGGATGTTTGTTCCTTTGTTACCTAAACACATCAAGTAACCCACAGGAAGGGCTCTTCCATGAGGGGTCCGCAGCCTCACGTCACTGTTTAGAAGAGGGGTGACAGCTACGAGAGTGACAGCTGAGTGTTTTAAAGTGTCACACGGCGAGGTGAGGGAAGAGATGGATGGGACCGAGGAAAGGTTCATTACATAGAACCGAGGAACAGCCGTGATTTCCTGCTTAGGTCTCACTTCTACAGAGTGCTCAATGGGCAACAGTAAGGTAAATGTACAAGACGTAACCTGGTTAGGTCATAGGAGCGCGACGACTTCGGACAACCACTTCTTTTCAGATCTTCCAAGTCTAGATGTATTAAACCAGATCTCTGGTCATTGAGACACGGACAGTCGTATGAATGCATGCAAGATCTGCAAAGAGGCAAGTGATCACATCCGGCTTACTGCATTCGGACTGTAGGGTATTCGCCACTCGGACCCAAAATCATGAAGAACTGCTCACCGTGGCCCCGTCCGGCATCATAGCACCATGTATTACATATGTTTGGATGCTACCAAGCACTTGTCTCTCCCGTTGGTCTGAGACATCAGACTATTCTCACATGTAGCATTAATGACCTACTGTTAGATTGTGGGTCATCCACCCCCGTTCATGGGAGTAGGAACCATATTATACGATTCTATGGGATGTACACTTCATGGTCCTGCTCACCAGTATATAATGTGTCCCGTGCAAAGAATTACCATTATATGCCCATTCCCTGCAGAAGCCATTTGCCCGTCAATTCTTGCTGGAGACCGTGAATGCAGGCGATGATTGGCCCATGCTCATTTTTCAAGCCATGTAAGCAGGAGTCACTCATGTTTGGACAACTTTTGTTTACTGTGAATGTAGGCGGGTGGATTGGAACGATCCCCGGCGAGCCACCTCCATTCATTTGAACGACCTGTGTAAGCACAGGAGCGATAGTTGGGCGACAGTCCGTGAGATGACCGATGGGTGCTTTTATGCCCGACCTCCTGTCGGGTTAGCTTAAGGCTTCCTCTGCAGACTTGTCCCATGTAAAGGGACCTTAAGCTAACCTGACAGTAGGGCGGTTGGACAACGGGGCGGGGTACACAATGCCCACCGATTAAGAAGTTAAGGTGCCTTAAGCAGGTGCAGTCTATCTGCAGATATATAGAGTTAAAGAAGGTACGATGAGTAGATGAGATACACGCAGAACATAAGGGGGGCTCGGGAATAGACAAATGGCTTCTACTCACCACTCATATAGGAGCATGGTCTCCGGCTATTGGGCTACACAATTAAAGTCCTTTTTTGGAAATTAGTAGCCCATTAACCCCCCTTGGTGCAGATGAGATTGGGGAATCATTCGGGAGGAGCAACAATAACGATTATTAGTAAGAGATCATCCAGCTTTTGGAGGTCACTGTTGACCATGAAGGAGCCCCAGTCATGTCCTAACCACAGCCTCGTCCCTACCGGGCTCGCCAAGAGGGTATGGGTTCTCTGAATTGACAGGTTCCTCTATTACAATAGTCTGCAACCTATGGTCTGAGAATAGAATGTATACTGTCAAAGACCAGGTAAAGTACCTGCAAACCCATCCACTATTAATGTGTATATGTAAACTGGTGTTAGAAGTAGAAGACAACGAGCCCTCCTCTTACAGCCCTTTTACACGGGCTGATAAATCGTTTAGATTCCTATTCCGACTATTGACTAGCGGTGATCGTTCCTGTGTGAAAGCACAAGCATCGCTGGGACGGCCTGTTGGGCATCTGTAACTAACAAGTCGTCCCGTGTAAAAGGGATCTTAAGGCCTTTTTACATGCAACAATTATCGCTAAAACAGTCACATGACTGAATGAACAGATGACATTTTTGCATAAATGACACGTACAGATAATGGCTTTTAATCCTCTCCATTTCCTCATTAGTTAAAGTAAACTCAATATTATTTGTTAGCTTAGTTGGCCATGTGTTTATGTGAGGGATTATCAGGCCAGCATGATTCCATTGTCTTCTCCTGGCATGAGCAAACAATGTACTCATTATGTATGCAAGGCAAACACAATGAGTATGTTCAAGTTGGCAAGCCGCTCAAACGACAGAAGAATTCCATTTAAACGGAACGTCTTTTTATCAATCAAATAATAGTTTTCATTTCAGTTAAAAACCAGCGCTAAACAACAATTGAACATCACTCACCAGCATCCAGGCTGCCAGTCGCTGCCGTCCAGCCCATGATTGGTGGGATAGCGCCCACCACAGAGCCCACCCAGGTGTTGGCAATGCTGAGTCTCTTCATTGGAGTATAACAGCAGGTGTAAAGGAAGATGTTGAATGCCCCGAGGGCTCCAGTCAGCGGGTTCACAGCAAGAGTCAGCAAGGCGATCCCTGGAACAGCGCAGGCAGCGGCGAAGGAAACCGCGATGAGAGGGCTGCAGAGAGATGGAGACATTGCACATCGATCACACGAAGCCGGGATGATGGAAAGACGTCTTTAATGTGATGTAGATGTCATGTAAGGAGCGAGCACCCTCCATTATACAGTTTGCTAGTCACGATGTTGGAAGAGAGTCACAGGGGACCAAGACGCATGGACTCCACATATACCGACAGGGGTCCTGCAACCCATTATAATGCCTAGTACGAATAAACTACAGTCTGCTCCCCCAGTAACGCCACACTTCTGAGGCCGCGCACATACTATGTTACATGCCTTTTGTGCAGAAAAGCATTGCTCACTCTACAAATACACTATGCTCATGCACGCGCAAATATGCATACGCTCTTGTGACGCCGGTCTAATATACAGTCATACTCATTCCTAGTACTTCATGCATACAAACTCCTTAATTTTCCTCCTGACCCCAAACTCAGAGGTTGTGCTCAGATATAGACTTATTGGATGGGAATTCTCAGAGCCCATGTGAACTATGACCTGTAACATAAGGAGTTGGCCCCGGGCCCCCAGGCACCTCTACACCTGCTCTGCAGACACTCACATGAAATGTTCCTCCGTTCCAAAGCGAATCATTAGGACGGATGTCTACTGCATTCACATTATTAGCTCTCGGCTAACGGGTTGGTGATGGTGCCAGTAAGCTCAGCGGGCACAACCCGGGCACGACACTATACACATAACGCAGCAGAGCGCAGGAGAAACGTACGACTACAAAATATAATCCAGAATGACATCTTACTAATAACGTAATGGGCATGGTTTCAGCTGGGCGTTATACCAGCCAAATGTAGAGACTGAACACATCGGAATCATCATATTGGGAGATTAATACTTGAACTGGGCAACAGATGGCACAATCCGGTGAGCGGACGGGAATCTAGAGCTGCTCCGACCATGAGAGAAGCTACAGGAGATGGCAACGACTTATGTAAGAGCAGAGACAGATATAGGGTTACTATGTGGGTATGGACAAAGCGGCACCGTGCCACCATACTCTGTGCTGCTGGGGGCTCTGCTGCTACTACAAGATCAGCACACCCTCTGCTGAAATACTTTGTGCTGCTGGGGGTTTTGCTGCCGCCACAACATCAGCTCACCCTCTGCTGACATACTCTGTGCTGCTGTGGGCTCTGCTGCCTCCACAAGATCAGCTCACCCTCTGCTGACATACTGTGTGCTGCTGGAGGTTCTGCTGCCCCCACAACATCAGCTCACCCTTTGCTGACATACTCTGTGCTGCTGGGAGGCTCTGCTGCCTTCACTAGATCAGCACACCCTCTGCTGAAATACTCTGTGCTGCTTTGGGCTCTGCTGCCTCCACTAGATCAGACCACCTTCTGCTGACATACTCTGTGTTGCTGGGGGTTCTGCTGCCTCCACAAGATCAGCTCACCCTCTGCTGACATACTCTGTGCTGCTTTGGGTTCTGCTGCCACCACAAGATCAGCACACCCTCTGCTGACATACTCTGTGTTGCTGGGGGTTCTGCTGCCTCCACAAGATCAGCTCACCCTCTGCTGACATACTGTGTGCTGCTTTGGGCTCTGCTGCCACCACAAGATCAGCTCACCCTCTGCTGACATACTCTGTGCTGCTGGGGGCTCTGCTGCCCCCACAACATCAGCACACCCTCTGCTGACATACTCTGTGCTGCTGGGAGTTCTGCTGCTACTCCCACAAGATCAGCACACCCTCTGCTGACATACTCTGTGCTGCTGGGGGCTCTGCTGCTACTACAAGATCAGCACACCCTCTGCTGACATACTCTGTGCTGCTGGGGGTTCTGCTGCTACTACAAGATCAGCACACCCTCTGCTGACATACTCTGTGCTGCTGGGGGTTCTGCTGCTCCCACTAGATCAGCACACCCTCTGCTGACATACTCTGTGCTGCTTTGGGTTCTGCTGCCACCACAAGATCAGCACACCCTCTGCTGACATACTCTGTGCTGCTGGGGGTTCTGCTGCTCCCACTAGATCAGCACACCCTCTGCTGACATACTCTGTGCTGCTTTGGGTTCTGCTGCCACCACAAGATCAGCACACCCTCTGCTGACATACTCTGTGCTGCTGGGAGTTCTGCTGCTACTCCCACAAGATCAGCTCACCCTCTGCTGACATACTCTGTGCTGCTGGGGGTTCTGCTGCCCCCACTAGATCATCTCACCCTCTGCTGACATACTCTGTGCTGCTTGTTTTACAGTATGAAGACACTTAGGATTTGCTGCTCTAGCTCTTCCTGTAAGGGGCATCTATAGAATATTCTATAGTCCCCTACATCACAGCAGGGCCCACAGAGTAGAATCCAGACAGCATCAAGTGCAGCGCAGTACATGACACAAGGAAGTAGTGCAGTGCAGCGCTCTCCCGGCATCTAGACCTCCCCGGCCCATACAGTGTATTACCATCATATACGGTGTGCCTGATATCGCTGCCAACACAGAACGTAACAGAGTTATAGGACAAGCAGAGATTCCGGGCGGTAAGCATTCCCTGCATCACTTGTTACATTCTTAGCGCAACTTCAGCAGCTTTTCTTCAGCTCCATCTCGCCGTGTTCAGAAGTAAAGTTTTCTGCACTTTACTTCGTTATCAGCGCCGCCATTTAATGAAGTTACCGGATAATTGATCTGCGCAGACAATGCTTTATGAGTCTTACGTGTAGTCGGGCGGTTTACAACGATGAAACCGGAGGAGGGGGGAGCAGAAAATGATGAACGACGCTGTTAAATCCAATTTCCATTTTAATTAGAGATGGCTTTTTGACTCTTGGGGTCGATATGTATATGTTTAATTGCAAAAGAAATAGCGCAGTTTGGCGGGGGAGGCGGAGCCACTACAGCACGAGAAGCCGATGTCGTGGCTAATATTAATCAGAAAGTTTACAAGCAATGAGGCGATGCTATCAGCACTAATTCCCAATAACCGGCTTCTATATCATTCTGGATTAGACAGGATGATGATTCTCCTCTTATCTCCAACTGGGACCTTAACAGCATCATTAAAGCCCGGACATCGATCACCCAAATAATACCAGAACTTCTACTGCTCGCCCCAAAGTATAAACCAGTAGTGGAAGAACGGGACGCAGGACACTCCAGCCCTTCTGTAACTCTATACAAAGCGCCGCATGGTCTCTAAGTGATCAGACCTTATGATGGCCCACCATTGCTGATCGAGGTTAACAGCCCTAAGATATGACCCGAAACGGCCATCTACAAGATACTTTATGGTAACCCCCAACCCGCTGCACGTAAGGACGGGTGAGAGATTACTCAGGACGGGTGAGAGATTACTCATCTTATATCTTACTAACGGAGAACTGACAGGGGTAGGATAGAAAAGAATCCAATATTGCCAATCCTCAGAGCAGTGGTGTCTGCCATACACCACACTGCGGACAACAGGTCGGGGGCATTCGTCTTAAGAGGGCCTAAAGGTAAATAATTCAACTTCTGAAACAAGATTCTACTTACCATCTACACTTACTTGGTATTATTGTATCTTGTCACCACCGGGAAGCTAGGGGTTTGACAGGGCTTGGATGGAGGAACGCCCCAGTCACGCCCTTAGCTCCCGAATGACTGAATTCAGTAAGGTCCTAGCAGCAGAGTGTAGATTGATTTTGTGCCCGTGCTGGAGGGTTATGGTTAGTTTTCCTGTTAGCCTTACATTATTAAATGTAAATGCTGAAGGCCTTTACAGCTATAAATCTAAGCCTAATAGAAAAACTAACCCTAAGGCCGCCTGCAGACAGCGGGATCGGATCCTGCTGCAAGAATTCTTGCAGCGGGATGCAGGCCCGTACCGCTGCAGAGGCCCACGGCTCACCGCTCCCGGCGTCTTCTGTTCTCTACGGCGTGGTCCCCCTGCCGTGTCAGAATGGCACTTGGGGGATTCAACAGGCCGCGGCTCCCAGCCTCGCTGGTCTCTCCGGCGCCTGTGCCTCTGCCACCGCTTCCAGGGTCGCCTTCCTGCCGTCTCAGAAGGGCACTAGCTAGCTGGTGTCCTCCAGTGCTTCTGGCTCTGCCTGCGCCGCACCGCCAATCAGAAGCCGGAGGCATTACTACATTATGAGTGGGTACAACACCCACTCACTGTTAGTAACTTTCCCCCTTAGAAGGAGTTATCGGAATGGAATGAGACTTTCGCTGTGTGATTGGAACGTTGTTATAAGTGATTACAATATCAGAGCAAAAGGAGCATTTATTGTGGAAAACTGACCCCTTGTAGGGAGGCTCTAGTGCCCTGTTGTACCATCTCCTGCTTGGATACAAGATGTGATACAGGCGGGCATGGAGGCTCTAGTACCCTATTGTACCGCCTCTAGCTTGGATACAAGATGTGATACAAGCGGGCATGGAGGCTCTAGTACCCTGTTGTACCACCTCTAGCTTGGATACAAGATGTGATACAGGCGGGCATGGAGGCTCTAGTACCCTGTTGTACCACCTCTAGCTTGGATACAAGATGTGATACAAGCGGGCATGGAGGCTCTAGTACCCTGTTGTACCACCTCTAGCTTGGATACAAGATGTGATACAAGCGGGCATGGAGGCTCTAGTACCCTGTTGTACCACCTCTAGCTTGGATACAAGATGTGATATGGGCAGGCATGGAGGCTCTAGTACCCTGTTGTACCGCCTCTAGCTTGGATACAAGATGTGATACAAGCGGGCATGGAGGCTCTAGTACCCTGTTGTACCACCACTAGCTTGGATGCAGATTGTGATACTGCGGGCATGGAGGCTCTAATAACCTGTTGTACCGCCACTAGCTTGGATACAAGATGTGATATGGGTGGGCATGGAGGCTCTAATACCCTGTTGTACCGCCACTAGCTTGGATGTGGGATGTGATACGGGCAGGCATGGAGGCTCCAGTACCCTGTTGTATCGCTACTAGCTTGGATGCAGATTGTGATACTGCGGGCATGGAGGCTCTAGTACCCTGTTGTATCGCCACTAGCTTGGATAGAAGATGTAATACAGGTGGGCATGGAGGCTCTAATACCCTGTTGCACCGCCACTAGCTTGGATACAGATTGTGATACTGCGGGCATGGAGGCTCTAGTACCCTGTTGTATCGCCACTAGCTTGGATAGAAGATGTAATACAGGTGGGCATGGAGGCTCTAGCACCCTGTTGTACTACCTCTAGCTTGGATACAAGATGTGATATGGGTGGCATGGAGGCTCTAGTACCCTGCTGTAACGCCTCTAGCATGGACACAAGATGTGATACATGTGGGCATGGAGGCTCTAGTACCCTGTTGTGCCCTGATGCGCTCCTTCTCAATCTCTGTTAACTGGGCAAAATCTCTTCTCTGCGGCATAGAGGCGTCTAGTGGTCAACAAGCGGAAGAGATCACTACATACAAGGAGACTCAGAAAGCCTCTTATAGGCCAAGGGGGGAGGCGCTTTTAGGGCCTCCGGTGGCAATACCATCCATCTAATCACCACAACTCTCATCATTTGCATATCTGCCTGAGATTGAACTGTATGCCGGGTTTTGCAGCAAAACTTTTTCTAGGGACACGATTGTATACATTATTTTGTAAAAAAGACCCAAACAAACTAACACTTAGTACATGTGAGAACTCTTCTCTTGAAGTGATTTATAGGTGAGCATGCTCACCTACAGTTTAGGATTCAGGTTATGGATAGCTCTCACTTACTTGTCAGCAGCCTCTCCAGGGCGGGGGCACTTACTTGTCAGCAGCCTCTCAGGGGCGGGGGCACTAACTTTTCAGCAGCCTCTCAGGGGCGGGGGCACTAACTTGTCAGCAGCCTCTCAGGGGCGGGGGCACTAACTTGTCAGCAGCCTCTCCGGGGCGGGGGCACTAACTTGTCAGCAGCCTCTCCGGGGCGGGGGCACTAACTTGTCAGCAGCCTCTCCGGGGCGGGGGCACTAACTTGTCAGCAGCCTCTCTGGGGCGGGGGCACTAACTTGTCAGCAGCCTCTCCGGGGCGGGGGCACTAACTTGTCAGCAGCCTCTCCGGGGCGGGGGCACTAACTTGTCAGCAGCCTCTCCGGGGCGGGGGCACTAACTTGTCAGCAGCCTCTCCGGGGCGGGGGCACTAACTTGTCAGCAGCCTCTCCGGGGCGGGGGCACTAACTTGTCAGCAGCCTCTCCGGGGCGGGGGCACTAACTTGTCAGCAGCCTCTCCGGGGCGGGGGCACTAACTTGTCAGCAGCCTCTCCGGGGCGGGGGCACTAACTTGTCAGCAGCCTCTCCGGGGCAGGGGCACTAACTTGTCAGCAGCCTCTCCGGGGCGGGGGCACTTAATTGTCAGCAGCTTCTCCGGGGCGGGGGCACTTAATTGTCAGCAGCCTCTCCGGGGCGGGGGCACTTACTTGTCAGCAGCCTCTCCGGGGATATTTAATTGAGAAGGATATTTAATTGAGAAATGATTCCCTGTCACACAGACATCTGTGCAGGTGTGGGCATTAATAATCACAGCCCTAGTTCATTATTAATCTTTACTCTTCACGACTGCAGGGCACATGGGATATGGGGAGCTGGATAAGAACTGCTATCTCCAAAGGTTCCTTACAAATCGAATGGAGAGGAAGACAGATAAAATGTAATACATAAAGCACCATATGGCAGCACAGAGAGTGGGTATTAGTGTACCTTGATGCCACCGGAAGCTAGGGGTTTGACAGGGAGAATGTCCCCCTCACACCCCCAGCTCCCGATAGGGCCAAGGGTGTAAGGTCCTAGCTGCACACTGAAAATGGATTAATGCCTGTCCTGCATCCTTACGCTGATGGTTAGTTCGGTTCTTTGCCTTACATTACGAGTTGTAAATGCTGCCATGTTACCGCTGTTACATGACAGCATTCAAATGTAATAATGTAAGGGTAAGAAGCGAAGCAACCGTCAGGCTAAGGCTGCACGGCAGCCATTAAGCTATGCGCAGCCTGCAGCCATCACTGTAAGCGGACAGCCAGTTCCCGACTCCCGGCCAGCCACCGCCTCACTGCAGGAGCCAGCCAGCCAGCTCTTGCAGGCTCAGTGCTGGCTGACGGACGTTCCCCTGGTCACCCTGATGTTGGCGCTGGTCCGCCTCAGTGGGGACAGCCTTCCGCCCGGCACCGTAATATTTCCTCGCGGTTGCAATGAGTCTCGCCGCCATGAGAGTCGGTGCTTGTGTGTGCTGCATCGCGCCTCTCAGTTTTCTTCAGCCCCTCGCTAGGGATGAGCGCTCACTGCTCGTAAGGCAGAGGGGCTCCCCAGCTATCAATGCTTACTGACTTGCAGGACCTACACGATGAGGACATCTGCAACCAATCACATTGAGGGGGCGTCACCCCCTTGTCAATCTGGACTCCACCAGGGCTTCCTGGTGGCGTCCAGAAACACTAATACCCAGAGAGTGCCTATCACAGTAAGCCTGTGCACCTCCATACACGCGGCCTTACTTCTCTTGCACAACCCCAATTCTTAAAAGGCTGAGATGCTTTGTAAAATATAAATAAATGTTTGTTGACAGTAGAACATAGAACATATCAGAAGGGGAAAAGGAGCCACATCCATCACAACAGCATGGCTTTCCAGAAGAGTCCGGGTGCTGAACCGGCCGCCTGCAGTCCAGACCTTTCACCAGTAGGAGGCACAATGTGAAATGATAAATCCGGCAAAGACGTCCCAAGATTGTTGAGCAGCTAGAATCCTCCATCAGACAAGAATGGGACAACATTCCTCTCCCCAAACTCCACCAACTGTTCTCCTCACTTCCCAGATGTTTACAGAGTGTTGTAAAAATGAGAGGGGATGCTACACAATGGTAGACATGGCCCCGCCCCCACTTTTGTGAGATGCGTTGCTGCCATCAATTTCTAAACGATTTCTTTTTTTATGAAATGGATAAATGTCTCTCTTTCCTCCTCTGATGGGAATAACATATGATTAGATGAGATCTCTAAATATTGCATTGTTTTTTCTTTACATTTCTTCACATCTTACACCGCGTCCCAACTTTTTGGAATCAGGGTTGTAGATGACAGTCTTAGCTCTGACAGCTCCATGTATTGGTAATAGGGCAGCAAGTGATGCCATCCTGCAGTACACACCACACTATGAGACACACCCGTCACTATTACCTGGGTGATGCGATTCCTCTAACCTGCTGGCAGGTGTTTGTACATCATTCACATAGAACACACCTGGCGCCGGCACACAGGCCGTCAGCTGGTGACATCACCGCCGGTTACATTACAGGCGGTGAGGATGTGCGGACAGGTTTATGCTCAGAGATCAAACTACAAACTATAAAAAAAAAAATAAAACGTGCCCCCTTTGAAGGCTCCAGATGTATCGCCTCACTTATCCAGGATCATTAGCTGTCAGCAGTGACTGATCATCCACACTTCCCGCCATCAGCAAAGTAATACATTCCTCCCTGATCCGACCATTACTGCTGTTTACAAACCAAGCAACCATGTGTCACTGCCTGGAGGTCAACGTGGGCTGCGAGGGGTCAAAGGGCGGACAGTTAGGGGTCTCTGTATATGTTGGATGATAAATAAAAGGTTTCCTCTCCTAATAATAGGTAGGGTATAAATAAAACCAGTTCACTGCTAACCAGAGACAAAAGAGGGCACCTAATGGTGGGCATCAGTGTCTCCTGGTCCTCAACTCACTCCTTCACAATGTCACAAACTCCAATCATCACTTTAGACTGACCAAATGTCCTACGTGGGGCTGAACCAAGCATAGGGAACGTATATAGTAGTTATATTCTTATACACAGGGGGCAGTATTATAGTAGTTATATTCTTGTACATAGGGGGCAGTATTATAGTAGTTATAGTCTTGTACATAGGGGGCAGTATTATAGTAGTTATATTATTGTACATAGGGGGCAGTATTATAGTAGCTATATTCTTATACATAGGAGCAGTATTATAGTAGTTATATTCTTGTACATAGGGGGCAGTATTATAGTAGTTATATTCTTGTACATAGGGGGCAGTATTATAGTAGTTATATTCTTGTACATAGGGAGCAGTATTATAGTAGTTATATTATTGTACATAGGGGGCAGTATTATAGTAGTTATATTCTTGTATATAGGGGGGCAGTATTATAGTAGTTATATTCTTGTACATAGGGGGCAGTATTATAGTAGTTATATTCTTGTATATAGGGGGGCAGTATTATAGTAGTTATATTCTTGTACATAGGAGGCAGTATTATAGTAGTTATATTCTTATACATAGGAGCAGTATTATAGTAGTTATATTCTTGTACATAGGGGGCAGTATTATAGTAGTTATATTCTTGTACATAGGGGGCAGTATTATAGTAGTTATATTCTTGTACATAGGGGGCAGTATTATAGTAGTTATATTCTTGTACATAGGGGGCAGTATTATAGTAGTTATATTCTTGTACATAGGGGGCAGTATTATAGTAGTTATATTCTTGTACATAGGGGACAGTATTATAGTAGTTATATTCTTGTACATAGGGAGCAGTATTATAGTAGTTATATTATTGTACATAGGGGGTAGTATTATAGCAGTTATATTCTTGTACATAGGAGCAGTATTATAGTAGTTATATTCTTGTACATAGGGGGAAGTATTATAGTAGTTATATTCTTGTACATAGGGGACAGTATTATAGTAGTTATATTCTTGTACATAGGGGACAGTATTATAGTAGTTATATTCTTGTACATAGGAGCAGTATTATAGTAGTTATATTCTTGTACATAGAAGCAGTATTATAGTAGTTATATTCTTGTACATAGGAGCAGTATTATAGTAGGTATATTCTTGTACATGGTAGCAGTATTATAGTAGTTATATTCTTGTACATAGGGAGCAGTATTATAGTAGTTATATTCTTCTACATAGAGGACAGTTTTATAGTAGTTATATTCTTGTACATAGAGGGCAGTATTATAGTAGTTATATTCTTGTACATAGGAGGCAGTATTATAGTAGTTATATTCTTGTACATAGGGGGCAGTATTATAGTAGTTATATTCTTGTACATAGGAAGCAGTATTATAGTAGTTATATTCTTGTACATAGGGGGCAGTATTATAGTAGTTATATTCTTGTACATAGGGGGCAGTATTATAGTAGTTATATCCTTGTACATAGGGGGCAGTATTATAGTAGTTATATTCTTGTACATAGGGGGCAGTATTATAGTAGTTATATCCTTGTACATAGGGGGCAGTATTATAGTAGTTATATTCTTGTACATAGCGGGCAGTATTATAGTAGTTATATTCTTGTACATAGGGGCAGTATTATAGTAGTTATATTCTTGTACATAGAGGGGAGTATTATAGTAGTCCTATTCTTGTACATAGGGGGCAGTATTATAGTAGTTCTATTCTTGTACATAGGGGGCAGTATTATAGTAGTTCTATTCTTGTACAAAGAAGGCAGTATTATAGTAGTTATATTCTGGCATATAGAGGGCAGTATTATAGTAGTTATATTCTTGTACATAGGAGGCAGTATTATAGTAGTTGTATTCTTGTACACAGAGGGCAGTATTATAGTAGTTATATTCTTGTACACAGCGGGCAGTATTGTAGTAGTTATATTCTTGTACATAGGGAGCAGTATTATAGTAGTTATATTATTGTACATAGAAGCAGTATTATAGTAGTTATATTCTTGTACACAGCGGGCAGTATTGTAGTAGTTATTTCCTTGTACATAGGGGACAGTATTATAGTAGTTATATTCTTGTACATAGGGGGCAGTATTATAGTAGTTATATTCTTGTACATAGGGGGCAGTATTATAGTAGTTATATTCTTGTACATAGGGGGCAGTATTATAATAGTTATATTCTTGAACATAGGGGGCAGTATTATAGTAGTTATATTCTTGTACATGGGAGCAGTATTATAGTAGTTATATTCTTGTACATAGGGAGCAGTATTATAGTAGTTATATACTTGTACATAGGATCAGTATTATAGTAGCTATATTTTTGTACATAGGGGACAGTATTATGCTAGTTCTAGTCTTTACACAACAATCAGTAGTATTGTAGCTATATTCTTGTACACAGGAGGCAGTATTAAAAAGATATGGAAATTAGTCTGCTTCAATGATATTGAATTGGCTTGCGCAGTGGCAGGCAGTTTTGCCAGAACATTAATGGGATACAGCCTTTTGCAGATGTATAAGCTACTTGTATTAGAATACAGCACTACTCGGGAAGGAACGTAATTCAGGTGTTGTCATATATACCTGTATTTTATATGAATGCTCTCCTACACATTTATACTCCTATGTAGGCAGCTGAATATGGATGGGTTTGCCTCAGTGAGCACAGGGAAGCCTAGCAAGGGGACAACAAAGAGCCTCTTTATGGGGGGCTAGCACTGTAAATGCAGACACCCCCTTCCAAGTATAGGTGCAGGATAGCAGCCGTCTAATTAGCAGCCTGCAGACATGTGGCTGAGGTCTCCTGTATGTGTCTGATAGATGGTGAGGCGACACCCGCTAACACCTCCGGCTGTGCAATGTCAGCTATCACCTACTCAGCACTGACAAACAGCTGCTACTAAATAACGCTTAGCCGAATATTGAAATGAGGGCACAGCATGGTGCCCAGGTTAGATGCCACCCTATAAGAGGAGGATGAGAGAAGTAGTAGAAAATACACAAACATGGCCTGTTCTAATTGTCCCCATATACTATCACCCATGTGTGACCAGAAGTAACAAGGCCATGGAGATTCGGCGATCCCTGTGATCCATCACCATTCCTACAGACGTGATATCCTGTATAAGATGCCAGGGTGAATGTTGGTATTGGGCCTCACCATTCTGACCCCCTATGTAGAGAACACACCGGGAATCCTTACACTGTTCAAGGTCCCTTTACTGCGCTCCTTGCAAGTAGATTATAGCCCGTCTATCCGAGTTGCTTGGTGATGTAAAGGTCCAAGGCCTCCATTAGCTTTATTACTGGCTCAGCAGCACCGTATACAATGGGTTAAAAGTCTCACAATGGAATGTGCAAAAAGTTTAACCAGTGAAAAGTTTCCAAGTGACTCATGTATCATCACCTGCAGCACAAGAGAAGATCACAGGGACCTTACATCCCACTAAGAGAGATAACGCAAAGTACTAAGATCACACCCTGACCGCCACACTTCAGTGTGACCCTTCTTTGCGGAGTCTACAAGTACAGTCAAAGTTCAAGAGACTGTCACCATCTTTTTGCATCCCTCTCTGGGAGCAGCATGGGGTAGTGACAGTCACACGGATCACAGTGGGTCAGGAAGGGTATCGTTTCTACTTAAAGGGGTTGTCCCGCGGCAGCAAGTGGGTCTATACACTTCTGTATGGCCATATTAATGCACTTTGTAATGTACATTGTGCATTAATTATGAGCCATACAGAAGTTATCAGAAGTTATTCACTTACCTGTTCCGTTGCTGGCGTCCTCGTCTCCATGGTTGCCGTCTAATTTTCGCCGTCTAATGGCCAAATTAGACGCGCTTGCGCAGTCCGGGTCTTCTGCTTTTCTCAATGGGGCTCCGTGTAGCTCCGCCCCGTCACGTGACGATTCCAGCCAATCAGGAGGCTGGAATCGGCAATGGACCGCACAGAAGCCCTGCGGTCCACCGAGGGAGAAGATGCCGGCGGCCATCTTCACCGGGTAAGTAAGAAGTCACCGGAGCGCGGGGATTCAGGTAAGCGCTGTCCGGTGTTCTTTTTTAACCCCTGCATCGGGGTTGTCTCGCGCCGAACGGGGGGGGGGGGGTTTGGAAAAAAAAAAAAAAACCCCGTTTCGGCGCGGGACAACCCCTTTAAGGAGAGCACTTAGAAGGTGAGTGACAAGACTTATAAGGCCATGCATGCTCCTCTGGGACATACATATATGCAAATAATGAAGATGGAACAATACCTCTGCAGCGCCACCTATTGGAAGGCAGCATTCCTGCAAGTCAATGTCAGACTTTTTAGACCATCCTTATAACAATGACTGGGAATTAAAAGCCAGAATAACCATACACAGACAGCTGTTTCAGATTTTTAGCCCCCTTATCAGTGTGCAGTAGGTTTCTGGCTTGGCTAGTGAGAAGCCTATAGATGTAAGCCAGGAAGGGTATTGTTTCTCCTTAAGGAGACACCTAGAAGGTTTAGGCCTTATGCACACGGCAGTGACGGACTCCGCAAGCGGAATACCGCAGCAAAGTCCGTCACGGCGCCCCACAAAAGACCCCATACTTACCTCCGGATCTGCTGCGCGAAGCAGCACATGATACGCCGGCAGCGTCACATGACACGCTCGGCAGTGGGCAGGGCGCGTATTCACGATCTACTTCCGCTGTGCTACAGCGGAGGTATAGCGTGACAGGCGGCTTCCATTGACTATTCCCGCGGCAAATAGGCCATGCTGCGGAATTCCGCAGCATGTACATTGAGCTATTAGGTTCAATTGAACCTAATAGCTGCAGTGAAAGGCGGCCGAAATCCGTCCGTGTGCACCAGGCCTTACTGATTACAGTGATATGTGTGGATCTGTGCAGTAGTTTTGGAGAAACTTGCCTTTTCTCAGTAGCAGCACATACATGGTGGACTACTTTAGGTAGTCCTAGATATTCATGAGCTGCAGGTTAGCTACACCCACCCCACCTCTAGTCAATGAGCTGCCTGCCTATTACTGTGTATAGTGAGAGAAGTACTAGTCATTGGCTAGAGGGCGGGGTGGTAAACCTGCAGCTCAGGAATATCCAGGACTACTTCTGTGTAACTAATAGTTTGCAAGTTTCTTCAAAACTCCTGCACAGATCCACACAGCAGACATATCACTGCAGTCAGTGTGACTGTCACTACCTTATGGGCTCTCAGAGAGGGCTGCAGACGGATGGTGACAGAGTCCCTTTACAGTTTCCTGCACCTGATATGCTATGATATTCCCATTATATTATTGCTCTCTCTATTGCAGACGGCAGACTAGACATTGGTGACATGACTGAGCGCCTCAATGATGAGATTCTAGGCTGTGTTACTGGGCATTCAGGTGCAATGCATCTGCAGCAGTATGTCGGCGGCCATTAGAATAGACCCCCGCAGCAACCGCGCTGCCTGCCGCCTATCGGAACGCCTTGACATTTAGAAGCAGGCGAGTCCCCGCTCTTCTGGGTCTACAGCGTGTCACAAAGAAAATATATAGCGGCTGCTCCTATTTTCTGCTCTGGCTGCTCCCCCCGTCCTGGAAGCCTACTTGTATAATCTTCAGCCAACTTCAATATACAGCGAGTGAAAGGTGACCTGTCAGAAATATAGATTTCGCTAAGAAAACAGGGCGTTATTAGTTTTCCGTCAGCAGAAATGGGTCGCCACTAAATCGAAGCTTAAAACCCGCCAGACCCGTCACATAGCGGGAAAACGCAGGGATAACGCAAGCCGGAGACAGTCACACGGAAAATAGTAACGTCTTCCTCTTCATCCCCTCTTCAGCCGCAGCAACCAGCGATGTCCGCTATTACCGGCTATAGAGGGGTATACACCTGTCCAATTCCGCAATCTCTTACTCTTCTGATGTGTAAGGCCTAATGTCCACGTGTGGATTTGATTTGTGGCACCCGCGCGGGAGATCAGCAAATCAAGCTGCCCATTGGGATGCATCTGCAAAAAAATTTTAGCATGCGGATGTGTTTTCCCCCCCCCCCCCAGCGTGCAGATTGCAGCATGCACCATTTTTCTGCAGATCCTGCAGTACAGCTTTCATTGAAGTCAACGGAAGCCGTCCAATCCGTGGCACACCAGCAGCTGTCACTGTGGATGTGCTGCGGAACCACGGGAAAGCAGGAGATTTTTTAAAAATTGCATTGCGCATGCGTCCAGCACGTTCAGACGCATCCGCCGTGCTGAAGAAAGAAGAGCCGTCAAGTAGGAGACCCGCGCTGGATCTGGACAGGTTAGAAAATGTATTTTCCTGTCCAAGTCGGCGGGCACGGCTGGATTTCGCTGCAGGATTCAGCAGTGAAATCAGTGCATGCCAGTGGCCATTGGGCCTTGGTCTTCACTGTCATTTTAGAATTATATTCATGAGCAAGGAGGACTAAAAGGAACAAATGTAAAGCTCCCATGAAAACGGGACCCAACGGAGCTGCTCTATACGGTCAGTGGTGGCTGACCCCACTAAAATGGACATATGGGCGTTGTTCTTCCGCCTTCTGATGTACACAATTTTCGGAGGTCCGCTGACTCTCTGTTCTCCCGCCTGGAGCCCCTTGTGTATGGTGTTGTACGAGCCTCCACTTAGGTTCCTGATATATTGCTAATTGGCCCAAACAACGTCCCTGAAAGAATCCATCTTCCCTGCCAATCTGTGTCATCGCCTTACGGGACTTGTAGGACTTTCAGCGAGTTGTCCACAAGCCAGATGATAGATTGAGAAGTCATTACATGGAGATCTTCACGATGGAGGGGTCAGACCGTCTGCAGGATGCAGAGCTCACCCGCCGGTGTCGTGACCTCACGTAAACACGCCTGACCTTCATGATGGTGATCAATGGAAAACTCAAAAATTCTGGGGATGAAGGAGCGGGTAGAGGGGGGGGGGGGGGGGGGGGGGTGTAGAAAAATTGCAAAAAAAAGAAATATGAATTCCAGTTTGGTATAAATTTACGTTGGGTGGTCCGGTAACACTGCACACTTACAACACTTGATGGCCTCATGGTCTCGGCTCTACCTCTCCCTGAAGCTCCAGTAGTGGCCACGATGGTCATCTCGGGTGAGCACTTACGTGCCTTCTACACCAGCCGAATGGTTCAGTGTAAATGCATGCAGCGACTGAACGATGAACAAGAATTCACAGTTTCTGACCCATATATTGGCCCGTGTGAACAGGCAGTCGTTCATCTATGAATGACTGCCTGTTCACTGTGAATGGAAGCAGGCGGACCAGAACGATCCCCGGCCCGCTCCACCTCCATTCACTAGTGATGGTCGCTCTGGTGTAAAAGCACAAGAACGATTATCACTGGGACGACCTATCGGCATTTGAACCAACAGTCGTCCCGTGTAAAAGGGCCCTTACATCCTGACATGACACTGGGCCCGACAGTGCAGCAGAGACCGCCATGTTGGGGGGCAGATAAGGTTTTATTTTTTGCAAGCTCCCCCCTATTACCCATTAATGACTGCACACTTCCCACAATGCAGCAGGCACAGAGAAAGGTGAGGGGAGCCACATCTTTCCTTGATGAGATTTGTAATAAATGTCCGTGTAATTACCCGGAGTTGAGGCCGCTGGTGCGTCCTGTAGCCTGGAGGAGCAACGGTATTCCTTACACGCAGCCATTTTCCCCTTCATCTCCTCTGAAAATGATTGGTAAAGCAAAAGTGCCCGGGGGTCTGCGGGTAACATGCATGCTTATTGTAAATTACCCCATAGCTAATTACCGGAACATGGCAACAATGAGCGAGGCGCTGCACCCATGTATCCAGTAATGGAACCAGATTGTACTTCTAATTGCTAATATTGTAACGTCATGTCGCCTCCCCAGACAAGAAGTCCTGATAATGGGGGGGTAAGGCGGGCGAGACAATGGGAAATGACTCATTAATAGGACAAGCTTATGATGACAGTACAAATAATGAGCCGCTGCCTACACAATGCACCTCCTGATGAATGGCTGGGGGTGGCAGCACCTGTCCCGGCCCCAGCTCTATGTACATACCCTTCAATCACCGGATCACTCTCTAATATACCCAGCCTTTCAATTCCTCGCTGTTTGTAAGAGGTCTGCTTGCCATCAGTGAACGCTGTCGTCTAAGGAGCCGAGTACCTGTGCCGATGGAACACAGCCAGGAAGGTTCCAGCTTCTGCATTGTCAGACTGATGTGCAGCCGATGAATGACAGCTGTATGGGGACGAACTATAATGTCTGTCCCCAGGTGGCGCTGCAGAGGTATTGTTCCATTTCCCTTATTTGCATAAATTACCCAGAGGAGCGTGCATGGCCCAATAAGTCTTCCCACTCACCTCTCAGGTGTCTGCTCACACCTCTTCTGGGTGTTCTCCTTGGGAAGAGACAATGCCCTCAGACCAACTTGCCCCCTAGGTGTCTCCACACACTTTTTGGGTGCTCTCCTTAAGGGGAAATGACACCCCTCTTGACCTGGAAGGAACAAGCGCTGACTGAGCTGCTCATTGTCAGTCCGCCGTCATTGGCCCAGCAGATTATTATCTGCCCATGTGCCCATATAGTTCTGTATGAATGTTGCGTTAGAGTTGCCCTTTAAATGAAGTGTGTGATCGCCCCCCTTAGCTGGTGTGTGACATCTTCCTCTATATTGTACGGGCTGGCAGATTCATGGATTCCTCTAGACAAGAGTGGAATGACCTGCAGGGAGCCAGGCTGCATCGACCACCCAAGATACGTGGCAGCGATCCCCCTGTACTTGCCAGTAACTTTCCAGTCTCCTGCCAGTTCTCGTCTAAGTGCTTTTATTGGCGGGTGTGCGGAGACCGGGAATGTCCAGCTCCTCTCAATAAATAAAGAAATATGAGTCTTATGGCAGCAGCGGGACTAAAGCGTAAACCCTCTGTATACAGGTATGATGCCCCGATGCGGGAAGATCAGGAGAATTAACCCCTCATGGCAGCATCTATAACTCCGGTGGGGCTGCCGCCATGCCCATGAAAGCCACAGTCTTTGCGCCAAGGGAATAACCCCCAACGGTATGCTATACAGCAAGCCGCTATACACAGTATATGATATCTGTTACCTCCAACTGCAGGGACAGCGGGCAGGACTGGATGTCCGCTCCTGACCATAAGAGAAGCAGGACGAGTCCTGGAAGGGCAGCGCTCCCGTTGATTTCACTTGCTTCCCTGACTACTGATGACCAGCTGATCGACTGGGATCCCGAGTGTCAGATCCTTGCTGATCAACTACTAATGATCTAACATCCCGGACAGATGTTAATACAATAAAACCTCTACTAACGTTGGTAATCCGTCCGAAAGCAATCGGCTTTACCTGAAACCGCTGCTACGCGAGGTAATTAGTTCCATAGGAATCAATGTAAAGCCAATTAATTTGTTCCAGACATTCCAAAAACCACATTTAATGGAGAATAACTATGGTCATTAATACCAAAAACAATAATAAATGAATGTAAAAGACTTCTGTAAAGAATAAATGAATAGAGATGAGCGAACGTACTCGGTAAGGGCGATTTCGCAATCGAGCACCGCGATTTTCGAGTACTTCACTACTCGGGTGAAAAGTACTCGGGGGCGCTGTGGGTGAGCGGGGGGTTTCAGAGGGGAGAGGGAGAGGGGGAGGGGGAAGGGGAGGGGGAGGGGGAGGGGGAGGGGGAGGGGGAGGGGGAGGGGGAGAGGGAGAGGGAGAGGGAGAGGGAGAGGGAGAGGGAGAGGGAGAGGGAGAGAGAGAGAGAGAGAGCTCCCCCCTATTCCGTGCTGCTACCCCCCGCTCCACCACGCCACGCCCCGCCCCACAGCGCCCCCGAGTACTTTTCACCCGAGTAGTGAAGTACTCGAAAATCGAGTACTTAACAAATAGCTGGCCTGGAGCCGCGGACTCCGAAACGGAACATGTTAGGAGACAAATGAAACCTCTAGTTGCTCCATCTGAATATATGTCTAATTAATGTAATATAAAGAAGGCTTACAGTACAATAAGTCCCACAGTGTGAAGCCGAGCCATCTTGTAGATAGGAGAACAGCTAACAAAAATACACGATGTTACCGCGAGCTTTCAGATCCTCTCAGAATCCATATACATATTCAGAGCGTCCCCCAGTGTAATATACACCGGTAAGCCGAACCTCCTCAGCCAGTAATGATCCACACATCCAGAGCAGAGCGCCCCCAGGAGTAATATGTACAGTGCTGCGCCCTAGTATACACCCCCGGGTCAGAGCGCCCCCAAGTGTAATATGTACAGTGCTGCACCCTGGTATACACATCCGGAGCAGAGCGCCCCAAAGTGTAATATGTACAGTGCTGCGCCCTGGTATACACATCCGGAGCAGAGTGCCCCCAAGTGTAATATGTAGAGTGCTGCACCCTGGTATACACACCCGGGTCAGAGCACCCCCAAATGTAATATGTACAGTGCTGCACCCTGGTATACACACCCGGGTCAGAGCACCCCCAAATGTAATATGTACAGTGCTGCACCCTGGTATACACATCCGGAGCAGAGCGCCCCAAAGTGTAATATGTAGAGTGCTGCGCCCTGGTATACACATCCGGAGCAGAGTGCCCCCAAGTGTAATATGTAGAGTGCTGCGCCCTGGTATACACATCCGGAGCAGAGTGCCCCCAAGTGTAATATGTACAGTGCTGCGCCCTGGTATACACATCCGGAGCAGAGTGCCCCAAGTGTAATATGTAGAGTGCTGCACCCTGGTATACACACCCGGGTCAGAGCACCCCCAAATGTAATATGTACAGTGCTGCACCCTGGTATACACACCCGGGTCAGAGCACCCCCAAATGTAATATGTACAGTGCTGCGCCCTGGTATACACATCCGGAGCAGAGCGCCCCAAAGTGTAATATGTAGAGTGCTGCGCCCTGGTATACACATCCGGAGCAGAGCGCCCCAAAGTGTAATATGTACAGTGCTGCGCCCTGGTATACACATCCGGAGCAGAGCGCCCCCAAGTGTAAAATGTACAGTGCTGCGCCCTGGTATACACATCCGGGTCAGAGCACCCCCAAGTGTAATATGTACAGTACTGCGCCCTGGTATACACATACGGAGCGTCCCCAGTACCCACTCACACCTCCCTTCCTGTCCTAATCATACTAGGAGGTGCCGCTCCTCCAGGACAGGAGGCGTTGGCAACGTGGCTCAGGATGCTGCGATCGGGGAAGGAGAATAGGAGGGGGGGGGGGGGGGGGGGGGGAGGATAGTACATGGAGGGCTGTGACTGCGGAGAGAATGCTACATGTTGTGAATTGTGATGACTGATGTAAGCGGGTGGGTAGTATATTTGGAGCTCTAATGCCTGAAAGGAGTGAGTGGAACATGCAAGCAATGGGGGAGGCTTCTAATGACCAGGAGAAGGAGTGGGCGGAACATGTCGGGAATTGGGAGGGGGGGGGGGGGGGCTTCTAATGACCAGGAGTGGGCGGAACATGTCGGGAATGGAGGAGGTTTCCAATGACCAGGAGTGGGCGGAACATGTTGGGAATGGAGAGGGGGGGAGGTGTTGTAATGACCAGGAGAAGGAGTGGGCGGAACATGTCGGGAATGGAGGAGGTTTCCAATGACCAGGAGTGGGCGGAACATGTCGGGAATGGAGGGGGCTTCCACTGACCAGGAGGAGTGGGCGGAACATGTTGGGAATGGAGGGGGGGGGGGGGGGGTGAGGTGTTGTAATGACCAGGAGAAGGAGTGGGCGGAACAGGTCGGGAATGGAGGGGGCTTCCAATGACCAGGAGGAGTGGGTGGAACATGTCGGGAATGGAGGGGGCTTCTAATGACCAGGAGAGGGAGTGGGCGGAATATGTCGGAAATAGGGGGCGGGGGAGGCCTTAGGAGAAGGAGTGGGCAGAACATGCCGGCAAGGGAAGAGGCTTCTAATGACCAAGAGAAGGAGTGGAACATGCTGGGAACGAGGGGGACTTCTGATGACCAGGAGGAGTGGATAGTACAATGTGGCAGTGACAAAAGGGGGACTCGAACCCCATCGTTCTTGTTTATAGCATGTATAACTTTGAAGATGAAACCCTATTCGCTTACATAAGGTACTTCATACACAGCAATTCCCTAATATGTATGGATTATCACATTTATATAGGACAAGTCTCATAACCGGTATATTTAGGACTTGCCTGGAATCCCCTTATGTAAGCGAGTGGGTCTTGTTTTAGACTGTTAGAATATGCAAAAGAACATCAAGATGAAAATTGTGGAAAAAAAAAGTGATATTTTAATAGTAGTTTGTATGGCTGGGCGCCCTGTGTCTTCGTGTCAGATGCCTGCAATGCCTCCAGCGACTTTCACACCACGCCGTTTGCTAATAAAACCAATGCAGAGGGCGTCTTGTTACGGGGACAGGGGCGGCACTCTTACCTGATCTGTCCTCGTACGAGGGGGCGGCTCTTTGTCCTATTCATGTTCGAATCAAATGGCACCTCGAAAAACTGCAAGTAGAACACAAAGAATGGATCAGGGCAAAAACAGAGTTTTCCAGGTCCACGCCTCATTACTATACGAGGCCACGTGCCGAAAAGCTTTACGCAGTAAATGTCACGGGTGTACGGCGGACACAACAACTAAGAGGCGCGCTGGCATCAACACATGGGGGCTGCACTGCCCCCTAATGGCACCAATCAATCCTACACAGTCCTGAGAGGAGACGGAACCACGTAACCCAAACACAGAACAAGCGTCCCTGACAGCGGAGCTCCCCCTGAGCAGCCATGTCCTCCTCCTAGGCTCATCTACAGAGGCGAGCGGCGAAAATACTGGAAGACAAAGTGTTGTGTGTAAAAGCCGGGTAGCTGGATGGAAAGCGGGCGGACCCCATTATAGTCAATAGGGTCCATCTGGTGCTGTTCGGTTCTGTCCAAAGATGGAACCATTAGGCCGCAGGGATTCCCCTTACCTGTGACCCAAACGGAGCAGGAAAGCGGAATCCCCAACACAGATGTGAAACCACCCTTATGGTGACGGACAGCCGAGGGATGTATCAATGACGTCCACGCGTATTCTCAAAATCTGACTCCATATGTGAGATGGCATACACAGTGGTCTGACGAGAGTCAGATTGTTGGTCCACGCACGGACTTCACCCGGAACAGAATGGGAACGGGTGAGTATAAAAAAATACATCCCCGACACCTCCCCTAACAGCACCACAACTTAGTTTACGGAGCTGCCCCGAGGTGACAGGACCCATTATTTCCAGGTCCGGGCTGGAAGCATCCTGCAGCATCTTACTATCCGGCATAAACCCCCGCAGGACCTGAAGGAAACAAGTCCTGCCCCCCCTCCCCCCCCCCCGTCTGCAGAGTGTTCATCGGAGGACATGCGGGGAGCGCAGCGCGGCGACGTCATCGGATAAACGTCTGGCAGGCAGCTCTTCCCTGCTCAGCGATGGATACATCTGTCAGCAAATATCCTTAAAATAACTGGGTGACAAGACGACAAGACCGTGTCACATGTATTCACACGGAACAAGAGACAAGTATCTGCTGACAGCAGGGGGAATCCGAGGGAGAAACCTGCTGCATCCGCGTGTGAAGAGCTTGCCACTTCCTCACTTGTGCAAGCAGAAGTCCCTGCCGGTTACTGGATGTGGGGTCACATATATATATATGTGTGTGTGTGTGTGTGTGTGTGTGTGTGTGTGTGTGTGTGTGTGTGTATACACACGTTGGCATCAGAGTTGGCACACTTCCACCGCCTCAAAATTCCACCAAAATGGGACTGTGGCTTCATGTGCTATGGCATGCTAATGCTCCACCCTACCCTGACTAGTTAGTGGTCCCTCAGGACCAGCGCGCTCACCTCCTGCAATACTCTGTGCTGCCGGATAAACCCTTCCTTTATATGTACCATACACCTTGTAAGGCGATGCTGAACACATGCCTGGACCCGGGTAGTCAATGCTCTACATATTATCACAGTTCTAACTTTTCCCAGGTTGTTTTTTGCTTATCTCTTTGAACGTTTCTATTGAGGACACACTGGCATGGTATAACGGGCATCCACTGTCTAAAGGGCATCGCCAAGGATCCACCTGAACAGAGGAGCCTAGAATCTGTCCTCCATGTCCAAAGTGAAGGCCTCACAGAAGCATCTTCATAAGGATGACTTGGGGCCAACAAATCGTCCAGCAAGAATCTGAATAATATTATTCAGTGTAAATGCCCCAACCGAATGATGGACGGGAATTCGTTCGCTTCTTGTTCGTCGTTCAGCATGCAGAAAACTGAATGACGAATCGACCCGTGTAAACAGGAAGTATCGCTCATAAGGACTGCCTGTTTATTGTGAATGGTGGTGAGCAGCTGGGACGATCTGCGGCCGCTCCGACTCCATTCACTCAGTGATGACCGGGCACAACATCGAGCAATAAGACGACGTAGAGAAATCTGCTTGAAGACGTGTGAATCTGAGCCGTCCGGGTGTCTTCTTAGTGAAGAACCTATTCTCAGTACTGGGATGTTCTCACCTCACTGTAGATCAGGATGACTGGAATGTCAGATCAACGGAGCCAATTATGTCCCTTATCAGTAAAAATACAGCCCATCTGATCTAACCCCTTAATGCCTGGCCTATTTAGTGCCTTACAACCAAGCCATTTTCATCGCCATATTGAAAGAGCCCTAACTTTTTTCTTCTGTTGTTGCCACAGGAGGGCCGCTATTTGTGGGACAACTTGTATTTTTTAATTCCACCACTTTGGGTTACATAGCATATGTTGTTCAGGTAGCGGAAAAGGGGAATCCAAACAGCCAAAGGGGTCCGTCTTCGAATGGAATCGATCATTTTTTTGTCCCTCGAAATCAGTAGCATAGTACACTGCATTACTTCTGTAATGCAATGCACTATATACCTATGAGAGTAGCCTATTAGACTCTACGGGAGGCAGGGTTTAAAAGGCTCCAGCTGCCATTGGGAGCCCATTGGAAGCTGGCGATCATGTTGCAGGTTGTCAATCGAGAGCCTGGCTGTCAGTCAACAGGCAAACCCCAGTTCTTCCCAGTCTGGGACACCCATGCCAGGTTAAATCTGCACCGCCATGAAAACACATATGAGCAGGTTTAAAGGCCCTTGGGTGACCACCATAAAAAAAGCGTACTGGCAGTCACTAAGGGGGTTAAAGGAATTGTCTGGTTCGGAAATCCCGTTATCAAATGCCCCAATCTATGTTACTAGAGAGGCGTCTCTCATTCAGGACCCTCATATACCAGTACAGCAGGTGCCCGCCGGTCGGGTTGCCTTACTACTTTCCACAAGGTGCAGGTTAATCTGTTCGCATCTTTAATGCATAGAGATAGACACAAGGCTTGTAATTGGCCAAACCAAATTCATCTATGAAAAAAAAGTCATGCCAGGGCTCTTGTCTTGCTGATTGATGCATGAGAGTAACATCCCCTTAAGAATATTTGTTATTTTGGGGGAACGGCTTGTGACTATATACATGGAGCGCTAAAAACAAGGTCAATATGATGAACCTACACAAAGTGCCGGTGACGGCAGGAATGCGCTATCATTCCCCGGTTTACAATATGAAAGAACAAAGTTGTGCTTTGAAACTTTGTGGCCACACACAGTTGTCCTGGGCATGTTCCCGAATAGTGACATGGAGGTAACGGCTCCGGAGCCCTCATTACACCCCCTGCTAATCACCAAAGCAGAGAAATGAAAGACTGCATGAGCTCAGCAACATAAAAGACACACACAATGCACTAATTACACCGCAAAACACAACATCAAAGGGTTAAGTGAGGATGGCTCGCCATAAAGGATATTCCATGCCAACTACATAAGTCCTACTGTCAAGTACAGGGGGCATACACAACGAATGAAGCAATACGAGGCTACACCGAATCGCCCCTGCTAAAGGCCCACGCCATCCAACAGCACCGACTGTCTAATATACAATACAAACTACCAAATGTTTCATACTAGAAGCGAACGTCGTCTCCAAAAGTGAGCAGCAATACGTAAGAGCGACAGTATATCAGTGAGATTTGTTGGGCACCGGCCTTTGCATACATTTCTATGGGGCACTGCTGCTGTTCTCTGTAGAGGATTGCATCCCTACATGTGGGACTACTACGTTTCAATTTCTAATTCTACCTGTTCAGTCGTGTCCGGCTCTTGGATACTCTCTCGGCTGCTTTCAGCTGCCTGATGTCCATCCCCGTGTCCTTCTTGATGGTGTCCAGCCACGTGTCTTGTGTCTTCCCCGTTTCCTTTTACCACTGACCATTCCAAGTAGGGTCTCTTTTTCCAGATACATCACATGTCCAAAGTAAGTCAGTCTCCGTCTCATGATCTTGCCTTCAGGGACACCTCTTGGTTGATATGGTCCAGTGGGGCTTTGTTGGTGACCCTCGCTGTCCAGGGGATTCGTACACGTTTTCTCCAGCACCACAGCTCGAAAGCGTCAATTTTTCTTCCGTCTCCTGTCCTCGATGTCCACATCTCACAGCCATGTGTTGTCATCACAAAGACGATGGCTGTGATCAACTTTCGTTTGGTGACCAAGACATCCTTGTACTTCCGTATTTGGTCCATTCTCACCATGGCCATACGCCCCTGTGCTAATCAACACTTTATCTCAGCAGTTGAGCTGCCAGTATGATCAAAGAGGGACCCAATGAATATGAAACTATTAGCCACTTTGATTTCCCTAGTTGTTGACCTTTATATAGACTTTCTTGTTGGCAGTGGTCATGATCTTGGTCTTCTTGATGTTCAGGGGAAGTCCCATCTTCTCACTTTCTTCTCTTAGCTTCAGGATCAGCGTCCTCAGATGCTTCGCTGTCTCAGCTACCAGGGTCGCATCATCTGCGTATGTTAGATTAGTGATGGTTCTTCCAACTAATTCAACCCAACATCCTGATCATTTACATAGGAGTTCCCTAATATAAAACGGTTATTGACCCATGCCATCTGATAACATAGCAGGACAGTGGAGGTGACTTCTCCCTTGTAAGATAGATGCTGAGAGACCACCTGTCTCTGTTGCCTTATAGTCAGAATACAGCGTAGATAACGTCGCTGGAGTGCACGTTTTTGCAATACGCGGATATCCGCCCCCCGTAAACACAATACTCTGCCGCTTTCTCAGAATATCATAGGAAAGTTGGTAAAAGCTTCTTTTAGGTGTGGAGAGAGGGGCTACAAATGCTATCTCAAGATATTCCACAATCGCAAGCAGATCCATCTAGTGGATGAGAACATCTCCATCCCCTGAGGGATTCCCTAAACTACAGCTCCAACAACATTATCTATCTGCTAGTGTCCATGCCTAAGATATAGGCTGAACATCAATGCCCTGGGAATTAGAGCCAACAAGCAATGCCCTAACATCCAGAAGGGGGTTCATGCAACACAGTGTGTCTAGACATTTTTCTGTATAAAGGGTCAAGCATTCATTTGAAGGAATGCAGTCATCCAATAGGTGGCGCTGCAGAGGTATTGTTCCATCTTCCATATCTGCCTATTACCCAAGAGCGTGGATGGCCTTATAAGTCTCCTCACTGTCTTGGTGCTCTCCCTAAGGAGAGATGATACCCCTCCTGACTCTAGCCACCACAGCATGGACCCCGTTGGTCTGCATGTAACACCTCTTGAAAAGCTCTATCAGAGAAATTTCAAAACCAATCCAAGGAGATGTTTTGGATATTTCACACCAACACACAAACGTCCAACGGCCCTAAAGAAGTCCTCGAAAAGGTCTAACATTGGACAGTCCACATGGAAAAAATTATAGTATTGAGACATTTAAATAATTCTTAGGGTATTCTAACAAAATCTTAGTAAATTCAGATGGTTTTCGATCCCCCTGGCTTGGCCCGTACGGGAACGAATCATACTCCTTCATGTATGGCCTTGATCTTTTACGCCACTTTTTATATACGAGTAAATATGGAGCCTTCTATATATAGATTTTTCTATATAATCTTTATTTTTGCCTTTTATTATGAATATACAAGTTTTCCACACATTTTAATCCCACATCTTTTATACAACTTATTAAATACTACACACTTACTATTTTATACGGTTTTCTAGACATCTTAAGTTTAATAAGTTTAACCTTACAGTTTGAGTCTCTTCCTGTATATTTAGTAATCCAACCCATTTCTACTCTCCCTGTCCGATTCATGTACAGTGTTCCCTATTTTAATGCCACCCTTGGATTTACCACTCCTCCCAACCGATTTTTTAGGCTAAATTTATATTTCTTGACATTTTTTAGAGTAGGGCTCTGTCTTACTTGTAATAATTTTATTGCGTTTCATTGACCTGAATCTTTTAACCCTTTCCAATCCACTGTCTGACGTCCAAAGATATTCTGATTGAAGGCCGTACAGCTCCAATGTCGGAAGACGTCCGGCAGGGCATTCTTACTGTATATTACTGGCCGCTCTGTTGTTGGGGGCCTCTCCAGCATGTCCCATACCGCAGTACTGGCTCTAGCCAGCAGATGGCGCCATTGTATAATGGCAGAAAGAGAAAGCCCCCTAGGAAACCCTGAATCTAAAATTGGATTGCAAAGGGTTAAGGACCAAGAGCTTTAATCAAGCAGGAGCAGGTTGGGTCCCCAGCTGTCAGACACAGCAGAGGACCCGGTGAAGAAGGGAGAAGCGATTTTTAACTGCTTCTATATTCTCCTTTCCTGGGTACATAGCGCTCAATGAGTGGAAGTGTTTCTTCCACTATGTGAACCATTCCATTACCCCCTCATTGTATAGAATTCTCCTTAGGAGATGACTAACTCTAAAATGTATGCAATCACATATGCGGTTGCTGGAACGCATTAATTCTTGCATTTTGGCAGGATATCCGGAAATTGGAAAGCAAGACCGTGCACTCCAGTGACTGTATCACGTTGATACTTCTGGCCCGATTCCACGGCACTTAATGCGCCGAAAGGGACGTAATGGTGGAAATTATAAACCACACCCCTTAGTGCTATAAGAGCGATTCCAATAGCTATATATACATCCTCACTATATGAACCCTATATGTGCTTGAACTAGGAGGCGTTTGGTCGCTCTGAAACGCGTTGCACTCCTGTATTCATTTTAATGTTCCAGTTATGTACCAACAATATTAATAAATTGGTCCTTTATATAACCACTGCGAATTTGGACTCTTGAGAGACGTTGTTGACCAATTGGCGGATGAAGGGGTGTTCTCGTTTGAGAGCCCCCCTGTAAAGTAAGTATATTTATTTTTCATTATTAGCACCTGTAACCCCTACAGTGGCGGTGCTTATTTTCTTCTCATGGTTTCATATTCTCACGTGACCGAGTTTTGTATCGTTGATGCTCTCCTTCCTTGGATGTCCTAAGCGATAAGGGATCTGGTCTACCTGGTTCATTATTCTGCGGAGCTACATTGGACTTCAGGTGTGATGGCCTGCCCTTACCCTGAGTAGACTGCCCTTGTTCTAGTAGTCAGAATACAGGTTGACCTGATTAGAGGACTGTACTCTGCCCTCTATTATAAAGCAACCCCCCCCCCCCCCCTCCAATATTCTAACGCTAGTAGATGTTTCCTGGGCTCTGCCCTACTCTACCAATCAGACAATATGGATATTATTAAACATGTTACCTACATCCAGATGTGACTAACAACCCGTTGCTCCAAACTTGTCTAACCTAGATCCATCCACAAGGAAGCTTCGACTTCTGAGGAGCAGCACAAGGCTATGAGAGAATAGAAGATCTGTCTTGGCTTCAGGCTCGATGTTGATTCTCGGAAAGTAATCAGAGTTGTTGTTCAACACTGGATGCTATTAAGATAAAGAAGTCCTATTACAAACTGGCTCTTCTCCTCCGATGGAATCTTGTTAATTAGGAACGAGCACATATTGGATTTGTCTGGCCAAGTGAAGAAGGGCCATTGATTGGTGCCTTTAATAAGCTAGCTATCAGAGTGTCACAGGCCTAGTTAACCTCTCTAATGCGACACTTCCAGGTCCAGAATGTCACTTATCTACAAAGAGGTGTTATGTCCGGAGCAAGGCCTCACTCACCCCACGTATCGTTACTTTGCCCGTCTCTAGATCATATAGCTGCTCCAAGGAAGAACATAAGATGCGAGAGAAATCCAGCACTATTATACTGAGCTAGGAAGAAACCTAGAAGGTGCATACAGGACTAGTTACTTAATAAGGCATGCTGGTGATAATTAAGACCAGCTCAAGTATTAATTGGGGGCTTCTTTCCGAAAACAGAAACTTGGCAATAGGCTAAAAACAGCAACTAGCACACGTGCTTACATAGTGCAGATTGTAGGGGATGCAAGACCCAGAACCGGGGTGATACCACATTCACACGTACAACTGAGGGGCTTCTTCTAAGGACGTCCTATAATGTAACTCTCGTATGAAAGAGAACCCACATGAAGAGTTGAAAAACTTTATACTTGTACGAAAGAATAGCACAAAGTTATTTCATGTTGTTTTCTTTCTTCACATCCTAGTAGCCTTCAGATGTTCTTGACAGTAGACATCGGTATCAGTCTCAGGACCCAACAACCGAGATCTGCCATACAATATCCACCTGAGCTTCTGAGAACGATGAAGGGGAGATGTTCCCTCCTGTGGGACTCAGTACAATGGGAGCGCCCAGTCTTGGCTTTGGTTGCGGGGTGAGAAGTTAGGCTGGTGTCGTTTCTTAGTGTTTGTTTATGAAGTTTCTAAACAGTTTTCTTCTAAGCATGGACTGTGCCTCTCCTAACACTCTCCGTGCTGTCATGCCGATGACCTGTTGCCATCAATACCTTCAACACATAGATAGGAGAGAGATGGGAACCAAAAAGTTCAAAAGTGGAGCCGGGGCTGGAGGGTGTTACTCCATGTCATACTTCAAGTGGACGGAGATAAGAGCTGTGCTACCTCAAAAGACAATGACAGCATATAGTATGTGACCCCTGCCTGGCTTCTCCTCATTGTCTCACAAGTAACATCAAAACAAAGGCTGGGTTGTCTCCGGCCAGTGATTTTATGCCGGAGCCGCACACAACTGATGCTATTTTTATGCACTTTTTGCACCCATCTATCTGTAGCCGGACAGGAAAACGTTGCATGAAATCATTTCAGTGTTTTGCGGTTAGGCATCAGAACTGATGTGCCGGATGCCATCAACTGTCCCATAGAAAACAATGGGATCATCCTGGAATTGGGCATCTCTAGCATATCCCTATAATGCTGGAATATGAGAACGAGGCCTAAGAAATGCGTCCGAATGGTGGAAGTCTACAATTTATATGCGTGAAAATCACATGTTCCACCATTCGATGTTCCCACAAACTGCAATGCACTCTAAGTGAACATTGCAATTTTACAAGCACAATATCGGAGTGATATCGCGCCTGCCGGTGAGAGTGCGCCCTTAGTTGGACACCATCAGGATGTGTTTTCAGCCTCTGTATGTAGTCGAGAACGAAGCCGTTTTCTCAGCTTACGGGAAGACATCCTGCTGACTACTTGGGGTAAATCACCTACCTGGCGCCTCATTGGATGTCAAAGGCTTTCTTACGAGTCTCTCGAATAGTATGTGCTACTTATGGATGGCGACGATAAAATATAGATGAGGACAATCACACAATCAAATAGAGAACATTTATACGAGAGTGACTGCAGGCTTCACAAATAGAAACTGGCCAAGTTAGACCAATTCACTCAACTCAACGGTCTGCAAAGCCAAGAACCCAAGGTGGCTGTATACAACCTCCAGTTATAGTTATGATACAATGGTCTATAAGAGGTCAACTACTATTACAGCCCGGTGCGTAAAGTATAAAGTAGTACAGAGGATGTAATATGCAGCCAATTTAAATAGAGTATCAGCAGAAAACCTGCTTTTTAACGAGAGATGCTTAATAACACCCCTCCTATATAAGCAACAAGGTCTTCCGAGATATAAGGAACACAGACGTCTCCCAAGACTACAGGAGCGATGAGCAGGATGCTGGGCAGACCGCGGTGAAGTCTTACAGAAGGGTCATCAGGTGCCACGCTTGTGAAATAATGACACTTGTACTTCCCCTCTGACCCCGAAATGTCATTGGAAACAAACAAAACTACAAAGCCAAGAAGATAGGAGTGAGGGAAGTTTACTAAACATGAGAGCGGCGGAGGTCCCTTCCAACTCTACCATTCAACGATTAAATATGTTTTATAAATGAATTTAATATACTGTATATATTCTAGTATAAAGCCCGCCTCGGCTTATACTCCAGTGAGGTAAGAAAAAAAACAACAAAAAAAAACAATGCTCACCTCTCAGCTGGCGTCTGTGTCCCTGGCGGTGTGGCAAGCTGCTTCAGATTTCTCCCCGGCTTGGTTTTGAAATCCCCCGCCTTCAGCGCTGTGTCAGGAAGCGCTGTGATTGGATCGAACGCCGGCCAATCAGAGCCGGCGCTTGATCATTCACAGCCATTCAGTGAATGACATCACTGAATGGCTGTTATTGGTTTATTGAGCACCGGCCAATCACAGCCGGCGCTCGATAAACCAATCACAGTGCTTCCTCACACAGCGGTGACGGGGATTTCAAAACCAAGCCAGGGAGATGACAGTGGGGAGAAGTCTGAAGCAGCTTGCCACACCGCTGGGGACACAGATGCCGGCTGGAAGGTAAGTATTGCTTTTTTTTACCTAGTATATACTCGAGTATAGCATGGCTTATACACGAGTCAATAAGCTGTACCAGTTTTTTGTGGTAAGACTTATTGACTCGGCTTATACTCGGGTATATACAGTATTTAACCAAATGATTTTAGTACGTTATTCAATAGATCCATTCGCTATACATTATTTGTCTAAAAAGTTTTAAACTTTTTTATATACAAACTATTCTCCAGAAGAAAAAGTTAAAATGATCCAAACCAATGACTGTAACGAGCGAGTCCTAAAGAAATAATCTACGACCGGGTCCCGACTGATCTCCAGATACAACTACTAGAACCCGCGTCACATGCAGCCACGTATTTCCCTTCGCTGTATTAACTCTCGGCATCACGCTATTTTCACATTCTTTTACCCCATAGATCTGTATCTCCTTTATGGCTCCAAGTCAACATATATCTACTACCATGCCAAAAGTACAGAGTTTGCTGTAGATTTCCCCCGTGCGTTGCCCTGCCGTCACGTAACGCGTACGCACACGCTCAGAAAAAAAAAGGATAAAATTACATTTAAAAAAACGACAAAAAAATGTATAAAATGTGTAAAAAAAAATAATAGTGATGATGCAAAAAGGACATTTTCCCTCTTCTCTCGGCAGGACAAAAAAGTGGGAGATTTCAGCTTCTGGAGACGTGGAAATGGAAAATAATCTATTTTGGAGCCTTCAAGTAAAAACAAAATGGCAACTATTGTGACTGCGCCAAAGGGTTGCTTTGCATTCTAATCCTGTAATTGGCCAATTCTCAGAGAATCCACAATGGTGACCACATGAAAAGAGCACAGAAGGTAATTTACATCAATCGCTGCTTGCAACTACAAACTCTCTGAAGGTTTCGCACAAAAGTATGTGGAGCAAAACTCTAAAGACAAAGCCCGCCGCTCGGGGAGGGGGAGGGTTTTTTCCCTTTTTCGAATCTTTCTGTTGTAACTAACAGATCGGCAGAAGGGATTTGAAATTACGTGAATCTCAAAACTCTGAAAGGAGTCTTAATATATAACTTGCTACATCTGGACCGCAAAAGAGTTATCTGAGAACCCTGACACGGGAGAAAGGGGGGGGGGGGGGGGGGGGGCAAGGAGCGGGCGCAGCAGAGCTGTAAAAGAATAGGAAAACACATTAATCCGGGGGGACTGAAGGTATGCGACTTAAATAGGCAATCATTGGTTTCTTAATGATAAAGAAACGCAGCAGCTCCTTCCTTGAGACATCGGATATCCTGGCTAAGCGCTCATAAGACGCAGCCATATGGAGAGCCTGCCCACACACTTGGCACCTGTTGCTTTATAGATCACCCCGTTCATCATTCCGACGGCGCAGCCAGCGCTCCGGGGGCCAGCGCTCACATGCTTCTTTATTCGCAGAAGAGCGCACGTGCGTCCTGAATTTCAGAGTTATTAGCCGCCCCCGCCAACAAGGATGAGTTGGTAAGTTTACTTTCTTAAGACAGATTTAGCGGGGCCGCATGAAAAAACATTAACAGTAACTTGGAAGGTGAAGAAAGTTTTTTTTTTTAGAAATTCCTCAAAATTTTCAAGTATAAATACAAACTTTAACCCCTTAACAACCTCCCATACACCTTTTGAGGCGTCCGTTAAGGGGCTTTATTCTGATGCGCTGTTTTTTTTTACGGCAGCGGCATCGGAAGCATGGCATGGGTTTCCCATGGCAGGGAGAGCAGTTGGCTCAGCTGTTGAATAACAGCATGGCACCTACTCAAACAGCAGGGACTGGAGGAACCTCTGATCCCTGCTGTTTAATCATTTACATACCACTGTCAGTGCGACTGTAGCTTACTCATCGGACTCTCATGATGTGATCATGGGGCCTAGATGGGTTGCTATGGCCCCCCAGGGGGCTTGAATATGGCCAACTACTGTGGCCTATGAGGCTCTGCCCTTGGCTAAGCTTCATAGGCTTTGTAATACACTGCAACGATGAAGTATAGCACTGTATTAGAATAATAATAAAATCTGGTGATATTCAGTCCTCTAGTGGAACAAAAATAAAAAGTTGAAAAAGTTTAAAAAAAAAAAAAAAAAAAAGAATAAAACTCCCCCTTTCCCGTGTTAAAAAAACCACACACACGCTATCACTGTGTTCATAATGACAAAGAGAAAAAAGTTAGTACATTATTTTACCCACACAGTGCACATCATGAAAATATATATATGTACACACACACACACACACACACACACACACACACACACACAATGGGGAAAATAGCCAATTTACCAAAAAAAAGGAATAGAAAGTGATCAAAACATATCATGGACCAACAAGTGGTACTACTAAGGCCGCCTGCACACGACTGGGTTGGACCCCGCAGCGGAATTCGATCCTGTGCCCAGCCGGTGACTCCGCGTACCTGTCCAGATTCTTCTTATTTCTGTGCTGCGGATGTGCCGGCCGGCGCACATGCGCAGTACAGATTACGCTGTGCTGTCGCTAGGTGATGACGCGGATCTCGTCTTTTTGCTACGATCATTCTGCATCATTGTGGGAAGGGCTGCGGGTTTGATGGCGTCCATGGACATCGACAGAAGCCGTCCGCACAGGACACGCCTGAAAATAGAGCATGTTGCGATTTTTTTCCCCCCCACAAGCGGAAAATCGCAATTAAAAACTGAAAAATGAGTCAGTTATGGCTCTAGGAATGCGATGATGAAAAAAAAAAAACCAGAAAAATTAGTTGGTCGTTAAGGCGCAAACAGGCTTTGTCACTAAGGGGTTAACTTGATGTGAAAATAAATAGTTACTAATGGTCTGGACAGATAGCCCTCCGCATCGCTGGCAATACCCAGAAAGACCCTTCAATAACATGCCATCCCCCTGAAGCCCCCGAGGGTCAGATGGAAGCATGTTCTGTACTGTCCATAACTGCGGGGTCACAGTAACACAGTACGTTCGGCTGGAGGGGGATGAGGTCCACCCAGAGGAAGGCAAACACCCCAATGAGGCAGGAGTCAATGAGCCCGTTTGGGGGGGAAAAAACTCCTTGCCGACTCCATAAAGGCAGTCAGAACAATCCCTGGATCACCGGAGTTCAGACTTTGTGATGGGCACTTCTGGGGGCATTCACTTGGCACACTCATGCCCACTGCACTTAAGTGATATTTGCAACAGCTCTTCCACATACGGAATCATGCCAAGGATGACTGGAGCGTCTGCGTCTTCCATGTGGGACTGACAGGGCATATATACAGTATATACCTCCCGACGGTAACCGTACCCGTCCATAAATCTGGATGGGATTCTACCGCGGATCGCACGGATTATTTGATTGTGACACATAAAAGGATATTGTAGAAGCGCTGCGCTGGCATCCGGCAGGAGGCGTCTTTAATCTGGTGCCGTGTTACACATGAGGGATGGCTGCACCTCTGCTGGCCTTTAAACAGGAGATCTTCTATTCTTCTGGCCCGGGGCTCTTCAAGGCTCTCACATTACTGGCAGTAACACGTCAGCTGTGTGCGGATGGCGCTACCTGCTGCAAGGCGCATTGCTTCATTAATTAGCACCTTTCTCTTCACTTGTGCAGAAGGGAACCTGCTGTGCAGATTTGGCGTCAGGCGCCGGCAGCAGTTTCCCAGAACCCCTTGCAGCTCCTGTATTATTAGGCAGGTGGGATCACCTTGAGTAACACCGGAGGAATGAGTGATAAGAACCTGTGTGTAGCGGAAACTGATTGTCGGGACAAACAGGGCAGCTGCTAGATACAGGATGTAAGCGGAGAGCGCGGCCCCGGGGCTCTATACCACCTTATCAGACAGGGAAGAGGAAAAGGCACAACGTATAAGACGCAGGTAACCGGAGGTTAGCACGCTGCTGTACTACTGGCAAGGGAACCTATTGTTCTATGTTATCAGCCAGTTTGGGTTTATTATTATTCAGCAGGATCAAACATCAACCAAATGCAGAAAACATATCGGGATCTCAGATCAAGCGGAGGTTACGTCCCGCAGACGGAAGCAGCAAAGTTTACGTCCTGTGGACGGATCAAGCAGGGGTTATGTCTCGCTGACAGAACAAGTATAGGTTACGTCCCGCTAAAGGATCAAGCGGAGGTTACGTCCTGCTTAAGGGGCAAGCAAAGGTTACTCCCTCCTGAATTAACAGGTGAAGATCACGTCCCCCTTGGTGAGGCGCGTGACAATTACGGCCCCCCTCGGTGGGGCGCGTGATGATTACGCCCCCACCTTGGTGGGGCGTGTGACAATCACGTCCCCTTTAGTGGGGCGCGTGAAGACTACGTCCACCGTGGTGGGGCGCGTGAAGACTACGTCCACCGTGGTGGGGCGCGTGAAGACTACGTCCACCGTGGTGGGGCACGTGAAGATTACATCCACCGTGGTGGGGCGCGTGAAGATTACATCCACCGTGGTGGGGCGCGTGAAGATTACGTCCACCGTGGTGGGGCGCGTGAAGATTACGTCCACCGTGGTGGGGCGCGTGAAGATTACGTCCACCGTGGTGGGGCGCGTGAAGATTACGTCCACCGTGGTGGGGCACGTGAAGATTACGTCCACCGTGGTGGGGCACGTGAAGATTACGTCCACCGTGGTGGGGCACGTGAAGATTACGTCCACCGTGGTGGGGCGCGTGAAGATTACGTCCACCGTGGTGGGGCGCGTGAAGATTACGTCCACCGTGGTGGGGCGCGTGAAGATTACGTCCACCGTGGTGGGGCGCGTGAAGATTACGTCCACCGTGGTGGGGCGCGTGAAGATTACGTCCACCGTGGTGGGGCGCGTGAAGATTACGTCCACCGTGGTGGGGCGCGTGAAGATTACGTCCACCGTGGTGGGGCGCGTGAAGATTACGTCCACCGTGGTGGGGCGCGTGAAGATTACGTCCACCGTGGTGGGGCGCGTGAAGATTACGTCCACCGTGGTGGGGCACGTGAAGATTACGTCCACCGTGGTGGGGCACGTGAAGATTACGTCCACCTTAGTGGAGCACGTGAAGATCATGCCCACCTTGGACGAGCGTGCACACTTCCGCACCGTTTATATAAGTGGGCCTGACCGAGAGAGCGGAGTACAAGCACTTGGCCAGCTTTGTCAGTCCCATAGAGGTGAATGGATCAGCAGTGTTCACACTCAGCCACCGTTGCGTACTAATAGGGTTCATCGGACCCCAGCTCTGGAGATTGGAGGGGGTCCTAGCTGTCAGACTCCCCCTGAGCTATCGGTTTTGAGCGAGATCGAGCTGGCGATGATGCCACCATTCCGCTCACTAGGGCTTGTTTGGTGTGAAAGGACATAAAATCCCAATTAAACGGGACGACGGGCATCTAAACGATTGCAGGAGCGGGTGAGGTCAGCTCTGGGTGGTTGGCGCTCGTGCAGAGCATTTAGACAGGCAGAACGCTGCGATGATTTTCATGCTGGGTGAAAGTGAGCGACCAACGAACTGTGAACAAACAGCGCACAAAGAAGTTCGTTGGAACTAATTTTGTGTGATAACCGTCCCGTGTAAACGGCCCTTTAAGCAGCTGTGGCTCATCTATATCTACAAGCCCCCTACAAGGTGCCCACCCCTAGGCTGGGCTCATACGGCCGTTAGCGTAAAACGCTGCGGGGGTTCCTTGGCATCACCACGTACTCACGCACGCCGTCAGAATCCAACCCATGTCCCGAAAAATCAAACGTTCATGCTTTAGATGCCCGTGTTTTGTGCAGACGGCGATTGCGGATTCCGCAAATAGAATCAGTCCGCGAGAGGACCCTCCCCCCAATATGCAGTAAACATCCGTCCGTTCGCGCCCGGCCCTACTGATAAGCGTAGACCGCGGTCTTGCAGGTGCAGAGCTACAGGGCTGAATACAGAACGCAGCGGGATCTTTGCATTACTCTAATCAGATTGCAGAAAATCAAATGTTTGCAAAAGTTCCGGTGAGCGCCGCTTCTGGATCAATCATCCGCCTGTTCGCTGATAATCGCGCAGATTTCAGATGAATAATGGCGGCGTCCTCCCGCTGCTCCTCGTGATAAGAAGCTTGATTCCAAAATAGGGAGAGAGCAAAAGTCAGCGGATTGCAGGTAGGTATAAGACGGCTTTTCAGGCCGTAATCACTGGATAAATTAGTCTTGGTTTGCAGATAAGACGGCACTTCGTACTGATAGGGATACCAATGCCAGGCTGCAGATGAAAGCCCGAGTAAGCATCACACAGAATATCTGATTCCAAGCAGAAAAAAGAAATCCTACGTCTACCGGCGCTGCCTTCAAACAGCAAACAGCCAGCGAGAAACGTGTTTGTGGCTTTGAGTGTGGCGATAAGGAACATAATGTTGAGGGGGCTGCGCGGTGGTGGGAGTCACGGCTGTGATAAAACAAGTCGCAGGTGCTGAGCTGCAGACACTTAGCGGATCACAAGATGGGAGGATTAGGTATTTCTGCAGAATGGAGTATAAACCCAGCGTGGAGTCTACTGTTTTATGTGGTTGGATCTCACATCCAGGATATTACAGCAACATTCCCATAACCTGCCAATACGGAGGCAAACGTCCGCGACCGGAGGGGGCTGCTGGACTACTGGGCTTGATAAGTGCGAACACAACCTACCTGGGAGCAAGCTACACACATTCATATCCACAAGGGGTACCGCAAATCTCCATGAGAAAAACAAAAAGGTGCATCCTTCGGTTTTCCTAAAGGAAGGGGTCCTATAGTGCCATGAGTTGTCTTGGGTGGGTCAGTGGGGTCTTCCGTAGATGGAACTTTAAATATTCTATTGAGGCATGTGTCTGTAATAGCCAAAGCATGCTGAAAGACAACGATGAGCCTTATCAGGGATTCACAGCGGGATACAGCTGATACTATTGTTTTAGCTGTATCCAGCTCCCTGATGACAGCTGGATATGAAGAACAGAGCGGTCCAGCTCTGTTCTCCATACCCGGCATGGAGCGCTCGGCTGTATAGCAGCCAAGCACTCCATGCAGAAAAGAGCTGGATGCAGAAGACAAGCAGGGACACTCTGATCTTCTGCATCCTCCGCTCGGAGCACTCGGCTGTATAACAGCAGGGGCACTCAGAGTGGAGAACAGCTGGATGCAGAAAACAAGCGGGGACACTGCGCTTGTCTTCTGCATCCTCTGCACAGAGCGCCCAGCTGTTATACAGCTGAGCGCTCCGTGAGGAAAACAGCTAGATGCAGAAAGCAAGCAGGGACACCCCGCTTGTCTACTGCATCCTCTGCTCCAAGCGCTCGGCTGTATAATAGCCGGGCAATCGGAGTGGAGAACAGCAGGGGACACCCCACTTGTCTTCTGCATCCTCTGCTCCGAGCGCTCAAGTGGGTAGTGTCCTTGGCCTCCAATCCGCCCGAGGATATTGGGCATTATTCTGTAAGGTCATCTGATAGCACAGCCATGCTTTAGGGCTCCTGTCCACGGGCGTAGCGATATCCTGTGGCGGATCTCCACCGCAGAAGCCACCACCGGGGAGCAGGGGAGAGCTGATGGTTCTCCACGCAGAGCCTATTGACAGATCGGCTCACCACAGAGAATCACGGCGAATCGCAGCATGCTGCAATTTAAAACCCATAAGTGAAGAATCGCTATGATTCTCCGCTCATGGACAGCGGGGCTGCGCTTTCCATAGTAGTCTATGTAAAGCGTTCACTGCGTTTCCCACGGACGGATTATCGCCTGTGGAAAGCAGCCTTAATTCTATAAAGTGTAACCTGGTTTTGTGTGTGTGTGTGTGTGTGTGTGTATATACATATATATACACACACATACATACATATACACACACATATATATATACATACATACATACATACATACATACACATATATACATACACTAGCTGATATACCCGGCTTCGCCCGAGTGAATTTGGTACTGGTGTTTATCTGGTGTTCACACGGAAAATCTTATGAAGTCGTGGTTACTTTAGAGATACCGGAAAAACATATGTTCACCATTTTGCATAGTTCTCTGCGTTACCCAGGAAACACCACGGGGAGGTAACCATGCAACGCTTCCTTTATATAAAATGACATCAGGAAGTGAGGGATTTAGATTCCATACGTAAAATTTGGACGCTAATTCTTTTGCACTTAGAATTGAATAATCGAGTTGGGACCCATTAACTTTTCCTATTTATGACATAATCAATGCCCGTGCCAAATTTCAAGTTTCTATGACATCGGGAAGTGAGAGAATTAGATTCCGTATGTAAAGTTTGGATGCTAATTCTTTTGCGCTAGAATTGAATAATTGAGTTGGGACCCATTAACTTTTCCCATTTATGACATAATCAATGCTTGTGCCAAATTTCACGTTTCTGTCATAAATAGGAAAAGTTAATGGGTCCCAACTCGATTGTTCAATTTTATGCGCAAAAGAATTAGTGTCCAAATTTTATGTATGTAATCTAATTCTCTCACTTCCTGATGTCATTTTATATGAAGGAAACGCCGCATAGTTACCTCCCCGTGGTGTTTCCTGGGTAACGCAGAGAACTATGCAAAATGGTGAACATATGTTTTTCCGGTATCTCTAAAGTAACCACGGCTTCAGAAGATTTTCCGCGTGAACACCAGATAAACACCAGTACCAAATTAACTCGGGCGAAGCCGGGTATATCAGCTAGTCTATATATAAACATAGACAGCTTCATGAATAATTCATCCTGAATTATGGCCTTTATTGTACTCCACAGCTTCATTCACAATTCTGCTGACTGCTGGAGACCACTGACAAACGAGAAGCTATCGGTCATCCGACATAACCTGCCAACGTATGATCCTTTCATATAGAATGATCATTCAGTTTATCACTGGACTGTGCATAACTGAATGATAATGGTTCAGTGTAAACAGTGTCAGCGACTGAACGACGAATGAGAATTCATTCACCTACCGTTTATCATTCAGTGTATACAGGTGTAAAAATCAAATGACCTACTGGCCTGTGTAAACAGGCAGTCAATCATCTATGAACGACTGCCTGTTCACTCTGAACAGAGGCGGGTGGCTGTAGTTTCCTGGTACGCCTCACCTCCATTCAGCGAACGATGTGTGAGAGCCCGGCGTGAAAATCGATGGGATCGACAGCCGTTCTAGGTAAAAGGACCGTTACCTGAATAACGGACCATTAGGACGGTTAGTTTTTTCGAAATGATTGGTGTAATGATGTCCCTTCCCAGAATGCAAGTCACCAAAGCAAGTTCTTTGACAACACTGCGCCACTGGGAAATGACGGAAGAGATTTCAGCTCTGAAGGCTGATGTAACTCATGATCAGCAATGCAATGTATGTGAGGGCATTAAAGGAACAAGCAGCGCAGCTTGCAGAGATAGTTGTTATAGACCGCCTGCAGACGGCCGGGTCGGATCCCTCTGTGAGAATTCTCGTAGCGGGACCTGACCCCCCTGCAGGGACCAGTGCGGCACTCACCTCTCCTGCGGCTCCGGCTCATTGATGTGCCGGCTGCCGGCCAGCCGGCGCATGCGCAGAGCGGAGCCAGGGCGCCCCGCCCCAAAATAGAGGGTGCCGCGATTGCAGCCGTCTGCATAGGACTGCATTTTGCAATGCAATCTTATGCAGGCGTGCACGAGCAGAAATTCTGCGGGAAATCCCACCGCAGAATTTCCGCCCTTGTGCAGGGGGCCACAGGGAAATAACGGACCTCTCATGGACCGGAGACAAAAGGACAGCAGTCCGGGAGTATGAAAACACATACAGAGAAATAAAAGGAAAATGTTTCATTCAATTTTTTTGCTCCAAAAACGGAACAGAGAGACAGAATTGTGCAGGAAAGCCCCGACGCAGGAGTGAATATACCCTTACACTGTAACTCCACCAGCAGAATAGTGAATGCAGCTCTGGAGTATAATACAGGATGTAACTCGGGATCAGTACAGGATAAGTAATGTATGTACACAGTGACTCCATCAGCAGAATAGTGAGTGCAGCTCTGAAGTATAATACAGGATCAGTACAGGATAAGTAATGTATGTACACAGTGACTCCATCAGCAGAATAGTGAGTGCAGCTCTGGAGTATAATACAGGATGTAACTCAGGATTAGTACAGGATAAGTAATGTATGTACGCAGTGACTCCACTAGCAGAATAGTGAGTGCAGCTCTGGAGTATAATACAGGATGTAACTCAGGATCAGTACAGGATAAGTAATGTATGTACACAGTGACTCCACCTGCAGAATAGTGAGTGCAGCTCTAGGGTATAATACAGGATGTAACTCAGGATCAGTACAGGATAAGTAATGTATGTACACAGTGACTCCACCAGCAGAATAGTGAGTGCAGCTCTGCAGTATAATACAGGATGTAACTCAGGATAAGTACAGGATAAGTAATGTATGTACACAGTGACTCCACCAGCAGAATAGAGAGTGCAGCTCTGGAGTATAATACAAGATGTAACTCAGGATCAGTACAGGATAAGTAATGTATGTACACAGTGACTCCACCTGCAGAATAGTGAGTGCAGCTCTGCAGTATAATACAGGATGTAACTCAGGAGCAGTACAGGATAAGTAATGTATGTACACAGTGACTCCCCCAGCAGAATAGAGAGTGCAGCTCTGGAGTATAATGCAGGATGCTACCTAAGGACAAGACAAGGTTAGAAATGTAATAGATTTACAAATTAGGTAACGACAACCTTGACTTATTCATATGGCTTAAGAAATAGGTAAAGGAGCAAACGCACAATGCATTGGCTCCTTGTCATGGGAAACCGCAGCCCCCAGATTTGGCCTTTGAGGGGCAACTCCTGAGCTAACACCTCTTCATTCAGTCAAATAAAGCTAATAGAGGGGTGGTCCCCCAGTGAAGTGGCACCCTCTCTGGCCACCGTTTGTCCATGCTAACCCCTAAAAGGACAGCTGCAATATACTCCTACTAGAACTAGCTGGGTAAAAAGAAACAATGAGGCAGAAAATAAAAGCTCAGTAACTTGTGACTATGTGGTTGTGTCGTTGCTGTAAGCCGCCAGAAGCTCCTCGGAGTATTGCAATGCGGAGTTTGAGAAATCTCATAAAAGCCAGGTTTGATTGTCTCCAGTGGCACGGCAGCAAATAAAGCTATCCAGCCGCGGGCCTGGTGTCTATCTGCTCACATTATCTCGCAGATGACGCCGGCTCACATGGTTGCCTGCTGATCTCACCGTCCACGGGGAGCGGGGCGGCCACCGGTTAGGTGACAGCCGGTCCCTCGGTGATCCCACACAAACATGAACTTCAGCATTCCAACAGCGGGATCTTTCAGCAATGGTATCTCCAGTAGGAGGTCTTGTGCGGTTACATCTCAGATATATCATGTGCTGACAACATGCGTCCCCCCGAGGAAGGAGATGCCACCCACCAGGAAACACTGCATACCGGTCTACAGTACACTAGTAGGAGGTTCCAGGAAAGCCAGAGCAAAGCCTACAAGAACACATTCCCTTCTAAGTCACCCCCGCTCTAATATGACTGTATCTTCATTAGATACAAGCTAGTCTAATGTTATAATTTTAATTACCCAAGTACATGAGACCTCGACAGATCTATCCCGGGTCCAAGAACCAGCAATGCCGGAGTCTAGGGCTAGATAGGAGCTTCAGCCCTGCAATCCCAACCTCATGCAAGTTGTGTACCCCTAAACATGTAATGTCTTTGCCCATCCCTCTTCAGACTACAGAAAAACTATACCCCAACCCCACGGAACTATAAGACTTACATACTGTAACAACGCCGGCAAGACGGGAGATCTATAGTGTTACTTCACCTATAGCAGTTGCCTTTTCGGATGTAGTGTCTTCCAATACTCAAGATTCCCGAAGGACTTAGGCCGCTCTTAAACAGGCATACTGTCATTGGGCGACACGCAATGCCAATAGCCCATTGGCTTCTATTGGGCCAATCAAACAGGCTTTTTTTTGTGCGTGCATTGCTCTTAGCGCATATTACTCGCACATACATGCCGAGACAGTGCATGGAGGTTGGTGGCATGTCATTGCGTACTTGCTGCGAGTCAGCGAGCAGCACTGCAGCTCACACGGATGTGTGAGCCCGGCCTTACAGTAGGGCTAAATTATGTTATAACTGGATGGTTAGGTAAACAGTACGACACACGTATCAACACTGGGACTCAACAATAGATGACAAGAACAGAATAGTGATGGTAGTCGGATGAGGATAGCCGATAATGGAGCAGATGGAGGACAGGCAACAACAGGATGACAGTAACTCACCATAACTCTAGCTTTCCCTGAAGCTGACCAACACCAGCCACCACAGTCCGAGTATCCCTAAATGCAAACCCCATCTGATACACTGACAAATAAGGAGAGGGCACCAGGACCCAGAGACAAGAAAAATAAACTATAGTAAAGCTGAACTATTAAGTAAGCAAGACAGATACAAAAACAGGAAAAAAAATCCACAGGGCTAAGAAGCAAAGACTAGACTAGAAATAACCATAGGAATAAAACTACACTGCCAAGAAACTAAGCTAGACTAGGAACAAGACACTAGAAGCATATAAAGAATACTGGATTAAAATGCACAATGTTTACGCTATAGCCAGCAACACACTACAGAAGCCAGGAATATTTAAAGAGAGGCTAACCAATTGGGAAATCCTCTCCAAACAAGCCTGAGCTGCAGCAATAAGGTCAGCTGACCCACACTAATGGACCAGCTATGGAAAAGCTGCTTAGTAACTGCTTCAACAACAAACCAATAGAAAGAAAATGACAATAGAGCAGGAGACGTCCTACAGATTCTAACACATATATATGCTATGTACGAAGCCTCCTAGAAATCAGTAAATACCCCCCAATTGGGGGCGCACCAATCAATAAACCTTTGAAAAGGTTGAAAGCTAGACTGACATGAGGTTAATAGCGGAGAATACCTCCGACTGAAAACTTTGTAGATCCTCTGATACAGAGCTTCACAAACTCTCCTTTACTTTATACAGCCATAGAGTCACACGATAAAATACTGGTGACGTGCAGTTTCCACTAGAGGGAGCTAAGGGGCTCAACGAAGACAGCTTTATTATTGAGTTCAGTGGGAGCTGTACATATCTATATGCAGTGAGCTCTCCTCTATGAAAGAGAGAACCAGAAGCTGCGGCCCCTATAAAGACACAGCGTATCATGAAACGAACATTTTGAGCATAAAATGAGGTGAACTATAAGTTTCTTGCAGTAGTCAGAGACGGCAGTTCGGCTTTCAACCTACTGAGGCCATAAATAAAAGAAAACTTGCACTTGATTCCTAAGATCATTAATAACGGGCGGCTAGACACTTACAACAAGATATAAATGACTATTTCATTATTGCTCAGCAGTGCCCTTTAACGCAGCCCTGTGGTGGGAAATTGATCACAAAATCAATGGAGTTTTTATCCGTCCCCGAGTGCCCCCGCACTGACATAAATCCTCATTTCTAACAATGACATTTGGTAATGTCACCGACTTATGAAAACAAGTCCGGGCCACCTACGGCCGTGTGTAACGACGGCCCTTTCTTTTTAATAACGGAGACAGTGGCTTTGATAAATGCTTGTAATACGCTCATAAATCAAAAAGCTTCTCCCGTCTCCTGTGTCACGAGGAGGAAGTTCTGGAAGAACTAATGACAGGTAGAGGGGGAAAGAAGGGAAAGATCACACATGCAAACTTCTGCAAGGGAGATAAAAGCGCAAAAAAGAACATGACTATCTGATGGTGCATGAACAGCCCAACGCGGTGGCCGATAGGCAACCTTGGGGCGGTCAAAAACAGCACCGTAAAAACTGCAGCATTGTGTGATACAACTGCATGCAGCCACCGCTGTTGATAGTATCACAGGCACGCACCAACCACTATGATTGGACACTTTCCTCTAAATGGTAAGGTAAAGTTCCCTGGTGCAAGCACCGAGTCATGGCTGACTCCTTGGGTAACGTTTTCTTGACAGACTGCTTTTGCAGGGTGGTTTGGCATTGCCTTCCCCCCAGTCATCCTTTATCCCCCCACCAAGCTGGGTCTTCATTTTACCGACCTCAGAAGGATGAGTTAACCTTGAGCCAGCTACCTGAACCAAGCGGAGATTGAACCCGCAACCTTCAAGTCGTGAGCAAGAGCTTAGGACTGCATTTCTGCTGCCTTAAAATTTCTGCGCCACACGAGGCAAAGTGATCATAATCATGGGCTTTACTCTCAACCATTTTCCTGGAGGTTGTATGTTCTATCCCGTTACTCTAGCCTCTGTTATGGTTGCTGCCCATACCCGGTGGATCCTCTCACCGTGTCCGACACCGCCCATGGCTGACGGTATCTCCAGCCTCTTCTGTGAGGCACATGACGCACTGTTCTTTCTGCAACCTGTAGCTCCCGTAGATGCATGTTCATAGTCCGTGTGCCTCTTAATAAGCCAATACATGAACCCAGCTTTCTCATCTCCAACCAATTTTGTCCATTCTTGTGTTATTTAAGGCATTACCATTTTCTGTTTGACTTCTGGTTTTGGCCCTTGCCTAAGTAACCATTTTCCTAATTTGTGCTGTCCTGACCTCGGCCTGTTCTGCCATGAGCCCGATCGCCACCTGCCCTGACCACCCATTTGTCTCTCCCTTTTGCATGAACTCCACCAGTCCTGACCTCAATCTGTTAAATCAACTATGTTATGAAAGCGTGATATTCTTGTCTCCACCAATCCCGTTTGCTATGGGGGTATATCATTGATTACATCTGCATATTCTGTTCAATCCAGGTCCGTTAATATTCACCGGTTTCTTGGCCCATTCCTACTGGACTTTGATCCCATTCTCATTTTTTAGCATTTTTATGTTCTTCATGTTCCTTGCTAAGTTACCGGTGGTCACAGGAGATGCTATTGAGCAGAGTCCTCCTCATTGTCTCCGTCATATGTATGAATAACACGACTGCACAGACTATGTATCTGGATCCCCGGGGGCTGAGGACCGTATTAGGACATTAATAACCAAGATTATTAGGGGTATGTCCTATGCAGCATCTTGCAACGAGTGCAGGATTATGGGAGAAGAGTTAGTTCAATCCTGTGTGGTCACATTTATGTCACATGCCAAGAGCTCTGGCGATCAGAGACTACATCTCCGCCTGACCCTCCGGTACCTCGCTACGCTGCCTCTGCGCAATTAGCTGCCACTGCAAGGAGGCTACTCTTGTCGTAACCACATAGGGGGCCTTGCAGGTGAAACCAAAACCGTCAAACAGTCAAAACCAGGGGACCCTTAGGTGCCTCAGGAGCAGACCAACGTCATATTGGGCAATGGCACAGTGGGATCACACCGTCTGGGTGACCGCTCCCCTCAACAAAGCATCCCTCCCCTTGTAGGAAAAAAGGATCAAAATAAAAACTTGTACAAAATATATTAGAAGTCCATGAAAGGTTATATGTATGTTGCCATAACCTGACCCCAATGTGGACAATAAGGGCTCCAGAGAGTAACAGCCATACAAGTAAATGAGAATAAAGAACCCAACCACCTCCTGGTCTGTATAGAACACTACGATTGTTGCGGTTGGTCGAAACAATCTTTTCCGATATTCTCTTGCCATAACATCTAGGCATTTATATGTAGCGCTCTGACCGACTCCGCGGTAATCTGGATGTCCGCCCGATAAACGCTCATCGTAGGGCAAACAACATTAACAAATGCAAATAATTCCACCAATAACCAAAATTAAAAAACGATGCCTAAAAAATTTGGGGCATTTAAAAAAAAAAAAAAATTACAAACATCCGTATGTCTGATTGTTACATCTGAAATGAACCAAAAATGGTAAAACTAACAAAGAGGGAGGAGGCGTGAGAGGAACAATGAGTGAGTGACAGCATGTCCGCACGGATCTGACAGCGCCACTCCGCTCCAATATTCCTCTTTAATTGCAGTAAAACTCTTTGAGGAGACACTTTGCATATCTGCATAACATTAGCATGAGATCTGCTACTGAGAAATAGGCTGCGGGTTGTGTGTGAAGCGAGACCCCCCGCTGCTCCGGGGTCCTGTTCACGAGGTGTAGCGAACAAGATTTGGTTAAGTCTGAGAAACAGGCTATGCAGAGCGAGCGTTAAATGGGGCACAGAGTCCAAATAGATCAGCGGAGGAGACAATGACAATATTAGCCCACGGGAAACAATGGCATCATTATGCGGGGTCTCTGGAAGGTTCAGGGGCTGCTCTTTATGTGATTAGGGACGCTGTCCACACCGGTTACTGGATGACAAGTATGTTAAAGGGCTGATGTGCGAACAGAACATCTGAAGTCTACTACAGGAAACAGGCTGATCTATAGTGTCAGGTCTTAAAGGGACAGTACACTATATATAATGAGTACAGCCGTGGTCCTTTAGAGGCTGCAAAACTACAACTCCCAGCATGTCACGATAGCAGCTGTAGATTTACAATGGCTGAAAAGCATGTTGAAGACGAATGTATTAGAGGAATCGGAACATTCCAAGCAGCAGTTCCCTTTAATTAAGCCCCGCCCCTATGGCCTCCCAGCAGACCCAGCCCCCAGCTGAGATAAGAATATAATACGTCCATAGGAGTATGGAATTGGAACTACAAGACAAAGATGAGATCTCAGAATGGGCGACGCTCCAATCACAAGACATCACATGGCTCCACCTCTTCTATTTAAAGGGGGGAGGGGGTCATTCACTTGAAAGCTCCTGAACCCCCTCCCAAAAGCAAAAGTTGAAAGCTCATTTATGTACACATTCATATCAACCTGAACTCTATCCTATCTCCATTTGCTTTGTGGCTGAATGCAATCTATTGTTCTCTGTCAGCAGCCATTCTAGCCAGGGAGCTGCTGACTGTTTTTCAAAGGGTGAATGACGAAAACAAATCCTTCCTGTATGCCAGATATCTCCATTTATGTATGTGACCGATACCGGCTGCTCCTCTTACATGTCGCCTAAGAATCTCATGATATTAGCTTTATTGGCATTAAAAACAAGAAAGCAGTGCAGAAAAGACATAAGGAGAACAGGGAGCCCCCAGCGCTTCGCTTGGTTAACGAGGACGAGGCGACATGAATGCACCTTGTTTCAGAGTCGTTAAACCCAATTTGTGCTGGGGTTCACTATCTGATTAAATCTCACGCTGCTGAGATATTGGCTGCCGTTCTCCGGCTCGGCCTCGGAGACCCCCCGCTGATGCCGGGGCCTGGTAAAAAGCATAGGACGGCGGAGAATACAGCAGAGAGCAGTCAGCGCCCGGCCACGTAGGAAGCTTCCCACATCCACCGCTGGAGAGTAGAAACATTACCATACCACAAACAATATATTATTTATCGCTTTCCAGGAACACTCAAACCCACAATCGCTCCTCGGTGGCTTCCATCGTCTTACTCTCTGACAATGGAGAAATGGCAGGAGCCGCAACGGGATGCTAAGTGTTCAGCTAAATCCAGCATATAACATGAGATCAATCCAAATAATGGGAATCTAATAGGGAATTAGACCTCCGAAGACCACCCGACACTTTGGAGAGTTCGAGCGGGTGGAGCATGATGCAAGGATTTAAAGAGCACCAATTCCTGTTGTGCCCCTAAACATGTTTTCCAGTACTAATGCAAATGGGAAGAGGCCACAATGCCTCTGCAGCGCCGCCGGTGGAGACACTGTTCCATCTTCTCATTTGCATATATTTCCCAGGTGAGCATGCATGGCCTTATAAGCCTCACACACCTTCTAGGTGCTCTCCCTAAGGAGAAACGGCACCCTTCCTTCTAGTATTGATATCTGTGGGTCTCTGGGGCGCAGGCATTTAAAAAGGAGCCCATATAAATTAGTTGTAAGTCAGTCAAGCCTATTGTATTGGTCATTCAGTATTTTGGAGAAAAGCTGTGGCCAGAGGGGTCTTATTCCCCTCTTCCCATTGAAAAGAAAACAATCACCCCATGAGATGTATCCCCCTCTAGAAGTAATGCTTCCAGGGAGGAATACATGGAACATGGTCCATGTGAAATAGCTGGTCCAGTACAGTACTGGCCTAAACACCTCTATGGCTTCTCTACAGTGTATTACACCTCTGTACAAGGAAGGGGATCGTTTCTCTTTAAGGAGAGCACATAGAAGGTGTGTTAGGAGACTTACGATGTTAGTCATATGCCTCTTGGAAATATGCAAATAAGGAAGATGGAACAGTACCTCTGCAGTGCCACCTATTGGAAGGCAGCATTCCTGCAAGTCAATGTCAGACTTTTTAGACAAAGCTTATAACAATGACTGTGAATTGTAAGCCAAAGCCAGAATAACCATACACAGGCAGCTGTTTCGGAATGATTGCCCCTCATCAGTGTGCAGTAGGTTTCTGGCTTGGCTAATGAGAGGCCAATAGATGTGGGTCAGGAAGGGTATTGTTTCTCCTTAGGAGAGCCCCAAGTAGGTGTGTGAGGAGATTTATAAGGCCATGCATGCTCCTCTGGGAAATATGCAAATGGAAAGATGGAATACCACCACTGCAGCGCCACCTATTGGAAGGCAGCATTCAATGTCAGACTTTTTAAACAAGCCTTGTAACAAGGCACAGCTTATACGGAGGTAGCATGCAGCTGAGTACATGATCCCCAAAGATAATTGCAACCCAATGGTAAATGCAGACACTCGTCAAGTATTTCAGGATATCTGCAAAGTGCCAAGGTTTGAATAGATCGATACGCCCAGATGTTTTCTGATATACACCTGAGACTCCCGGGCATGTGCGATACAGGTTAGACTGTTTTTACGTGGCAGAGAAAAATCACACGAGATTTGTGCTTTGTGAGATGTACAAATCTTGCATAAATATGAACCCCATTCTTTTGATTGGGGTCATACACATGAACAGTAAGGGCTCATTTAGATGGGTGTATGTGTATTTCCGAAACTGAAATACGCATTATTTTTTACACATGTAGGACAGCATCGCAGGAAGGTGACGCCCGCTTACAGCCGTAGGACAGCCTCGCAGGAAGGTGACACCCGCTTACAGCCGTAGGACAGCCTCGCGGGAAGGTCACGCCCGCTTACAGCCGTAGGACAGCCTCGCGGGAAGGTCACGCCCGCTTACAGCCGTAGGACAGCCTCGCGGGAAGGTCACGCCCCCTTTCAGCTATAAGACAGCCTCGTGGGAAGGTCATGCCAAATTACAGCAGTAAGACAGCCTCGCGGGAAGGTCAATGCTGCCTACAGCCGTAAGACAGCCTCGTGGAAAGGTCACGCCCCCTTTCAGCTATAAGACAGCCTCACGGGAAGGTCATGCCCGCTTACAGCCATAAGACAGCCTCGCGGGAAGGTCAATGCTGCCTACAGCCATAAGACAGCCTCGCGGAAAGGTCACATACCTTTACAGCCGTAAAACAGGCTCGGGGGAAGGTCACGCACTGTTAACAGCCATAAGACAGCCTTGCGGGAAGGTCACGCCCCCTTTCAGCTATAAGACAGCCTCGCGGGAAAGTCACGCCCCCTTATAGCAGTAAGACAGCCTCGCGGGAAGGTCACGGCGGCTTACAGCAGTAGGACAGCCTCACGGGAAGGTCACATCCCCCTACAGCAGTAGGACAGCCTCACGGGAAGGTCACATCCCCCTACAGCAGTAGGACAGCCTCACGGGAAGGTCACATCCCCCTACAGCAGTAGGACAGCCTCACGGGAAGGTCACGACCCCCTAAAGCAGTAAGACAATCTCGCGGGAAGGTCACAATCACTTACAGCAGTCGGACAGCCTCGGGGGAAGGTCACACCCCCTTACAGCAGTAGGACAGCCTCGGGGGAAGGTCACAACCGCTTACAGCAGTAGGGCAGCCCCATGGTAAAGTTAACGCCCGCTTACAGCAGTAGGGCAGCCTCATGGGAAGGTCATGCCCGCTTACAGCAGTTTGGCAGCCTCACGGGAAGGTCACACCCGCTTATAGCTGCAAGACAGCCTCGTGGGAAGGTCACGCCACCTTGCAGCTATAAGACAGCCTTGCAGGAAGGTCATGCCCCCTTACAGCAGTAAGACAGCCTCACGGGAAGGTCACGACAGCTTACAGCAGTAGGACAGCCTCACGGGAAGGTCACGACCCCCTAAGGCCGCCTGCAGACGAGCGGGTCGGATCCGGCAGCGAGAATTCTCACAGCGGGACCCGACCCGAGAGCCTGCAGGGACGAGCGCGTACTTACCCGCGGCCAAACCACGGCCGTCTGCATAGGAGTGCGTTTTGTAATGCGGGATTTTCGCCCGTGTGCAGGCGGCCTAAAGCAGTAAGAAAGCCTCGCGGAAAGGTCACGACCACTTACAGCAGTAGGACAGCCTTGCAGGAAGGTCACGATCACTCACAGCAGTAGGACAGCCTCGCGGGAAGTTCACACCCACTTACAGCAGTAGAATAGCCTCGTGGGAAGGTTACACCCCCTTACAGTTGTAAAACAGCCTCGGGGGAAGGTCACACCCCCTTACAGCAATAGGACAGCCTCGCGGGAAGGTCACAACCGCTTGCAGCAGTAGGGCAACCCCACGGTAAAGTTAACGCCCGCTTACAGCAGTAGGACAGCCTCGCGGCAAGGTCATGACCACTTACAGCAGTAGGACAGCCTCCTGGGAAGTTCACACCCACTTACAGCAGTAGGACAGCCTCGCGGGAAGGTCACACCCCTTTACAGTTGTAGGACAGCCTCGGGGGAAGGTCACACCCCCTTACAGCAATAGTACAGCCTCGCGGGAAGGTCACAACCGCTTGCAGCAGTAGGGCAACCCCATGGTAAAGCTAACGCCCGCTTACAGCAGTAGGGCAGCCTTATGGGAAGGTCACGCTCGCTTACAGCAGTTTTGCAGCCTCGCGGGACGCTCACGCCCCGTTACAGCCGCAAGACAGCCTCGCGGGACGCTCACGCCCCGTTACAGCCGCAAGACAGCCTCGCGGGACGCTCACGCCCCGTTACAACCGCAAGACAGCCTCGCGGGACGCTCACGCCCCGTTACAACCGCAAGACAGCCTCGCGGGACGCTCACGCCCCGTTACAACCGCAAGACAGCCTCGCGGGACGCTCACGCCCCGTTACAACCGCAAGACAGCCTCGCGGGACGCTCACGCCCCGTTACAACCGCAAGACAGCCTCGCGGGACGCTCACGCCCCGTTACAACCGCAAGACAGCCTCGCGGGACGCTCACGCCCCGTTACAACCGCAAGACAGCCTCGCGGGACGCTCACGCCCCGTTACAACCGCAAGACAGCCTCGCGGGACGCTCACGCCCCGTTACAACCGCAAGACAGCCTCGCGGGACGCTCACGCCCCGTTACAACCGCAAGACAGCCTCGCGGGACGCTCACGCCCCGTTACAACCGCAAGACAGCCTCGCGGGACGCTCACGCCCCGTTACAACCGCAAGACAGCCTCGCGGGACGCTCACGCCCCGTTACAACCGCAAGACAGCCTCGCGGGACGCTCACGCCCCGTTACAACCGCAAGACAGCCTCGCGGGACGCTCACGCCCCGTTACAACCGCAAGACAGCCTCGCGGGACGCTCACGCCCCGTTACAACCGCAAGACAGCCTCGCGGGACGCTCACGCCCCGTTACAACCGCAAGACAGCCTCGCGGGACGCTCACGCCCCGTTACAACCGCAAGACAGCCTCGCGGGACGCTCACGCCCCGTTACAACCGCAAGACAGCCTCGCGGGACGCTCACGCCCCGTTACAACCGCAAGACAGCCTCGCGGGACGCTCACGCCCCGTTACAACCGCAAGACAGCCTCGCGGGACGCTCACGCCCCGTTACAACCGCAAGACAGCCTCGCGGGACGCTCACGCCCCGTTACAACCGCAAGACAGCCTCGCGGGACGCTCACGCCCCGTTACAACCGCAAGACAGCCTCGCGGGACGCTCACGCCCCGTTACAACCGCAAGACAGCCTCGCGGGACGCTCACGCCCCGTTACAACCGCAAGACAGCCTCGCGGGACGCTCACGCCCCGTTACAACCGTAAGACAGCCTCGCGGGACGCTCACGCCCCGTTACAACCGTAAGACAGCCTCGCGGGACGCTCACGCCCCGTTACAACCGTAAGACAGCCTCGCGGGACGCTCACGCCCCGTTACAACCGTAAGACAGCCTCGCGGGACGCTCACGCCCCGTTACAACCGTAAGACAGCCTCGCGGGACGCTCACGCCCCGTTACAACCGTAAGACAGCCTCGCGGGACGCTCACGCCCCGTTACAACCGTAAGACAGCCTCGCGGGACGCTCACGCCCCGTTACAACCGTAAGACAGCCTCGCGGGACGCTCACGCCCCGTTACAACCGTAAGACAGCCTCGCGGGACGCTCACGCCCCGTTACAACCGTAAGACAGCCTCGCGGGACGCTCACGCCCCGTTACAACCGTAAGACAGCCTCGCGGGACGCTCACGCCCCGTTACAACCGTAAGACAGCCTCGCGGGACGCTCACGCCCCGTTACAACCGTAAGACAGCCTCGCGGGACGCTCACGCCCCGTTACAACCGTAAGACAGCCTCGCGGGACGCTCACGCCCCGTTACAACCGTAAGACAGCCTCGCGGGACGCTCACGCCCCGTTACAACCGTAAGACAGCCTCGCGGGACGCTCACGCCCCGTTACAACCGTAAGACAGCCTCGCGGGACGCTCACGCCCCGTTACAACCGTAAGACAGCCTCGCGGGACGCTCACGCCCCGTTACAACCGTAAGACAGCCTCGCGGGACGCTCACGCCCCGTTACAACCGTAAGACAGCCTCGCGGGACGCTCACGCCCCGTTACAACCGTAAGACAGCCTCGCGGGACGCTCACGCCCCGTTACAACCGTAAGACAGCCTCGCGGGACGCTCACGCCCCGTTACAACCGTAAGACAGCCTCGCGGGACGCTCACGCCCCGTTACAACCGTAAGACAGCCTCGCGGGACGCTCACGCCCCGTTACAACCGTAAGACAGCCTCGCGGGACGCTCACGCCCCGTTACAACCGTAAGACAGCCTCGCGGGACGCTCACGCCCCGTTACAACCGTAAGACAGCCTCGCGGGACGCTCACGCCCCGTTACAACCGTAAGACAGCCTCGCGGGACGCTCACGCCCCGTTACAACCGTAAGACAGCCTCGCGGGACGCTCACGCCCCGTTACAACCGTAAGACAGCCTCGCGGGACGCTCACGCCCCGTTACAACCGTAAGACAGCCTCGCGGGACGCTCACGCCCCGTTACAACCGTAAGACAGCCTCGCGGGACGCTCACGCCCCGTTACAACCGTAAGACAGCCTCGCGGGACGCTCACGCCCCGTTACAACCGTAAGACAGCCTCGCGGGACGCTCACGCCCCGTTACAACCGTAAGACAGCCTCGCGGGACGCTCACGCCCCGTTACAACCGTAAGACAGCCTCGCGGGACGCTCACGCCCCGTTACAACCGTAAGACAGCCTCGCGGGACGCTCACGCCCCGTTACAACCGTAAGACAGCCTCGCGGGACGCTCACGCCCCGTTACAACCGTAAGACAGCCTCGCGGGACGCTCACGCCCCGTTACAACCGTAAGACAGCCTCGCGGGACGCTCACGCCCCGTTACAACCGTAAGACAGCCTCGCGGGACGCTCACGCCCCGTTACAACCGTAAGACAGCCTCGCGGGACGCTCACGCCCCGTTACAACCGTAAGACAGCCTCGCGGGACGCTCACGCCCCGTTACAACCGTAAGACAGCCTCGCGGGACGCTCACGCCCCGTTACAACCGTAAGACAGCCTCGCGGGACGCTCACGCCCCGTTACAACCGTAAGACAGCCTCGCGGGACGCTCACGCCCCGTTACAACCGTAAGACAGCCTCGCGGGACGCTCACGCCCCGTTACAACCGTAAGACAGCCTCGCGGGACGCTCACGCCCCGTTACAACCGTAAGACAGCCTCGCGGGACGCTCACGCCCCGTTACAACCGTAAGACAGCCTCGCGGGACGCTCACGCCCCGTTACAACCGTAAGACAGCCTCGCGGGACGCTCACGCCCCGTTACAACCGTAAGACAGCCTCGCGGGACGCTCACGCCCCGTTACAACCGTAAGACAGCCTCGCGGGACGCTCACGCCCCGTTACAACCGTAAGACAGCCTCGCGGGACGCTCACGCCCCGTTACAACCGTAAGACAGCCTCGCGGGACGCTCACGCCCCGTTACAACCGTAAGACAGCCTCGCGGGACGCTCACGCCCCGTTACAACCGTAAGACAGCCTCGCGGGACGCTCACGCCCCGTTACAACCGTAAGACAGCCTCGCGGGACGCTCACGCCCCGTTACAACCGTAAGACAGCCTCGCGGGACGCTCACGCCCCGTTACAACCGTAAGACAGCCTCGCGGGACGCTCACGCCCCGTTACAACCGTAAGACAGCCTCGCGGGACGCTCACGCCCCGTTACAACCGTAAGACAGCCTCGCGGGACGCTCACGCCCCGTTACAACCGTAAGACAGCCTCGCGGGACGCTCACGCCCCGTTACAACCGTAAGACAGCCTCGCGGGACGCTCACGCCCCGTTACAACCGTAAGACAGCCTCGCGGGACGCTCACGCCCCGTTACAACCGTAAGACAGCCTCGCGGGACGCTCACGCCCCGTTACAACCGTAAGACAGCCTCGCGGGACGCTCACGCCCCGTTACAACCGTAAGACAGCCTCGCGGGACGCTCACGCCCCGTTACAACCGTAAGACAGCCTCGCGGGACGCTCACGCCCCGTTACAACCGTAAGACAGCCTCGCGGGACGCTCACGCCCCGTTACAACCGTAAGACAGCCTCGCGGGACGCTCACGCCCCGTTACAACCGTAAGACAGCCTCGCGGGACGCTCACGCCCCGTTACAACCGTAAGACAGCCTCGCGGGACGCTCACGCCCCGTTACAACCGTAAGACAGCCTCGCGGGACGCTCACGCCCCGTTACAACCGTAAGACAGCCTCGCGGGACGCTCACGCCCCGTTACAACCGTAAGACAGCCTCGCGGGACGCTCACGCCCCGTTACAACCGTAAGACAGCCTCGCGGGACGCTCACGCCCCGTTACAACCGTAAGACAGCCTCGCGGGACGCTCACGCCCCGTTACAACCGTAAGACAGCCTCGCGGGACGCTCACGCCCCGTTACAACCGTAAGACAGCCTCGCGGGACGCTCACGCCCCGTTACAACCGTAAGACAGCCTCGCGGGACGCTCACGCCCCGTTACAACCGTAAGACAGCCTCGCGGGACGCTCACGCCCCGTTACAACCGTAAGACAGCCTCGCGGGACGCTCACGCCCCGTTACAACCGTAAGACAGCCTCGCGGGACGCTCACGCCCCGTTACAACCGTAAGACAGCCTCGCGGGACGCTCACGCCCCGTTACAACCGTAAGACAGCCTCGCGGGACGCTCACGCCCCGTTACAACCGTAAGACAGCCTCGCGGGACGCTCACGCCCCGTTACAACCGTAAGACAGCCTCGCGGGACGCTCACGCCCCGTTACAACCGTAAGACAGCCTCGCGGGACGCTCACGCCCCGTTACAACCGTAAGACAGCCTCGCGGGACGCTCACGCCCCGTTACAACCGTAAGACAGCCTCGCGGGACGCTCACGCCCCGTTACAACCGTAAGACAGCCTCGCGGGACGCTCACGCCCCGTTACAACCGTAAGACAGCCTCGCGGGACGCTCACGCCCCGTTACAACCGTAAGACAGCCTCGCGGGACGCTCACGCCCCGTTACAACCGTAAGACAGCCTCGCGGGACGCTCACGCCCCGTTACAACCGTAAGACAGCCTCGCGGGACGCTCACGCCCCGTTACAACCGTAAGACAGCCTCGCGGGACGCTCACGCCCCGTTACAACCGTAAGACAGCCTCGCGGGACGCTCACGCCCCGTTACAACCGTAAGACAGCCTCGCGGGACGCTCACGCCCCGTTACAACCGTAAGACAGCCTCGCGGGACGCTCACGCCCCGTTACAACCGTAAGACAGCCTCGCGGGACGCTCACGCCCCGTTACAACCGTAAGACAGCCTCGCGGGACGCTCACGCCCCGTTACAACCGTAAGACAGCCTCGCGGGACGCTCACGCCCCGTTACAACCGTAAGACAGCCTCGCGGGACGCTCACGCCCCGTTACAACCGTAAGACAGCCTCGCGGGACGCTCACGCCCCGTTACAACCGTAAGACAGCCTCGCGGGACGCTCACGCCCCGTTACAACCGTAAGACAGCCTCGCGGGACGCTCACGCCCCGTTACAACCGTAAGACAGCCTCGCGGGACGCTCACGCCCCGTTACAACCGTAAGACAGCCTCGCGGGACGCTCACGCCCCGTTACAACCGTAAGACAGCCTCGCGGGACGCTCACGCCCCGTTACAACCGTAAGACAGCCTCGCGGGACGCTCACGCCCCGTTACAACCGTAAGACAGCCTCGCGGGACGCTCACGCCCCGTTACAACCGTAAGACAGCCTCGCGGGACGCTCACGCCCCGTTACAACCGTAAGACAGCCTCGCGGGACGCTCACGCCCCGTTACAACCGTAAGACAGCCTCGCGGGACGCTCACGCCCCGTTACAACCGTAAGACAGCCTCGCGGGACGCTCACGCCCCGTTACAACCGTAAGACAGCCTCGCGGGACGCTCACGCCCCGTTACAACCGTAAGACAGCCTCGCGGGACGCTCACGCCCCGTTACAACCGTAAGACAGCCTCGCGGGACGCTCACGCCCCGTTACAACCGTAAGACAGCCTCGCGGGACGCTCACGCCCCGTTACAACCGTAAGACAGCCTCGCGGGACGCTCACGCCCCGTTACAACCGTAAGACAGCCTCGCGGGACGCTCACGCCCCGTTACAACCGTAAGACAGCCTCGCGGGACGCTCACGCCCCGTTACAACCGTAAGACAGCCTCGCAGGACGCTCACGCCCCGTTACAACCGTAAGACAGCCTCGCGGGACGCTCACGCCCCGTTACAACCGTAAGACAGCCTCGCGGGACGCTCACGCCCCGTTACAACCGTAAGACAGCCTCGCGGGACGCTCACGCCCCGTTACAACCGTAAGACAGCCTCGCGGGACGCTCACGCCCCGTTACAACCGTAAGACAGCCTCGCGGGACGCTCACGCCCCGTTACAACCGTAAGACAGCCTCGCGGGACGCTCACGCCCCGTTACAACCGTAAGACAGCCTCGCGGGACGCTCACGCCCCGTTACAACCGTAAGACAGCCTCGCGGGACGCTCACGCCCCGTTACAACCGTAAGACAGCCTCGCGGGACGCTCACGCCCCGTTACAACCGTAAGACAGCCTCGCGGGACGCTCACGCCCCGTTACAACCGTAAGACAGCCTCGCGGGACGCTCACGCCCCGTTACAACCGTAAGACAGCCTCGCGGGACGCTCACGCCCCGTTACAACCGTAAGACAGCCTCGCGGGACGCTCACGCCCCGTTACAACCGTAAGACAGCCTCGCGGGACGCTCACGCCCCGTTACAACCGTAAGACAGCCTCGCGGGACGCTCACGCCCCGTTACAACCGTAAGACAGCCTCGCGGGACGCTCACGCCCCGTTACAACCGTAAGACAGCCTCGCGGGACGCTCACGCCCCGTTACAACCGTAAGACAGCCTCGCGGGACGCTCACGCCCTGTTACACCCGCAAAACAATCTCGCGGGAAGATCACGCCCTCTTACAGTCGTAAGACAGCCTCACAGGAAGGTTACGGCCGCTCACAGCCGTAGGACAGCTTTGCGGGAAGCTCATGAGCGCTCAGACGTAGGACAGCCTTGTGGGAAGGTCACGCCCACTTACAGCCATAGAACAGCCTGGCAGGAAGGTCACGCCCGCTTACAGCAGTAGGACTGAAAATATATCAAATACTGTAAGAAAAATATCATCAAAACAAACGGCATTTCCAATGAATAGATTTATATTATCCCAATTAAAAGAATCTGAAGGACCTTCTTTCCTCTTTGGGTGTGTAAAGAGTTAACCACAGCCCATCTGGTTTGGATTTGGTGAGCCGTTTCCCGTCTGTAGGTTACTGGTTTTGGTCTGGTTAAAATCTCTCAAAAGCAAGCCATGTAATTTTTGTATTTCATCTGACATGCACCTGTCCGGCCATTATATCCCGAGCGCCCAGCAGGAAGATGCAGGAGCCCATAAAGCTGATCCTGCCGCGGATCCCGTTTCACGGCGCTCAAGCTCTGGAACCAAGAGAATTTGTTTATCGATTTTCACCGCTTCCTGAATATAAACCGGTGGAATTAATGAGACAGTCGTAAACCATCAATAAACTTCCATATGTCCAACAAACCAGGCGAAAAAAAAAGGAAAAAACATTACAATAGGAATAATGCAGCATGCGGGCGTCCAGACGGGTACTCATCTAAGGTGAGGCTGCGCCAACGCTTATACTGAGCAGCCACAACATTAAAACCACGGAAGAGAATCAAATGATCTAATGTCAAGGACTGGGATATAGTCTAGTGACCAGTCGGTTCTGCAAGCAGGAAAATGCACAAGGGCTCGTTTATGGCGGAACAGACTGATGCCGAAAGGGCTTCCCTGACTATAATGGGATCCATTGGGTTTGTGCGGCATGCAGCATTATTCCATCCTGTAATTTACATGGTTTTGTAGCCAATGTTTCCCTACGGAGCTTTGCAACTGAATGTCTGTGATTGGTTCATTTATCACTGCAGTGATTGGTTCTCGAGCACCGTGGCTCAGCCAATCAGAGCCAGCACTTCCTAGAGGCGGGATTTTTAAACCTCCTGACCACAAGACTACAAGCAAGTGCCGGAGAACTGCTGGAGGAGAAGTGCGGCGGAGCGGACAGCACCTGTCAGATAATAGATTAGCATTTGTAGTTATTTTTATGTGTAGCTACAGGTTATTTTCAGGGTATGGTTTATATTTGCGCCCGCTCCCCCTCTCAAAAAAAAATCCTGGCAAAACTTTGTTGTGCCCCAATATCACTCCGAGAAAACGCAGACATCGCACCGAACACGATTTTCTCGCCGCGATATTGTTGTCGCCCATGTGAAAGCTGCTCTTAGACAGATGACTATCGGTTTAAGCAGCGCTGACTTCTACGGTGAATGTGAAAGACTAAACGATTCTCGTTGGCCAACAATGTATCTGCCTTCATAAACAGAGTGCCGAGCGAATTAGGAAGTCCTATTCACTGGATGAACCGGCTGGTCTAGAGGGACCCTCAGCTCCCCTCAGTCCTCTCCTCTCCTGCACCTTCTCTCCAGCTCATTTATGACCACAACGAAGCTTGTCTTAATAGGACAGAAGAGATACCGTATTTTTCGCTTTATAAGACGCACTTTTCTTCCTACCAAAGAGAGGGGAAAAAAAGTTGCTGCGTCTTATAAAGCGAATGTCCTGAAATTCATCGAACCGGCATTTGTTCGTGCGATCGCGAGTTTAAATTTACGATCACTTACCAGTACTTTCTCCTCCCCACTGCCACCCATACGTGCTGCTGATTGGTGAAGAGTGCTGGTGGAAATTGCTGCTGCTTCCCCGCCTTCACCAATCGGCTTTTTACCTTCCTCCTTCATTCAGTCTCCTCTTCACAGCAGGAAAGCAGTAACCCTGCAGTGAGGGCGGGGAGGGGGAACAGGGTCATCCTCACAGCTACTTCTCAAGATCAGCAGGTGTTTCAGCCAATTAGCAAGTTAAGGCCCTGTTACACACTACAATTATCGCTTACATTGCCTAACGATTGAAGGAATTGTCGACATTTCTGCATAAAATTACTCGCCCCTAATCATCTCTTATTTTTCCTCATTAACATTCCTCATGTTTGCTCAGCTGGGCGAATTCCATTGTATTATCCTGGCATGAGTAAACAGTGTACTCATTGTGTCTGCAAAGCAAACACAATGAGTACATTGATAAGAATTTCTTTCGAACGCCAAGTGATGGTATTTAGAATGGCTAAAAATCCGCAGCTAACGACAACTAAACGACTAGAGCACGACTGCCCGCTTTTACACGTAACGATTATTGCTCACTTTCGGCTGTTAGAACATATTTTGACTGCTAATTGTTACGTGTAGAAGGGCCTTTATCCCCTATCCAACTCATAAAACCAACGATCTTGCGTCACCCGTGTGAAACAGGCCTAAGAGTCCGGTCTCACCGACGGATCTCCTACTGAGAGGCAGTATGCAGCGTGTATATATAGTGATATGTAGAAGCTGCAAAAGACACATAGTGCAAACTTTTTAATTAAACCCTTTTGAACAATTGATTGTCCGCTCGAAATATATGCATTTAAGTGACACAAAAATTTTAGCCCCAAAAGGTGTCCACAATCTTTAAGGCTTTTACATATAAATGATGAGCAGTCGGCACGACCAAATCTTCTATGGACCACATATACATATATAAAAAGCAACAAATCTGGCCGTGCGGACGGAGGAAATCACTTATCAGATGCCAGCATTACTGGACGCCATCAGTTAGCCGTGTCCTTCCTCCATTAATGAAACGCTGATCGTTATATTTGCATCATGGGCTCTTTGGGAAAGCCTGGTGGACCCTCTGTAACCTGCCTGACCCGTCCCCAGTCTGATGGACATACCCATTACAGAAGAGCTGGAGACGTTCCCAGTTATATCGGGAGGAGAAGATCAGCTCTTTGGGTAGAAGTAATGAAAAAGGTTGATTGTATGTAAATACTTTATGAATTAGATAATTCAGAAGAAATGGACAGGAAAACGTTTCCTGTTTCCCATAGCAACCAATCACAAAGCAGCGAACTCTGAGAAATGAAAGCTGCTCTGTGATTGGTTACTATGGGCAAAAAAGATATATATATATATATATATGAAATTTTTTTTAGTCGGTCTTAATAAATCGCACCCATAGAATTAAAACATAAATACAGAAAAAATCCTGGAAAATACTAGTACTTGTATTACCCCCCCTCTGAACACCGCGATCTGCTGTACAGCTGTCAGTAACATCTGGGTTTCCTCTGTAAGTCAATTTCAGAAACATCAATCAGGTGTTCTGATCGTTCCCCTCTTAAAGGGGATTCTGCAATCAGGTTCTTGCTGCCCGGGTGACAGGCAGCACGAGCCAATCACAGACAAGCCCGTCGCCCCGTGAGTGCCGAATTCTAGAACGCTGCAGTATTTCACTACAAATGTGCTTTGGAGTCGGGTGCTCTGAGTCACGGGGCCGTACCGTCTCTACCAGCCCGCTGGATGAGGACTGACAGCTCCCTGCAATCTCCATCATGTAACTAGACTCCATGTTACAATCATGAGGTCTATTATGTGATACTGCCCGCTGAGCTGCTGTATCTAATCCCATTTTGGCCCACATATCACACACGTATTTTTCATGTGTGTAAAATACACCCTATACAGCAAATATGCATGTACGTGTTTTTTTGCTGCATACCTTCTATCCACATGGCCTATGCTGAAGCGTATTACACACCAAGAGAAGACATGCTGTTTTTTTCCCCATACATGTAATATGTGCGTGACAAAAAAAAAAAAAACAGGTGTGAGCGGCCTGATGAAAATCAATGGGCTTTTAGCTCTGCGTAACACATGAATGATGTACACCCATGTGAGTGAGCGCTAATTGTTTGCTGATCCTGTGTAAATAATCTTATGTGTGCTACTGCCTGCTGAGCTGGTGTATCTAATCCCATCATGTGTGCTACTGCCTGCTGAGCTGTGTATCTAATCCCATCATGTGTGCTACTGCCTGCTGAGCTGCTGTATCTAATCCTATCATGTGTGCTACTGCCTGCTGAGCTGTTGTATCTAATCCCATCATGTGTGCTACTGCCTGCTGAGCTGTTGTATCTAATCCCATCATGTGTGCTACTGCCTGCTGAGCTGTTGTATCTAATCCCATCATGTGTGCTACTGCCTGCTGAGCTGTGTATCTAATCCCATCATGTGTGCTACTGCCTGCTGAGCTGTGTATCTAATCCCATCATGTGTGCTACTGCCTGCTGAGCTGCTGTATCTAATCCCATCATGTGTGCTACTGCCTGCTAAATCGTATATCTAATCCCATCATGTGTGCTACTGCCTGCTAAATCGTATATCTAATCCCATCATGTGTGCTACCACCTGCTGAGCAGTTGTATCTAATCCCATCATGTATGCCACTGTCTGCTGAGCTGGTGTATCTAATTCTATCATGTGTGCTACTGCCTGCTGAGCTGGTGTATCTAATCCCATCATGTGTGCTACTGCCTGCTGAGCTGGTGTATCTAATCCTATCATGTGTGCTACTGCCTGCTGAGCTGCTGTATCTAATCCTTCCATGTGTGCCACTGCCTGCTGAGCTGTTGTATCTAATCCCATCATGTGTGCTACTGCCTGCTGAGCTGGTGTATCTAATCCTTCCATGTGTGCCACTGCCTGCTGAGCTGTTGTATCTAATCCCATCATGTGTGCTATCGCCTGCTGAGCTGGTGTATCTAATCCTATTATGTGTGCTACCACCTGCTGAGCTGTTGTATCTAATCCTATCATGTGTGCTACCGCCTGCTGAGCTGTTGTATCTAATCCTATCATGTGTGCTACCACCTGCTGAGCTGCTGTATCTAATCCTATCATGTGTGCCACTGCCTGCTGAGCTGGTGTATCTAATCCTATTATGTGTGCTACCACCTGCTGAGCTGTTGTATCTAATCTCATCATGTGTGCTACCGCCTGCTGAGCTGTTGTATCTAATCCTATCATGTGTGCTACCACCTGCTGAGCTGTTGTATCTAATCCTATGATGTGTGCCACTGCCTGCTGAGCTGCTGTATCTAATCCTATCATGTGTGCTACTGCCTGCTGAGCTGCTGTATCTAATCATATCATGTGTGCTACTGCCTGCTGAGCTGCTGTATCTAATCCCAACATGTGTGCCACTGCCTGCTGAGCTGTTGTATCCAATCCCATCATGCGTGATACTGCCTGCTGAGCTGTTGTATCAAATCCCATCATGTGTGCTACTTCCTGCTGAGCTGCTGTATCTAATCCCATTATGTGTGCTACTGCCTGCTGAGCTGCTGTATCTAATCCCATCATGTGTGCTACTGCCTGCTGAGCTGGTGTATCTAATCCCAACATGTGTGCCACTGCCTGCTGAGCTGTTGTATCCAATCCCATCATGCGTGATACTGCCTGCTGAGCTGTTGTATCTAATCCTATCACATGTGCTACTGCCTACTGAGCTGCTGTATCTAATCCCATCATGTGTGCTACTGCCTGCTGAGCTGCTGTATCTAATCCCATCATGTGTGCAACTGCCTGCTGAGCTGCTGTATCTAATCCTATCACATGTGCTACTGCCTGCTGAGCTGCTGTATCTAATCACATCATGTGTGCTACTGCCTGCTGAGCTGCTGTATCTAATCCCATCATGTGTGCTACTGCCTGCTGAGCTGGTGTATCTAATCCTATCATGTGTGCTACTGCCTGCTGAGCTGCTGTATCTAATCCCATCATGTGTGCTACTGCCTGCTGAGCTGCTGTATCTAATCCCATCATGTGTGCTACTGCCTGCTGAGCTGGTGTATCTAATCCTATCATGTGTGCTACTGCCTGCTGAGCTGTTGTATCTAATCCCATCATGTGTGCTACTGCCTGCTGAGCTGGTGTATCTAATCCCATCATGTGTGCTACTGCCTGCTGAGCTGGTGTATCTAATCCCATCATGTGTGCCACTGCCTGCTGAGCTGTGTATCTAATCCCATCATGTGTGCTACTGCCTGCTGAGCTGGTGTATCTAATCCCATCATGTGTGCCACTGCCTGCTGAGCTGCTGTACCTAAGCCTATTAAGTACATTACGATCTGCTGACTCGGTGTATCCAGGTCTTACATGTGATACTGCAGCAATCTCACAATCTAAGGGCTCACTCACATGGGCGTATGTCACCCGTGTATTACATGTGTATTTTTCACATACGTGTTTCTTTTCAAGCCCGTGAAAAAAAGAAACGCATTATGTCCTATTTTGGCGCGCAATATGTGACAATCCAGGCCTAACATATGCAGTTCACATGTACATGCTGTGTACTGCATATGTAATACACGTAATACGCGGTGCACATACGCCGGCGTGCGTAAGCCCCAAGGCCAGCCGAAAATTGAGTAATAGATAGTCCTACAGATGGCAGTCGTTTGCGGGCACAGACACAAAAGCATCAAGGTATATGCTGTTACCACGGGAAAGACCCCTCTAATGTGCCCGATGCCGGCGCCCGCTCTAATAACACCTTCTCCGCGCCCGCCCTCCTCCGATCAGTCACAATCTGGCTAGAGATCTGAAGGAGACCTGGAAGTGAGACTTATCGGCCAGGTAGCAGACCAGGAAGGAGCGTGCCCAAGGGCTTCCTGTCTGCAAGATAATGCGTTTGATGTCTGAAGTGAAAGACTCGGCCAGAGTGCAAGAAAAGTGAGCGAGGAGATAAAGACCCAAGATCTGGACAACTTCCAGCACTCAAGTTCAGCGAGATATCCCAGCATCCTCCATGGCTCCCGCTACAGAGACCCCCTCGCATGCAGGACGTATTACCATCTCTGTATGTAGATGATCTAAGAATGTAACCGGCCTACAGATGGCTTACTGGTACCAAGAGCTGGTGACAGACATGCCCAGCCTAAGACTAGATGCTCATCCTGACCATGCCATGTGATAGCCCAATAGTAGTTTAGGTTGCCCCCATGCAACAGTTCGATTTGTCTTCTGTAAAGTTTAATCACTGTGTAATGAAAAGTTCTGCAGCATTCCTAATCTACCGTGTGCTTGTGGACTTCACCAATTGAAAGATCTCTGCTTGCTGGCAGGGAATGAAGCTGTAGCGGGGAGGGCAGGCTGAGCTAGACAATCCCCTGTGAGCTAAACCCAAGATCAGGACAGACCTTTTTGGTCCTGATAGTTTGATGCGATATATCTGGAATTCACAGAGTTTAATTCAAAGATGGATACGTAGTAGAGGGTTTGCTTTATCGTAAGCAGGACTAAAGGCTCATTTACATGCTAAAACAATCTTTCCAATGATTGAAAGATCGACAGTTTTAGTGATTGTTTTGCATAAAGTGCTAATGGGCAGTAATGCCCACTAGTATTTTATCAGCTTAATTTGCATGTAAATGAGCCTCCAGGAGCTGCTTGCAGAAGATAGCAGGTGGTTTGTTCTCTGCATACAGTTCATTTGTACTCGCAGGGGGCTGTCAGTTGAATACAATGTAATCAGCTGCTGCATGCAGAACACGGCATGTGGTCTGTGTTATCTTCTCTCCTGCTGAACGATGGATTTTACGCTCACCTAAAAATGATTTATCAGCCAAAGAGTGAAAGATGAAAGTATATACACACACACAACGATTATCAGTCAAAAGCCATCATTGGAGCAAATTTTGAGCAATAATCGTTGCGTGTAAATGGGGCTTAAGTCAGAGCAGGTCTTCAGCCTCTACCTGCTGTCAGTAAGGCTGCTTTCACACCTGCGTTACGGTCAGTTCAACTTTCTGCACCTTTCGTTATTCCTCCATTGATGAATACAACAACCAGCCTGAACTGAAAGCAACAGATAATATTCAACCGCCAAAAAAGGCATACTGCAGATTTACGACCCATCTAACCTAATCTACAGGCCTGTTCCAGATCCACCCACTGGGATGTCAACTTTTGATTAATATGGCGGTAAAAAAAAAAAATGGCTTCCTCTGTCACATCAACGTAAAAACAAGAAAGAGAATTTAATGTAAACGTGTTCCGGGTGTGACCGCCTGGGAGTGACCCCACGGACTGATCCACATTCAGTGGAGACCAGGAGGCAATACATGATAGAACACCAAGGGATGGAGATGCATTGTTACCATCTACGGTAATACAAAAGGGCCAGGATGAAGAATGAAGTGCCGCACTCCTCACCGGTCACCTGACCTTACCCCTGTCCCTTAGTCCCCCTACTGCCTGTTATCTGGAGTAGGCAATGTTCTTATTGATTATACACAAAGCTAATTGCCCTTTATCTGCCCATCAACTTGTAGAGCCAAAGTGGAGAGAGTCCTAATCAGCAGGTCCTGGTAGCCCCCCACTAGCCCGCACTCCCTGCAGTTACTGCTATCTCTGCCACACTGCTCAATCAGCCTAATAGACATCCACTCCACACAGTGACTGCAAACAAGATCTCCAGGTCTCAGCAATAGCATTAACCCTTGCCTACTGCTTGTAGGACCCATGCCTACTGTTTGTGACATTAACCCTTGCCTACTGTTTGTGACATTAACCCTTGCCTACTGCTTGTAGGACCCATGCCTACTGCTTGTGACATTAACCCTTGCCTACTGCTTGTAGGACCCTTGCCTACTGTTTGTGACATTAACCCTTGCCTACACTTCTGGCTATTGGATATTAAAGACCGAGAAAGACACCAGTCTCTCATTGCAGTTAGAAATCTAGGAGAGCGCTTAGACAGTGAGTGAGTGAGACTTAAAGGCCATTCATGCTCCTCTGGGTAATATGCGAATAAGGGAGATGGAATGTGCAGCCCCCCACATATCACTGCTTGTCCCCGCTACTACTGGTACTAAAAAGTAAAAATTGCTATATAAAACTTTTTTTTTTTTTGGAAAGCCAGTATCGGGCACACTGCTGCACTATAGTAGTACTCTGTGTAACTGGGGCTACACTTCAGCTCTGATTGCTACGGAACAGTGTAGCTCTCACAGGATGTAACTCGGGATGAGTACAGGATAAGTAATGTATGTACACAGTGACTCCACCAGCAGAATAGTGAGTGCCGCTCTGGAGTACAATACAGGATGTAACTCAGGATCAGTACAGGATAAGTAATGTATGTACACAGTGACTCCACCAGCAGAATAGTGAGTGCAGCTCTGGAGTATAATACAGGATGTAACTCAGGATCAGCACAGGATAAGTAATGTATGTACACAGTGACTCCACCAGCAGAATAGTAAGTGCAGCTCTGGAGTATAATACAGGATGTAACACAGGATAAGTAATGTATGTACACAGTAACTCCACCAGCAGAATAGTGAGTGCAGCTCTGGAGTAGAATACAGGATGTAACTCAGGAGCAGTACAGAAAAGTAATGTATGTACACAGTGACCCCACCAGCAGAATAGTGAGTGCAGCTCTGGGGTATAACACAGGATGTAACTCAGGATCAGTACAGGATAAGTAATGTATGTACACAGTGACTCCACCAGCAGAATAGTGACTGCAGCTCCGGAGTATAATACAGGATATAACTCAGGATCAGTACAGGATAAGTAATGTAATGTACACAGTGACTCCAGCAGCAGAATAGTGAGTGCAGCTCTGCAGTATAATACGGGATGTAACTCAGGAGCAGTACAGGATAAATAATGTATGTACACCGTGACTCTACCAGCAGAATAGTGAGTGCAGCTCTGCAGTATAATATATGATGTAACTCAGGATCAGTACAGGATAAGTAATATATGTACACAGTGACTCCACCAGCAGAATAGTGAGTGCAGCTCTGCAGTATAACACAGGATGTAACTCAGCATCAGTACAGGATAAGTAATGTATATACACTGACTCCACCAGCAGAATAGTGAGTGCAGCTCTGGAGTATAATATAGGATTTAACTCAAGATTAGTACAGGATAAGTAATGTATGTACACAGTAACTCCAGCAGCAGAATAGTGAGTGCAGCTCTGGAGTATAATATAGGATGTAACTCAGGATCATTACAGGATAAGTAATGTATGTATACAGTGACTACACCAGTAGAATAGTGAGTGCAGCTCTGGAGTATAACACAGGATATAACTCAGGACCAGTAGAGTATAAGTAATGTATGTACACAGTGACTCCACTAGTAGAATAGTGAGTGCAGCTCTGGAGCATAATAGAGGATGTTAAAGGGCGTGAGTTATAAAAGGGCAGCTTAAGGGTTCTTCCACGGTGTAAAATAACAAAAAAGCTGAAACTCACTTATTCCCCTTCCCACCACCCATCTGAGCACTGTCATTAGTTGCAGCGGCAGGTTAATGAGATGTCACAGCCTAAGGGGTTAAAAACATAAATCTTGTCTGAAAAACTTGGGATTCAGGAGTTAAGAGTCTGGGAAACTGAGTTGTAGGCGGTTTGACTTATGGGCTCCACAGTCCTGCTGCATGCAGGGGAGGTGCAGTCGAACTGTCCAAACATTAAATTTTTGCTGATGGATCCAGCCAATTCCAATGGGATCCTCTGACATATCATGGGTGCGTGTGGGGATGTCAGACCTTTGACCAATCTTTGATACTGAGGAGGATTTTTTCATGTCTTGTTCTCATTTTCCCTCCATTTAATGGGCTGCCCAGACCAAACATGCAAGAAGTTAATAGGAGAAGCGGTTATTATATAGACCTAATTATATGCAGGCTATAGTAACTGCCCGGAGCTACAGACAAGCAGCGGGGTATCTATATAAACCAGCAGTAGATGCGGTATACAGTCTGATGATGTGTTTTATATACATGGTGCTTCTAAAACAACAGTGGAGCTTAAACGGTACAATGTATCACATGGGAGAACACCCCGATGCCGATCTGAGACTCTGAAGGGAGCCGAGCGCTACAAGACAAATTAAAGGTCTGGGGAAGGGGATCATAAAGATCTGAGATTATGGGGAGATGAAAGCTCCTCAGTCACAATCTGTATGTTCCAGTCATAACAACTTAGATGGCAGCACGCTATGTAATAATTACCGCCCAGCCCCCATCAGCAGCTCTCAGCAGTCACTTGTTCCATTCTCCACAATTACCATTAGTATCTTCATCAGACACTGCAGCAATCTACTACCTGCCATCCTGCTTCATAGTAGTATATATAGTATATATCCATAGGAAACCATTCAACCGGCGCAAGAAAACTCACATTAATACCCACCTGTCAGATATGTGAGTGGGTGTGAGTACCCAGACCAAGTTATATTATGGTACTTAGGGGAGAGTATTATAGTATTTTATCACCGAGGCAGAAAAGTTCCCACTGGAACAACCTTAATCACTGTTGGGAACCACTAATACATAAAATATAACTTTTATTAAAGAACTAATTAAAATAATGCGCAGCTTAAATATGGTTCAAACTTTTTCTATGCACTTTTAGAACCGGGATAATGTTGTGTTTGCACAATCAGTCGTACTTTTGTAGCTCTTGGACTAATATAACAAGGTAGTCCCAGATCTAGCAAATAATACATATATCGCAGCTTGTTCACTGTGATCACCAATAAGTGAGTCTCTATTGGACATAGCTCAATTATTCTCAGACATGGTCATTGATGCAATAGACCATATCTGTTGGAAACCAGTAGTGCTCACTTATGTTATTTATAGTCCACTAAATCTAGAGCCAAAGACTAAGTATAACTAATACAGAACTCTATAGAGCATGGAAGTGCATGTGTCAAAGAGCACTTCACTCACAATGAGCTGTTGTACTATCAATCGTACGTCTATAGTTCTTGGACTGATATAATATACTTTCAAAGTAGTCCAAGGTCTAATAGATGATAGGTGTATCGCAGCTTAATCACTGTGATCATCAATTGTCCTCACACATTGTCATTGATGCAATAGACAATGTCTGTTAGGATCTAATAGTGTTCACTTTAGTCACTTATAGTTCTCTAAATCTAGAGCCAAAGATTATGCATAACTCATACAGAGCTCTATAGAGAATGGGAGTGCATGTATCAAGCAGCCCTCCATTCACAGTGAGCTGTTGTGCTATCGGTCGTACGTCTCTAGTTCTTGGACTGGTATGACATACATTCAAAATAGTCCAAAATCTGACATATGATAGATGTGTCGCAGCTTATTCACTGTGATCATTAATTGTCCTCAGATATGGTCATTGATATAATAGACCATATCTGTTAAGATCCAGTGCTTGCTTCTGTCACTTATAGTTCTCTAGATCCAGAGTCAATGACTATACTTGACTAATATAGAGCTCTATAGAGAGTAGGAGTGCATGTATCGAAAAGCACTCCATTCACAGTGAGCTGTTGTGCTGATAGTGCATTACCCTTTCTGGTTGAACAGAAACGCGTTGGTGGCAGGCAATAGAATAGGAGATGACTTCAAAAACTCCAAATAGCATCTCCTTTAATGAATGGGGAATGTGGGATAATATATAAAATATACAAAAAATATCCCATTCCTCTTATTTTTATTTTTTCTAAGAAGAGTTGTTTTCTGCCTAGAAATCACAGGCAGAAAACTTAGCTCTCTTGAAAATTAAAAAATTGGAAAGCATTAATCACAACATAGCTATTATGCTTGGTGATACTATTCTGTTCAACCAGAAAGGGTAATGCACTATCAGCACAACAGCTCACTGTGAATGGAGTGCTTTTCGATACATGCACTCCTACTCTCTATAGAGCTCTATATTAGTCAAGTATAGTCATTGACTCTGGATCTAGAGAACTATAAGTGACAGAAGCAAGCACTGGATCTTAACAGATATGGTCTATTATATCAATGACCATATCTGAGGACAATTAATGATCACAGTGAATAAGCTGCGACACATCTATCATATGTCAGATTTTGGACTATTTTGAATGTATGTCATACCAGTCCAAGAACTAGAGACGTACGACCGATAGCACAACAGCTCACTGTGAATGGAGGGCTGCTTGATACATGCACTCCCATTCTCTATAGAGCTCTGTATGAGTTATGCATAATCTTTGGCTCTAGATTTAGAGAACTATAAGTGACTAAAGTGAACACTATTAGATCCTAACAGACATTGTCTATTGCATCAATGACAATGTGTGAGGACAATTGATGATCACAGTGATTAAGCTGCGATACACCTATCATCTATTAGACCTTGGACTACTTTGAAAGTATATTATATCAGTCCAAGAACTATAGACGTACGATTGATAGTACAACAGCTCATTGTGAGTGAAGTGCTCTTTGACACATGCACTTCCATGCTCTATAGAGTTCTGTATTAGTTATACTTAGTCTTTGGCTCTAGATTTAGTGGACTATAAATAACATAAGTGAGCACTACTGGTTTCCAACAGATATGGTCTATTGCATCAATGACCATGTCTGAGAATAATTGAGCTATGTCCAATAGAGACTCACTTATTGGTGATCACAGTGAACAAGCTGCGATATATGTATTATTTGCTAGATCTGGGACTACCTTGTTATATTAGTCCAAGAGCTACAAAAGTACGACTGATTGTGCAAACACAACATTATCCCGGTTCTAAAAGTGCATAGAAAAAGTTTGAACCATATTTAAGCTGCGCATTATTTTAATTAGTTCTTTAATAAAAGTTATATTTTATGTATTAGTGGTTCCCAACAGTGATTAAGAGTATTATAGTAGTTATATTCTTGTACATAGGGGGCAGTATTATAGTAGTTATATCCTTGTACATAGGAGCAGTATTATAGTAGTTATATTCTTGTACATAGGGGGCAGTATTATAGTAGTTATATTCTTGTACATAGGGAGCAGTATTATAACAGTTATATTCTTGTACATAGGAGGCAGTATTATAGTAGTTATATTCTTGTACATAGGGGCAGTATTATAGTAGTTATATCCTTGTACATAGGAGCAGTATTATAGTAGTTATATTCTTGTACATAGGGGGCAGTATTATAGTAGTTATATTCTTGTACACAGGAGGCAGTATTATAGTAGTTATATTCTTGTACACAGGAGGCAGTATTATAGTAGTTATATTCTTGTACATAGGGGGCAGTATTATAGTAGTTATATTCTTGTACATAGGGGGCAGTATTATACCGTGTTTCCCCGAAAGTAAGACAGTGTCTTACTTTCTTTTTATCCCCAAAAGCCCCACTATGTCTTACTTTCGGGGTATGTCTTATAATAAAAAAAAAATCATTACTCACCTCCCCCGGCGTTCTGTCGCGCTCCGGCAGGATGTCGCTCGCTCCTCGTCCCCGTCGCAGCATTGCTTTCTGAATGCGGGGCTTGAAATCCCCGCCTCCAGAAAGCTAATACACACGCCGTCAGCCAGTTACAGCCATTCAATGACAGCATTGAATGGCTGTGATTGGCTGAAGGCGCACGTGGCTTCAGCCAATCACACTATTCAATGACATCATTGAATGGCTGTGATTGGCTGAAGCCACGTGCGCCTTCAGCCAATCACAGCCATTCAATGCTGTCATTGAATGGCTGTAACTGGCTGACGGCGTGTGTATTAGCTTTCTGGAGGCGGGGATTTCAAGCCCCGCATTAAGAAAGCAATGCTGCGCCGGGGACGAGGAGCGAGCGACATCCTGCCGGAGCGCGACAGAACGCCGGGGGAGGTGAGTAATGATTTTTTTTTTCTCCACTGTATATACGGTATGTCTTACTTTCGGGGTACGGCTTACATTGGCCGACCCCCCTGACACGTCTTACAATCGGGGAAACACGGTAGTAGTTCTATTCTCGTACATAGGGGCAGTATTATAGTAGTTCTATTTTTGTACATAGGGGCAGTATTATAGTAGTTATATTCTTGTAGAAAGGAGCAGTATTACAGTAGTTATATTCTTGTACATAGGGGCAGTATTATAGTAGTTATATTATTGTACATAGGGGGCAGTATTATAGTAGTTATATTCTTGTACATAGGGGACAGTATTATAGTACTTATAAACTTGTACATAGGGGGCAGTATTATAGTAGTTATATTCTTGTACATAGGAGCAGTATTATAGTAGTTATATTCTTGTACATAGGCGGTAGTATTATAGTACTTATATTCTTGTACAGAGGGGGCAGTATTATAGTAGTTATATTCTTGTACAGAGGGGGCAGTATTATAGTAGTTATATTCTTGTACAGAGGGGGCAGTATTATAGTAGTTATATTCTTGTACATAGGGGCAGTATTATAGTAGTTATATTCTTGTACATAGGAGGCACTATTATAGTAGTTATATTCTTGTACATAGGAGCAGTATTATAGTAGTTATATTCTTGTACATGGGGGGCAGTATTATAGTAGTTATATTCTTGTACATAGGGGGCAGTATTATAGTAGTTATATTCTTGTACATAGGGGGCAGTATTATAGTAGTTATATTCTTGTACATAGGGGGCAGTATTATAGTAGTTATATTCTTGTACATAGGAGGCAGTATTATAGTAGTTATATTCTTGTACATAGGGGGTAGTATCATAGTAGTTATATTCTTGTACATAGGTGCAGTATTATAGTAGTTATATTCTCGTACATAGGGGGCAGTATTATAGTAGTTATATTCTTGTACATAGGAGGCAGTATTATAGTAGTTATATTCTTGTACATAGGGGGTAGTATTATAGTAGTTATATTCTTGTACATAGGAGCAGTATTATAGTAGTTATATTCTTGTACATAAGGGGCAGTATGATAGTGGTTATATTCCTGTACATAGGAGGCAGTATTATAGTAGTTATATTCTTGTACATAGTAGGCAGTATTATAGTAGTTATATTCTTGTACATAGGAGCAGTATTATAGTAGTTATATTCTTGTACAAAGGGACAGTATTATAGTGGTTATATTCTTGTACATAGTAGGCAGTATTATAGTAGTTATATTCTTGTACATAGGAGGCAGTATTATAGCAGTTATATTCTTGTACATAGGAGGCAGTATTATAGCAGTTATATTCTTGTACATAGGAGGCAGTATTATAGTAGTTATATTCTTGTACATAGTAGGCAGTATTATAGCAGTTATATTCTTGTACATTGGGGGCAGTATTATAGTAGTTATATTCTTGTACATAGGGGCAGTATTATAGTAGTTATATTCTTGTACATAGGGGGCAGTATTATAGTAGTTATATTCTTGTACATAGGAGCAGTATTATAGTAGTTATATTCTTGTACATAGGGGACAGTATTATAGTAGTTATATTCTTGTACATAGGGGACAGTATTATAGTAGTTATATTCTTGTACATAGGGGACAGTATTATAGTAGTTATATTCTTGTACATAGGGGACAGTATTATAGTAGTTATATTCTTGTACATAGGGGCAGTATTATAGTAGTTATATACTTGTACATAGGAGCAGTATTATAGTAGTTATATTCTTGTACAAAGGGACAGTATTATAGTGGTTATATTCTTGTACATAGTAGGCAGTATTATAGTAGTTATATTCTTGTACATAGGAGCAGTATTATAGTAGTTATATTCTTGTACATAGGGGCAGTATTATAGTAGTTATATTCTTGTACATAGGGGGCAGTATTATAGTAGTTATATTCTTGTACATAGGGGGCAGTATTATAGTAGTTATATTCTTGTACATATGTGGTAGTATTATAGCAGTTACATTCTTGTACATAGGATGTAGTATTATAGTAGTTATATTCTTGTACATAGGAGGCAGTATTATAGTAGTTATATTCTTGAACATAGGAGGCAGTATTATAGTAGTTATATTCTTGTACATAGGAGCAGTATTACAGTAGTTATATTCTTGTACATAGGGTGCAGTATTATAGTAGTTATATTCTTGTACATAGGGGGCAGTATTATAGTAGTTATATTCTTGTACATAGGGGGCAGTATTATAGTAGTTATATTCCTGTACATAGGAGGCAGTATTATAGTAGTTATATTCTTGTAAATAGGGGGCAGTATTATAGTAGTTATATTCTTGTACATTGGGGGCAGTATTATAGTAGTTATATTCTTGTACATAGGGGCAGTATTATAGTAGTTATATTCTTGTACATAGGGGGCAGTATTATAGTAGTTATATTCTTGTACATAGGAGCAGTATTATAGTAGTTATATTCTTGTACATAGGGGACAGTATTATAGTAGTTATATTCTTGTACATAGGGGACAGTATTATAGTAGTTATATTCTTGTACATAGGGGACAGTATTATAGTAGTTATATTCTTGTACATAGGGGACAGTATTATAGTAGTTATATTCTTGTACATAGGGGACAGTATTATAGTAGTTATATTCTTGTACATAGGGGCAGTATTATAGTAGTTATATACTTGTACATAGGAGCAGTATTATAGTAGTTATATTCTTGTACAAAGGGACAGTATTATAGTGGTTATATTCTTGTACATAGTAGGCAGTATTATAGTAGTTATATTCTTGTACATAGGAGCAGTATTATAGTAGTTATATTCTTGTACATAGGGGCAGTATTATAGTAGTTATATTCTTGTACATAGGGGGCAGTATTATAGTAGTTATATTCTTGTACATAGGGGCAGTATTATAGTAGTTATATTCTTGTACATATGTGGTAGTATTATAGCAGTTACATTCTTGTACATAGGATGTAGTATTATAGTAGTTATATTCTTGTACATAGGAGGCAGTATTATAGTAGTTATATTCTTGAACATAGGAGGCAGTATTATAGTAGTTATATTCTTGTACATAGGAGCAGTATTACAGTAGTTATATTCTTGTACATAGGGTGCAGTATTATAGTAGTTATATTCTTGTACATAGGGGGCAGTATTATAGTAGTTATATTCTTCTACATAGGGGGCAGTATTATAGTAGTTATATTCCTGTACATAGGAGGCAGTATTATAGTAGTTATATTCTTGTACATAAGTGGCAGTATTATAGTAGTTATATTCTTGTACATAGGGGGTAGTATTATAGTAGTTATATTCTTGTACATAGGAGCAGTATTATAGTAGTTATATTCTTGTACATAAGGGGCAGTATGATAGTGGTTATATTCCTGTACATAGGAGGCAGTATTATAGTAGTTATATTCTTGTACATAGTAGGCAGTATTATAGTAGTTATATTCTTGTACATAGGAGGCAGTATTATAGCAGTTATATTCTTGTACATAGGAGGCAGTATTATAGCAGTTATATTCTTGTACATAGGAGGCAGTATTATAGCAGTTATATTCTTGTACATAGGAGGCAGTATTATAGTAGTTATATTCTTGTAAATAGGGGGCAGTATTATAGTAGTTATATTCTTGTACATTGGGGGCAGTATTATAGTAGTTATATTCTTGTACATAGGGATGCAGTATTATAGTAGTTATATTCTTGTACATAGGGATGCAGTATTATAGTAGTTATATTCTTGTACATAGGGATGCAGTATTATAGTAGTTATATTCTTGTACATAGGGGGCAGTATTATAGTAGTTATATTCTTGTACATAGGGGGCAGTATTATAGTAGTTATATTCTTGTACACAGAAGGCAGTATTATAGTAGTTATATTCTTGTATATAGGGGGCAGTATTATAGTAGTTATATTCTTGTATATAGGGGGCAGTATTATAGTATTTATATTCTTGTATATAGGGGGCAGTATTATAGTAGTTATATTCTTGTATATAGAGGCATTATAGTAGTTATATTCTTGTACATAGGGGGCAGTATTACAGTAGTTATATTCTTGTACATAGGGGGCAGTATTATAGTAGTTCTATTCTTGTATATAGAGGCATTATAGTAGTTATATTCTTGTACATAGGGGCAGTATTATAGTAGTTATATTCTTGTACATAGGGGGCAGTATTATAGTAGTTATATTCTTGTACATAGGGAGCAGTATTATAGTAGTTATATTCTTGTATATAGAGGCATTATAGTAGTTATATTCTTGTACATAGGGGGCAGTATTATAGTAGTTACATTCTTGTACATAGGAGGCAGTATTATAGTAGTTATATTCTTGTACATAGGGGCAGTATTATAGCAGTTATGTTCCTGTGCATAGGGGGCAGTATTATAGTAGGTATATTCTTGTACATAGGGGGCAGTATTATAGTAGTTACATTCTTGTACATAGGAGGCAGTATTATAGTAGTTATATTCTTGTACATAGGGGCAGTATTATAGCAGTTATGTTCCTGTGCATAGGGGGCAGTATTATAGTAGGTATATTCTTGTACATAGGGGGCAGTATTATAGTAGTTATATTCTTGTACATAGGAGGCAGTATTATAGTAGTTATATTCTTGTACATAGGGGGCAGTATTATAGTAGGTATATTCTTGTACACAGGCGGCAGTATTATAGTATTTAGTTTAGAAAAAAGCCTGATGAGGGGGCGACCTAATAGCTATTTATAATTATATCAGGGGACAATACAGAGAGCTCTTGCCTCATCTATTTATACCCAGGATTGTGACAATAGGGCGCCCCCTTGTCTAGAGGAAAGAAGGTTTCTACATTGACACAGAAGGGGTTTCTTTACTGTAAGAGCAGCGAGACTATGGAATTCTCTGCCTGAGGACGGGGTGATGGCAAATTTGATATAAGAATTCAAGAGGGGACTGGACGCCTTCTTGAGCGTTACAATATTACATGTTAAATCACCCATTACTTCAGAAGGGTCTGTGATTTGGGGATTATTCTGATTTCCAGACTGGAGTCAGGAAGGAATGTTTTTCCCCTTTAATAGGGAAAATTGGCTTCTACGTCATTGGGATTTTAGGTCTTCTTTTGGATCAACACTAGAGGGGTAAAAGGCTGAACTGGACGGATATGTGTCTTTTTTCAGCCTAACATGCTATGTAAGTGTTCCTTTAACCAGATGATTTTCCGTTTGACCGAGCCACCTATGATTGAGTTTGCTCCGGCAGCCTGGTTATACAGGCAAAAACACTATTGGCCCTTTCAGATATGAAAGTGATTAGTCTTTCGTCGTTCGATCGTTGGCTGCATTTAGAATGAACGACTATCGTTCCTTTTAGCTTGTTTGAATGATTCTTTTCGCTAATCATTCAAACAATCATAAAAGGGTCTTTACTAGGTTTCAGAATAAACACACCATGAAGTCTGAGCTCTGAGTCACGGAGGTGGGCCGCTCTGGCTCCACCACCCACATCATGAAGACTGACAACTCTCTCCCCTTTTCTGTTTAGGGACAGAGCGGTCACGTGGGTGGGGAGAGGCCGCTGCGGCCCACCTCTGTGACTCGGAGCTCAAACTTCACGGTGTATTTATTTTGAACCGCGGCAGGATAAAACAAACATGGAAGTCATGAGCGTACCTGCCCCGGGTGCATGCGGTCCGTGGTTTGGGCAGCACGAACCCGGCGAGGGGATCCCTTTAAGCAGAGTACTGATAACCCCTAAGTGACAGAATGTGACAATTCTGGAGTAATTCACAGTGAATGCCGGGTTTTGCAGGGTTACCAGTATTAACAGATATCCCTCAGTACATTTCTTCAGGCGTTCTATAAATTCTGAGGAAAGTACTTGAGACTATGACATAGACAGAAGATAAAAGCAGACTGTGTACAAGCCAAATATCGCAGAAATACCGGGGTGATGACAGATTAACGACGCTTTAAATTTAGTCTACATTTATTTCTCTTTTTGTGGTGACTTGAACGCAGCTTAAAATAGGACAGCGAGATACAAGATTCTCACCGAGGAACGATGTCTCTGTACCAGAAGGTATAAGAAAACCAGGTCTGTTTCTGTGTAGGAGCTGCGGGGTACTGCGGTGTATATGAAAAATAACCAACAGCCTCACAATGCTGGACAATGACTGTGCATAGTCCGAGTCTAGGCCCATCTGTCTGTGATATACGGGGGCCAAGAGAAGAAAAGGGGTTGATAACTGAAGCTTTTCAATGTCCCACAAGAATATATCCCTGTTCACAATCAATAATACCTGGAACTCTTAGGAGAGATTATATGTAATTTTGCCTTATTTAAGATAAGCCTAATGCTGGAGGTCTGTACGGTGATATTGGATACAGTCCTCACATGCTAGCATTAGGGACTATACTCCGGACATTACAACATATTCTGCAATGTCCCCTAAAGTCAATCTCCGGGAACCCTCTAACTCAGCCTCATTCCCCTCACTCTGTGGCTGTAGTTTCCTGACAATTACTTTTTCTCTCTCTGGAGTTTTATTGGAGTTACCGCTTTTTCTGACTGCAAGATGCAGTTTTCTGTGAGATACAATCTTCCTGAAAAGCTTGTGCACCTTATCGTTCAGAGGCAGGGGGGTCTGACAGATCCAGAGACCCCTGACCGCTGCTTCAATGATCCGTCAGTGCACTGATCGATCACCGGGAGAACTCTGCAGCCATACATACCATACAGTTAGCCCTCTCCCGGCCTGATCCCCCTCCAGCAGAAAACACTGGAGATCCCCTTTATATCTCCCTGGGGTGCAGGACCTCCTCTGTACACACCAAGTGAGCTGGAGCAGCTAGAGGGGGTCATGCATAACTATACACATATGTGGGGATTTACTATTAGGCCTCATGTCCACGGGCAGGTCGGATTCCGCAGGTCAGAGCCTGCAGCGGGATCCCACCCTACCCATGTCAAGAGGACACTGCTTACCTGTCTGGATCCTTTGCATGGCTATGTGGGTCTCTCCATCTTCTCCAATGTGGATTTGGGCAGTTTCCTGCTTTACCGTGGGATCCGCGGCACGTCCGCAGTGTAAGCTGTGGACGTGCCGTGGATCGGATGGCTTCTATTGACTTCAATGGAAGTGGTCCATGCGATTTTTTTTTTTCATGCGCGTGCAATCTGCAGATCTGGAAAAATGATATCCGAGGGTATTTAATTACCTGCGGATGCCCAATGATTGTCTACGGGCTGATGGATCTGCGGATCACACGTGCGGGTGTCACGCGCGGATTCCACACTACACTTATGCCCATAGGCATGAGGCCTCAATCAGCGTTTAACATGCCAACTGCAGATGAAGTGTGTGTGTGTGGCAGAGCTGTATGAGCTGTGTGTGTATGTAGCAGAGTTGTGTATGTTGCACGCTTGTACAATATGCATGCAGCAGTGCTGTGTATGTGTATAATGTCAACTTATGTGCTTGCGCCATTGTTTGAATGAACACAGTAGGTTTAATAGAAGCCGTCTGTTAACTATTTAACCCCTCTTTTCTATACTAGAATGCCAAAAATAATGACGGTAGCCCCTCCATACGCAGGAGTGAAGAATATTTCAGTCTGTAACGAGTCACAGGATTCAAGATGGCTGCCAATGACCCACGGATCGATAAAATGTAAGATACAACTGGGGTTTCCAGGTATCACAGCAAGGTATTATGGGACTATGCAATGGGATATTATAAAATAGGGGGTGGGAGAAATCTTAGGGGAAAAAAAAGACACTTTTGGCAAAACCGGTTTCCGAACCGCAGACAGCACGCGGATGGAGCCAAGCTGCCGTTTGTCCTGCATCTCTGCAAGAACTTGGGAGCTAATGATATTCTGAATCGTATGAGTTATGTTAGAACCGGCTGACATTACACACCCCGTGTGATCAAGCAGAAAGTGACCTGCTGGTTCCTATCCGGCCTGTCAGTGCGTCGCTCCAACGGCGGCGATTTCTGCTTAACAACCTGTCACAAATCACATTGCCCCCCGTGACGCAACGGCCGCACTAACCTCCGGCCCTCCATTAACTGCTAGTCTTGCCACAGATTATAGGCCTCTCCGTAATGAAAGGCGGAAAACAGAAGTGCCTGCATCCCACGTCTGTCCGCAGCAACGGAGGGCAGGAAGATCCGCGCAGTGCCAGGCTCTACAAGCCCTAATTATGTATGGGGAATAGAAGAAATCAGCTGGCTTGGGGGCCGACCTCTGACCCCGCGAGCAGCAGGACCCCCGGCCGCTTATCTGCCATTGTCACCGGGAACAATGGCCACTCCTGATCCAACCTTATTATTTATGATACTGCAAACGGCCTCATATTTCCCATTTACCCATAAAGGTTCCCCGTTTACAGTCTGACCAGCGAGCAAACCGGCGCAACGCCACAATAACGCTTACTATCATGGGAGCTGCCGCTGCGATCTTGTTGGGAAATTTGTCGCCAGCTAAAAATTTCCCTTGCATGTGGACAGGTGTTATCCTTATGGGACATCCCCTTTAAAAGGTGGCTGACAACAGAGAACAATAAATTGTCCTTCTCTACTGAGCAAAGATAGTAGTAAATGTAGAAGGATGTATGCTGGTCCTGGGAATGGCAGACTCTCCGAATTTTGGGGTTGTCCACATTTGGAAAAAGATGGCCATTTTCTTCTGAAAACAGCGCCACACCTGTCCAGAGATTATGTCTGGTATTGCAGCTCAGTTCCATTGAAATAAATGTGGACAGGGGTGGCGCTGTTTTGGGGAAAAAAAATGGCCCAAACCCACTGGATTAATATTGCTCAGTGTAAACGCGGCCAACGATTGAACGATGAACAAGGATTTGTTCGTTTCTCATTCATTTCATGCAAGCATCGCTGGCTCGTTCGCTAATCGATGGGCTTAAACAGCGATCGCTCCGTCGTTCTCCGCTACAGCGGACTAAACCATACTAAAGAAGTAAAGGATTTACCTTTGTGTTTAAACTAACCGCCCGAGCGAACTGCGACATCGTTTACTTGGGCGAACAGTTATCGCTACGTGGCTAAGGTGGGCTTCACGTGGCCAAGAAAATCGCACGAGATTTGAGTGTTGCGAGGCGCATAAACATGAACCCTATTCCTTCGAACAGGGTCAGCAGACACATAAGCGATGCTTTCCCGCATGGCACGGTGATGCAATGTGAAGAAACGAATTGTAGCATGTTCGCTCTGGCTGTGAGATGGAGCATCGCTGCCTCATTGTTATCAACGCAGCCCGGCCGGATTGAAAGCAACTGGAGAACTCCGCGATCCTCTTCCACAGCTGTGACAGCCGCGCCGGAGGATCCCTGCATCCCCAAAGTGATGCGAGGCAGTTTTCACACCTCGCATCTCTGGGGCTTTCACATGGTGGGGAGCGTAGTGTCCCCGCTTGTCTTTTGTATCAAGCTGTTCTCTGCTCCGAGGGCCCAGCTGTTATACAGCCGAGCGCTCCGTGCGCGGTATGGAGAACGCAGCTGGACCGCTCTCTTCTTCATACCCAGCCTGTCATCAGGGAGCGGGATACAGCGGAAATAATAGTATCAGCTGTATCCCGCTGTGAATCCCTGATAAGGCTCATCGTTGTCTTTCAGCACGATGAGCAACGGCTTAACGAAAACTGCACAATGTTAGTGCAGTTAGACACAACGATTATAACCCAAAAGAGGGCTTTTAAGCGAATTTTGAGCGATAATCGTTGTGTCTAAATGGGCCTTTAGAAGCACCTTACTGGTGTGTAGCTCCATAGATGTAGTTCTTTGGCTGAGGTGTGGAGGTCTGGAGAGGTGGTCCTCATGGCAGGGATGTGTGAGGCCAGTACCAGTCACATGGTAGTCCCTCCCCGAGTACCGTATAACTCCCGCTGGTGTCTGGTGGGGAGCCCATTAATAGGACAGCTCTCCCAAACATCAGAGGTGTATTTGGCAGAGATGGCTTCCCCACTCCAGCTCTCTATATGATCCCTCTCCAGACTTATCTGCTGATCTTAGATAAGAGAACCTGACAGTCGGCTCGTCTTCAAAAGACCCGTCTCAATGCTTTGATTCTGGCAATCAGAGACTCACCGCATAACGTCCCGAACCCCTCCATGTGCCGGGGAGGGGGCTTCGGGGACAGAAGACATCCTTCTTCAAGATGAGTGAGGGGGGGGGGGGGGGGGGGTAAACTCCTTTACTTATCCATCATTTGTTTGCTTGAATGCTGGGGAAGACTTGCGGGCTCTGCCGTATCTGCGGTCGGTCGTAGGCTAATGAACTGGATGTACTACAACTGAGTCGCAAAGTAGGAAAGAAAAGCTGCAATTACCATTTTTACTCCTTTTTTTGCAAGCTGGACCACGGTCGGCCCTTAATGGATCGGCTGCCATCTTGTATCAATCGTGTAAAGCTGCGGGCACTGGTCTACAAAGATGGCACATGACTCCCTGCGCTGGCATGCCATCACATCACTAGTATTGCTGTCCTTGTATGGCAGAAATGCCCATAAGATATAACCCTCATACCGCATGATTAGCCTTGGTCAGTCACTCTGGCGCACATATTCACCAGCTAAAGGCCCTTTTACATGGAAATAATTGTTTAATCGCATGAAAATGAACACTGACCAACGATGAATGATAATTCGTTGGCTTATCATTCATTCTATACAGGTATAAAGATCAGCGTTCGCCATTTGCCAATCGCTACGTGTAAAAGATGATTATTCAGTTATTATCCCAGACTGTCCTGACCAACAACGGATTGACGAGAAAACAAAAAAAATGACAAAAAATGTAAGTGATTTTTCTGCACGTGTAAACGGACCTCGTTTGAAAGCAAACAACTCGATCGCTCGTTCCACTGATTAACTGCTCAGCGTAGACAGGAGCTTAGGCCGCGGCGTACACGACTCTATGCTCACTGCGCATTACTTGTGCAGTCTTTGAGCGCGTAATACACAACAGTTATATCCCATTGACCTTTATTGTGCTGCACATGCAAAAAAACAAAACAAGGCGCAAATTACGCATACACACCAAGATAGTGTATGGGGATTGGCGGCAAGTATATATGTATGCGGTGCCCATGCGCAGACCGCAGGCAGATACGCTCGTGTGACCCCGGCCTTAACTGGATTTCCTTCAGTTGGAACAAGCATTGGCCACACACTCTCGTACCCTCGTGTAATGCTGGAAAGACCCCTTTTGCCCCCACGTACGTTTCCCTGTGGATCCCCTGTATATAACACAGGCGCACTTACCTGATTGATGGAATTGGCAGCGCAAGAGGCCAATGCCGTGCCAACGGAGGCCAACAGGAAGCAGCTCAGGTCAAAGGGCACAGGAGCCATGGCATAGCCAGCAGAAGCTGTGATCACCACCAAAGCTGCGAAACCAAGGGTAGAGTTACAGAATCTGCCCAACGCACTACCTGGGTACAACGGCCCATATCTATCAATGTAATTGCCTCCTCCCCCTTCCTTATGGGTTGTAGGTCTGACGGGAAGGGTCTTTGCTCCCTCTCTATCAACTTGCTATGCCCAGTTTACACGCTCGTGTATTTTACCCGCTCACGTCTGTGGTTGTGTGCGCAGACAAAAAAAAGAACGCATGAAATGCGCAGCCTATGTGCAGTTTTTTTGCGGATTTACACAGCCCATTGATTTCAGTGCATATTACGGACCAGGACTGGATATGCCACGTATTTTTTCACGAGATCACAAATTGCATGAAACAAATTTGCTCATGTTAATGAATCCATTCAAATCAGTGGGTTCCATTCACTGCGTATCATGTGCAAAAATTGCTTGCATGCTACATGGTGCAAACACACTCGCGTGAAGAAGCCCTTAGGAGTCATTTGCAGGTCGCATGCCCATTTGTAAAAATGGAGTGAAGTTGCTCTGTTGTCGTGGGCCTCTCCAGCATGTTCCATACTGCAGTACTGGCTCTAGCCAGCAGATGGCGCCATTGTATGATAGCAGAAAGAGAAACCCCCCTAGGAAACGCTAAATACAAAATTGGATTGCAAAGGGTTAAAGATGAGCTAGAAACTATGTAGGGTCACTTACTGATATTTTCATGCCTACGTACCCTAAAGTTGACCGCTGATGACCAGGCCCGTCCATCAGCGGCCTCCAATGAATAAGACGTTGCACACAATGGCAGACTAGTGTATGCTCAGTACTGTGTTAGGCAATGGAGGCTGGTGATGGACGGGCCTGATCCCATGCGGCTCCATCAGCGGCCATTGGTGCTGGTGTGAAGACATGAGGATATTAGTGTCTCTTCACGTCATTTCCAGCAGATCTTTAAAAAAACATAAAAGTGGCAAACCTCTTAAAGGCTCCTACTGCAAGCCGTATTCTAGATCTGCGTTGTACAGAATCCCAATACTGGGCTCATCCTGTACCTCTGTAGGACAGATCGTCTACAGGTCGGTCATCTCTGCTCATAGGCACGTATGAATCTTAGATCCCTTTTGTACGGTTATCAGCAAACAGCTCAGGGTCACCCACTATGAGCCAAGGACTCTCTGACTACTCAGCCTGTCCATGTATTACATGGCGGGACAGTAATTAAAAGCCTATGGACGCCGGCACAATTTTTCATATTTGCTCTTTTCATTTAAGATTTGGGTCTTAATGACAATTTAGCTCCTAACTTTTACATCTCCCCCTTCCCATGTAGCGGAGCGGACACATCATTTTATATAGAAGCCGGATGGAGACCTCAGCACTTACCTGACAGTTTGATTTTGGACAGCCGAGCTAATATTTCAGGTAATGTGGACATGTCGACCTTCATTTCCTTCCAGCCCTTCTCCCCTTTGGGCGGATCGGCGCTTTGGTCGGCTCCCTGCACTTCTTGAGCCTGGAGACCGTTGGATGGGTCTCTGATCGGCAGTACGGCGGACACAGACTTCACCTCTTGATGCACAGAATCACCCAGATCTTCTTTCGGCTTTGCTCTCTGGCACAAAATCCCCTGCTGCGTCACGTACTGAAAAACACAAGGGGTCAAAGTCTAAAATATGGTGTGGCCTCCAGACCTCATAGTCTTGGTGATGGGTGAAAACCCTAAAAACTGGGAATACAAATGTCACCCGCATGTTACAGAACCGCTGCAAACCCATAGTGCTGGATCAGATACTTCCGAGTCATGGAGAGGAACGAAGTCTCCAGCCAGCAATGATAAGTGAGGACCTCCAGGGGCGCCAGCTTACAGAGAACGTCCACGAAATGCCCCTTTTACATGAGACGCTTCTCATTTGGCGTTTTCTATGGGCGCGTAATAAACGCTGCACGTACGCAATTATATTGTATATGGGCGGCGTTTATACGCAACATTGGTAAGTGACAGCAAGAAATAAAAATTAAAATAAGAAACCAGGAGGACTGCGATGACAGCGTGCTGCCATCCGCCGATATGCCTGCTCACTGCCAGCTCATGCACGTTATACATGCATTGTGTGAGCCGGGCCCAAGTGTAGAAATTTGCATGCCATCAGGCGAGAAATCTGAAGACGCCCTCGGAGCAGCTAGACCCAGCAATTGTCATGCAACTCTTCCCAGAATGCACCAGGAATATTCAAATCAAATTCTAGAGCTCCAATTCCTGGTCTAGTATTGTAAAAAAAAAAAAGAAAAAAAAATTACATAAAACTTTTTTTTTTTTACAAGCTATTAGTAGAAGTACGGTACAGCATTAAAGCCTCTGCTGCTGCAACCAAGCAGGAGCAGGTCGGGGCCTTGGCTGTCAGACACAGCCAAGGACCCGTAGGAGAAGGGAGAAGCAGTTTTTAACCGCTTCTGCTTTCTCCTTTCCAGGCTACGTAACGCTTAATGAGCGCTATGTACTAGAAAGTGAAAGCGGAAGTGTTTGCTCTGCTATGTGAGCAGTGATCACATGACCATTGGGTGCCCTCTGTCACAGCAGAGAGGCAGGGTCCTAGCAGACCCTGATCAGCTCTGTTAGTGACTGATGTCACACTAGAAGGAGATCTAAAGAGCAGATCTAAAGAGCATTGCGTAAGCGTACCAACCTTACGTTTAGCCGGGTGGAACATCAGCCATCGGTGGCTTCTTCTCCGGTAGGTTGGCAGCAGGCGGCATGCTGCTGGTGAAACGATGACGGTCCTGTGAATCTGTGCTAAACACATTCCTGTTACACCTGGAGGGAATGAGGAGAGAAGGTATAGTCAAGACTTCTTACATATGGATGATGCAGCCATTATTATCGACAGTCACACAAAGTGCGTCCAGTGATGTACAAGGTTTTCTTACAAACACAGGAGTCGATACAAGAGAAAAGTAGAAGCGCTTCATTTACACATTTCACTCCTTTTGGATTCACTCTGGTGTTTGGCTCAAAAAACGTCATTGTGACTTTGTACATAGTTCCATAACACTCTGGCTACCTGCAGCCACTACTAGTAATATAACTGTATACAGTAAGCTCATGGGCTCCCTCTAGTGGTGGCTGTAGGCAGTAAGAATGTTGTGATGTAACTACCAGGGTATCAATACAGGGAATTCAGAGATCTGTATGAGAAAAGTGATGCTCCGAGCACTATAGGGGCCCTTTTACACGGCTCAATAACAGTCATATGACAAGTCACAATCAGATGGTAGGCACTTATTCCACTGGCCTTCACACAAGCCGATTCATATTGCATGAGCACTCCCATGATGGACCCCTCTATCCTCTGCATTGTGTTAGAAACCTCTGTGGAACTTCGCTCCACATGGGAGCTATGCAGGGAAATCTCAATGTCAGACGAGGTTCAACACTGGATTGGAAAGGGCCTAATGGTTGAGGATTCATGTAACAGCTCCTTCTGAAAGTCTATACTGCAGGTTGCAGGGATCTGAGACCCAAAGGCAGCCGCTGCACGGGGAAATAATGGGACCTATTCTTTATCTGGATGGCGCCAACGTAGGAACTTTAATTAGTGAAATGCTTAGTGGAAGTATAGTACAAATCCTTCCATTAGCGACAAAGGCACACAGGAGACAGTCAGGTGGTTTTCAATTAGCAAAAATGGTGCCTCAGAGATCAGCGGAGGTGTGCAAACATCTATAATAGTGGCATCCCTTGTAAAACCAAACAAAGGAGAAGACTGGTACGCCGGTCCCAAATATACATCTATCAGAGCCTTGCAGGAAAGAAAGAAGGAACCTGATGATGTATTGTCAATATATACTCAAACTCTACGGAACACCAAGTATCAGGAGCATGAAGGCTATGAGCGTCGGACATGGACAGCTGTTGAATTGTCTGTTAAGAAGCAGTTCTTCACTTTGGACAATCCCTTTTTGTTTTAGGTCCCTGCCCAATTATCAGACCGCAGGGTGCTCTGCTGCTGGGATCTCAGTGATCAGCAGGAATCTGACAACAAGTGTTTAATCCACACACAGCGCCACCACAGGGGGAATAAAGTATTACACATCTGTCATTAAACTCAATGGGCTGTCCCTGAAATACAAGGCCCTCCAGTGAGGCTCTTGGTACTGATTTTCCACTATGGCTAAGAGTTGGGAAACTGAACGGGGGACTCAGGAAATTTGAGGTAATGGACTAATTGTGAATTGATAAATGTATTTTCTAAACCAGACAGTTCTTTAAAGTGTAACAAAACTTTCAGGTGACTTTTCAAAATAAGCTGGACGTCGGTGTAATGAGCAAAGAGGGGGAGAAAGAAGGGGCCGTTACGGGATTTCTATCCTGCATTTTTTACCAGTTTTTCCCTCTGCAGGCTCTACATCCAACTCTTAGTCTTTCCCTAACCGGTGAGTGAAGACTAGCTGTTACGATGTCTCTATATACTGCACACATATTAGGCGATCTCTCTGCAACACACCCTCAGAAATAACAGCAGCATGGAGGACATTACACAGCAGTATTAGGCAGTGGAGCTGTGAGGCCCTAAACACTTACTAGATGCAACCACGTCTGTGTGAGTCTCTGTCCTACTCCTCTCTATTGATTTCTATAAGCAACATGAGACAGCAGCCACCTACACCTCCTAATATCCAACTCGGCATCTCTGTTACTAGAGACAACAGGCAGTGGGGCAGCAAGGTAAAAGGAGTAAAGGACCTCTAATAGCCAGGACTTTAAAAGGATTTTTCAGCTGAATAACTAAATTTTAGGCAAATTGCGGCGCTGACAACATGGACCCGCTCACCTGATTGGTCGGGGTCCCAAACGACAGTCCCCGGCTGATCAACTATTGATGACCTATCCTGATACTATTGATAGGTCATCAATAGTATTTCCCTGGAAAACCCCTTGAACTCCAGTCCTCATTACCGCCAGCAGGTCACGATTTAAGGATATCCTATAGAGAACACTGCGGGCAATAATTACATCAGCTGTTCGATATTGAGGAAAACATGACCTGCTGGTGGTCCTCTTCAGCTCTTTTGGGCTAACTTCACATTGGCGAACGCGATATGTGGTCGTGAATCCCGCCACCATATTGCGCTGAGGAGTTTTCATGTCCAAACACCCCCTGCATCACTTCGGGGAAGTAGCGATCCTCTGACACGGCTGACAGCCGTGGTGGAGGATGGCAGAGTTTCTCCCATTGTTTCCAATCACATCAGTCGCACCTAGCACGCAGGGCCCTGCTGCTGCCGGCCCCATTGAGAACAATGGGTGGTGCAATGCGAGAGCACGCACAAAGATAGAACGCGCCGCGAGTGCGGAGTTCAAATCTGCGGCATGTCAATTGTATCGCCGTTTCCGCTCTCTATGGGGAGAGGTTCCTGCAGTGGAATACAGGCGGACAACCAGCTTCAAACCCGCGCTGCTTTGAAGCTGCCTCTACGCTGCAGACATTCCGCGGGATTTCCGCCCTGTGTGAACCCAGCCTAAAAAGTTAGGGCACCTTCACACTGGTGAGAAAATTTGCACAATTTATGCAGAATTATGAAGCCAATGATTTTTAATGGTTTCACTCGCGAAAAAAAAAAATCACAGCTTGTCCTTTCTTTCTGCGCCGTGCGATTTTTTATTTTCCATGTTTCCTTATTGACCTTATTGCTTAAAGCACGAACTTGCGATATTTGTGCGATGCGTTTTTAACAATAGAAAGTCCTATCGACTTTTGCGCTAAAAAATTGCAGCAAAATCGCACGAGAAAAATCACGATCAGCAGTAATGTTTACACGAGAAAAAGCAGCGCTGGCGATCGAATATTGCGGGGAAAATGACGCGATTTTTCTGCGGAAAAAATCGTGATGGTCCGTGTGAAGGAGCCTTAGGGGTATCTTTAGTATGAAGAGACTGTCTGACATCTCGGAGGAAAGCTTCCGCTACCAAGGAGAGACGGCTGAAAACCTCCTTGGAAAAACGTAGGGTTTTTCCATGGAAGACTTGTATACAGCAGAGCGATACGAGAAAACCCAGCGATCCCTCGCGCTCCTTCCAGTTACACCTCTTTTGTCACCGACTGAAGGGTAATTAATATAAATCCCGTCAAGCGAGCGCTTCCATGTGGTCGTTAGGCTGCATTAAACAAGCAGCACAGCTTTCCAGCTGCGGAGTCGTTCTGGGGGCCTGAAGTCCCTGTTTATAGGAACGGCGAGGAAATGAGCAACGACTGCGCTGGTACATAGAAGCCGTTATACTGGGGGGGTGACCTCACTGGAAAGATTAATGCCGAATATCATGTAATGAGCTTGGGAAGCCCCCCAGGGCGACTCCGGCCGCGGGTAAGACGGGCAGAATAACCAATGCACAACACTAATGCACCCAGCAGAGGTCTGATCTTAGGGGACCAACCTGTGGCTGCCCTGCCAAGAGACCCCCCGATAACACGGCCCCAGCTAGATCCCCTTAATGAGGGGTCCAATCACCAATTTTTTTAATGGCATCATTTTGGGGTACATCTACTGTATAAATGTATTGGGGGGGGGGCTGTCCACCGCTGTTTTTTGCGCCCTGCTTTAATAACACGCTGTATAAACTTCTTTTTATGAGTTTTAAAACTTTTGCACAGTAGAAAATCTAAATAAAGTTAGTAAAAGTCAACTCATTCGCGGAGCCGTAATATGTTTATTATTCCGCTGGCTACACTTCATAGGGGCTTCAGGACTCGCTGCTGTTACTGTTGGCACTATTTTGTGGTTTATACACATTTTTGATCACTTCCCATTTTTTTGTGAGGTGGGATACGCAGGATCAGTCAATTTTGACCCCGTATTTTAAAAACTTTTTAAGGCCCATTTAGACACAACGATTATCGCTCAAAAGACATCTTTTGAGCGATAGTCGTTGTGTGCATTCAGCGCAAGATGATTAATCACCATGCACTGTGAGCGGATGGATGCAGAGGACAAGCCAGGTGTCCCCGCTTGTCTTCTGCATCCAGATGTTTTCTGCATGGAGCTCCCGGCTGTTATACAGACCGGCGCTCGGAGCGGAGGATGCAGAAGACTAGAGGGGTGTCTCACTTGTTTTCTGCATCCAACTGTTTTCTGCACGGAGCGCCCGGCTGTTATACAGCTGAGCCCTCCGTGCCAGGTATGGAGAACAGAGCTCCCCTGTTATCAGGGAGCGGGATACAGCTGAAACAATAGTATCAGCTGTATCCAGCTGTGAATGCCTGATATTGCTATTGAGCAATAATCGTGTCTAAATGGGCCTTTAGCGTCTCGATGTGAGAATAATGTAACCCCTTCTTTGTTTGGGTCGTCGTGAACATGAGGGGATCCATTGTTCTTTAACCACCTTTTCTCACTCGTTATCTTGGGGCTTATTCACACAGGCGCATGTTCTATCTGTAATCAGTCTTTACCGAATACGGTCGGCCTACAGACCCACTACATTACATTGATGGATCAGACGAGACTTTTTTCCTTCTACATGGACCGATGTTGCATGTCCTGTTCTCATCTGCACTCACAGACCAAATATCCCCGTTAAAGTCTATGGACGGGTGACAAAATACAGCGAACGCACACATTCGCATCCATGGTCGCTGCAGATGTTTTGTGCCCCCAGTTTTCTGTGGGTTGTAGGAAAACGTACATCACTTGGGCCTTTTTGATTTTTTTTTTTGTGCACGTGAAAAACACAAAACACACGATTGCCATGTGGTGGATGTCCAAAAAAAACAGACATGCAGCGAAAACACATATAACATGCACGCAGTGAAAACGGTCCATTGTTTATTTTATGGACCAAAATTGCATGCTCCCGTGTGAATGAACCCTTACTGCCACTAGGGGACTTGTACTTTCTTTACTTTGATCATTCATATAATATACTGCAATACTCCTGTACTGCAGTGAAATATGCCATCCCTTTAAACCCTGCCTCTGGTAGAGTCTAATAGGCGTCTGTAGATAAAAGATATGGAGGCCATCATTAGGCCTCTAGTTGCCATGGCAAATACATTTTCAAAGCAACTTCTAAAAAAGATGGAAAGCAAAAGTAAAGGCTTCAGTTTGCTTCCCTTCCGTTTCCACTTTTTGGATGGGAGAATAGCGCAGTTTGCAGCATTATTTTTCTATCCAACACCCCCCATCCCAAACAAAAGTCGGAAACCTGACGCTTCGGGAGTCTTCCCGTTGTTTTTTCTCTAAACCCCGTTGAAATAAAATGGGATTAAATAAAAAAAAACGGATCGGTTTTATTTCTCTTTGTTTCTTCCAAAAACGGAGTAGAGAGACGGAAACCCTGAACAGACCCTAAAGCTGGAGCGACAGACGGCGTTTAATCCCAAATGTTGCGCTCACGTCTCGGCTATAAAAGGCGGGCGACATATCCTCACGTGTAGCGCGGGCTCGGATCCCGAGAGCTCTCTACACAATGACACCCAGTATCCACTGTACAAGTACGGCAAATGTCAGGAAGGGGTTAAAAATACACCGCACCTACAGAAACAGTTTCTCCTCTCTTTGCATTAAAGCCGTCACCCTCAGGTGTTTGTGCCTCATTGTTTTGTAGTGCAAGAACCAGTGTGTGTTCTGTGCCCCCCAGCGCCGGCGCCCGCTTACGAGATCAGCCCCCAGCGGGTAAGAGGCGATTAGTCACAGAATCACCATTAGTTACTTTAAAACTTACAACCCTTCACTTTCACGGACCCCCCTGCGCCCCTTCCCCCCCGTTCCTGCAGCGGCAGCTCTCACATCATAAAGGACGAGTGTCGCTGGTAAACCGGCCGCTATAAACCCGGCATTTATGACGGCGGTACGTTAGCATCTCACAGGAATATTCTCCCTGCTTGGAGTCGTACGAAGAATGTTTGCAGTTTTACGGGGCGAGCGGATTATCCACGGGGCCTTTAGTCATCCATCCCTGGAAAAGTACAAGACTCCTAAGAGTTTCCATCCTACCCGAGTCTTGGCGCGGAGACCTTTTATTAGGTACTCTCACTTTCTGCCACCCCTTGTTTGCCGGATGGGACGTGACTATATAAAAGGGAACGTCTCCTTCTGATATTCCGTTTTCTGTTGCTGATCTACAGTCACGGTTCTGTGAATTAAACTGCATGCGATGCACACCCCCTGCTGCTTCAGGGTCTTCAAAAAGTACATGTATGTAATGTGATGTAAACCCCTGAAGCAGAGCACACTGCATTATGGGATCTCAGCTATGTTGTAAGGGGTTAATGCCCGTGAGCCCAATGCCAATTAGTACAAGTCCACATATAACATTAACTTCGTTTACATAGACCAGCGTTTGCCAACCTTTTCAGTTTTGGGGCACCTCTGGGAAAAAATTGTTTTACAGTGGGGCACCCGTACAGAAAAAGGGGGTGTAGTCAGCGGGCACAGCTTGGCGTGCAGCGTATCACAACGTATAATTTTACTTCCATTATTCCAGTGGCCCCTATAGTGATAGCGCTCCCTCTCAATAGACCCAGTGTCACGTTTGTGCTCCTGGGACTTGTAGTTCTGTTGGGTTCCCAGGTGTGGTTGATTTGGCTGGCTGATGGTGTGGAGTTCTCCAGCCAGCCAATCACCTCTGGTCTACTGCATATAAATACCTGCCCCTGTCACTAGAGGGTGCTAGTTATTTATTCATGCCAACTTATTCCCAGCTGAGCTTTGGTTATGCATGATGTTAGTCTGAAGTGTTTCTCCCACCTTCCCTGAGGATGGTCTGGACACCTGTATTCCCCATCTTATGCAGACCCCCTTTCCCTTCGACAGGTGCAGCCTCCAAATGTCTGATGTCTTGTGTGTTGTCAGGTGGGTGATGCCTGACATGGTTCCCTCTAAGTCAGTTTGGTATCTGGTACTCTTTCCTCTTGGTGTGAGGCTATTTGCACTAGCTATTGGTTAATTAGCATGCATGAGAATTCTTAGTGGGGTTTCTGTCTGTTGTAGGTGTGAACAGTGACATGTTCTGTGTAGGTGACCAGACAAGAGGTGAGATCAGTGACCTGTTCATATCTGTTGGTGCATGTGAACGGTGTCCTCTTACCATCTAGGGTGAGCCAGGCCCCTCGGTTCCTGCGTGGGGCCGTCCCTATTGGGACGATCACCCTGCTTGTAGGCAGGACTCATGGGGTTTAAGTTATCTTGTTAGAGTAGGGACTCACAAAACCATGAGGACCCTTGTTGTGAGCTTAAAGCATTCTGGCCAAATTACTAATACCTCATATGTATTAGCTGTCCCATCTGCTTATGTATGTTAGTATTATTGGTAGGTGATTTGGCGTTTGCCTGTTGTTGGTTGTTTGCACACCAGGTGTATCTGCTGTAGCATTAGTTTGTGTTGTGTATGCACGTTCTCTCTCCCGGTGTGAACATGAGCTTACGTTCGTCCTGGCCGTATGTGGATGAGGTTCGTCTGTTGCTCAAAGCGAATGTTGCGTCGGTGTAGGTCGTAACCGCCACAGCCTGCATGAATGTGTCACCCAGTAGTAACAGTGTCCCTATGTGTCCCCACTAGTAATAGTGCGCCTGTTGGTGGCCGCTGTAGTAATGGTGTCTTAGATGCCCCTGACAGATCATGACCTCAATGCCTCCGATACCCCAAAAGTGCCTGCCACAGACACCCACATCTTCTTTCATATGCTCCAACAGTGCCCGGCTGCCTTAGATGGCCCAAACCTCAGATGCCCCCATAACGGGCAGGGTCGCTGTCTCCCCCCAAACAACGTGTGTTTATCACTGAAACCCACCTCCCAGAAAAAGCAATATGTGGACATAACTTTTTCTCCCCCAACACCCACCAAAACAGCAGTGTGTGGATGGAATTGCCTCACTCGAAACAATCTCCAAGCTTCATTATTCCTCTGCGCACCTCTCCGAGCACCTGCTGCAGCTCTGCGCTGTACTGCCCCCGGGGCAGGAGGTAAGTCATTGCTTTTCAAATCAATTACCTTCCCAGATAAACTTCCCTGCCGCTTCCTGCGCTGGGGCTGGATGGATGCACGGCCACTCCTACACAGGCTTCAGGCATCGTACAGACATCGTGGGCGAGACTGCCCCCCACGTGCTTTCTGCAGACCCCGCTGGGATTGGAGAAAAACCAATACCTTATGTACACTATTAGAGGTCAGCAGTTCTGGGCAGAAAGTACTACAGAGGAGTGGGGAAGAGGAAAAATGTTTTGTTTTTTTCTTTTCAACCCGAGCATCATGGTACCCCTGCCAGGATCAGTATAGGCTAAGTAATTTTAGATATTTAGATATACACACACACTAATTGACTCCTCCAGCAGAATAGTGAGTACAGCTCTGGAGGATATTACAGGATATAACTCAGGATCAATACAGGATAAGTAATGTATGTACACAGTGACTCCACCAGCAGAATAGTGAGTACAGCTCTGGAGGATATTACAGGATATAACTCAGGATCAATACAGGATAAGTGATGTACACAGTGACTCCACCAGCAGAATAGTGAGTACAGCTCTGGAGTATAATACAGGATGTAACACAGGATAAGAAATGTATGTATACAGTGACTCCACCAGCAGAATAGTGAGTGCAGCTCTGGAGTATAATACAGGATGTAACTCAGGATCAGTACAGGATAAGTAATGTATGTACACAGTGACCCCACCAGCAGAATAGAGGGTGCAGCTCTGGAGTATAATACAGGATGTAACTCAGGATCAGTACAGGATAAGTAATATATGTACACAGTGACTCCACCAGCAGAATAGTGAGTGCAGCTCTGGAGTATAATACAGGATGTAACTCAGGATCAGTACAGGATAAGAAATGTATGTATATAGTGACTCCACCAGCAGAATAGTGAGTGCAGCTCTGGAGTATAACACAGTACAGGATCCGTACAGGATGAGTAATGTATGTACACAGTGACTCCACCAGCAGAACAGCGAGTACAGCTCTGGAGTATAATACAGGATGTAACTCAGGAGCAGTACAGGATAAGTAATGTATGTACACAGTGACTCCACCAGCAGAATAGTGAGTGTAGCTCTGGGGTATAATACAGATTGTAACTCAGGATCAGTACAGGATAAGTAATGTATGTGCACAGTGACTCCACGAGCAGAATAGTGAGTGCAGCTCTGGAGTATAATATAGGATGTAACTCAGGATCAGTACAGGATAAGTAATGTATGTACACAGTGACTTCACCAGCAGAATAGTGAGTGCAGCTCTGGAGTATAATACAGGATGTAACTTAGAATCAGTACAGGATACGTACTTATAAAGTGACACATTCGGCCACTGAGACCTGGGTTCATCAGAAAACAAATCAATGGGACATACCAGTAATTAACCTAGAAAATAACCCTGTGAAGAGCCACATAAAATTGGCTTGAGGGTGCGGGCAGACGAGCGTAGGCGTATTTACATTCGCACGAGCGCAACGTATAATCGCCCGAGCGATCGTTTTTCACTGATCACGACCAGAGCTAGAAAGCGTATTTTCGTTTGTTCCTACTTTGCAAATGGTCTTTTCGGCGATCGAATATGCGTTGGCGCGTATTTCGGTCGCATATGTTCCGTTTTTTTTCGAATTGCCGTTTTTACGCGCCGTAAAATCGCCCATGTGAACGAATACATTCGAAACCATTGCCTCAGATGGTCACGTATATACGTTTGGTCGCAAAAACGCGCCGTTTATGCGCTCATCTGCCCGCACCCGTAGGGTGTTCTATCAGAGCGGATTACTCAGGGTCTGACCGCTACTAACAAGGAACGCTGATAAGGTGGCCATTCATTAAGGCATATAGACACAATGATTAACGCTCAAAAGCAATCTTTTGAGCGATAATCGTTGTGTAAATGGGCCCATCTTTCAGTTTTCTGTCGAACGACGGTTTTCAGTTCATCTCGAAAACAGTCAGTCATTCGGCAGAACAGCTGATGAGCAGGACCGCATGCTGTGTTCTGCCCAGGGAACGCTGATTACAGCTGATAACATTGTATCAACTGTTCTCAGCTGTCAGCCCCACTGGCAGAACAAAGGGAAAGTAAGGCCGGCTGTCCACGGGTGATGCGGTATCCCGCGGTGAAGCTCCGTCGGTCAGCCCAACTAATAGATAGGCTGACCACGGAGAATCCGGACAATTCGCAGAATCGCAATGATTCTCCGCTTATGGACAGGTGCCGGCGCTTTCCATAGCAATGCTATGGGAAGCGTCGGCCGGCGTGATTCGCCTGCGGTTTGGCGCCAGCGAAATCACTGCTGTGGACAGGTGGCCTAAATCAGGAAACAACGGGAGGTCTGCTCCCTTATTACAGCTCCCAGCGGATCACACGCTGCTACTTAGTACTAATAAGCATTAGTACAAGTAGTAGTTTATGCAAAATGATCACTCAAAAGCCATCTTTAGAGCAATCTTTGCAGTGTAAATACACCCTTAGACAGCAGTATGTTGATGGTTGAACAAGAAAACTCCAGCTCCGCAGACTGCAGGTATTGTTATGGTATACTACCCTTGATACGCCAGCCCGGGTGCCCTAGATCTCACCCACAATCCCTGTCCCTGCCTACTTGCTTCCACTCCTGGCTAACCCCAGGCAGGCAACTGGGCAGCGGTCCCTACTCTCAATAGGGACCCGAAAAAGGGACGCTGGTGTACCTGGATGGAAAGGGTAGAATACCGACAGAAAGGCAGATTTAAATAACAAACACGAACAATATTAAGCAGAAGTGAGGCAGATGGAAAACCCTGGCAGATAATAGCAAAGTATAGCAGACAAGATGTCAGAGGCAGGAGACCAACAGAGGCAGACTAGCTAGCACACTGAGGGAAAGCAATAACTGGCAGTAATTGCCAGTCTCTGCCCGACCTTTAAACAAAAGCCTCCGCCCAGGGGCGGAGAGAGGGAGACAGCCAACTCCCAACAGAACACAACAAAAGGGAGCTCGTGCACAACAGCTGCACTCATAGGTGCGCGCGTGCCACCAGTATCATGTCGGCCAGGGACCCGCGCCCCTGGCAGCCAAACAACAAGCCGGGGGCACGCACCCTGACCAGAAACCGCCACATGGTAACAGGTACACTATATTCAGGACAAATTAAAATCCAGAAAAAAGGGCGGTCCCAAAACTCAAACAGGTTCCAGACATGTCCCGACCGGATACTCACACAGGTCTGGAATATAGTACAGGGGAAACGCTGTACGGAGCTCCCGTCGCAGGGAGAACTTATACAGAGCCAACGCCTTCAAAGTCCAAACCGACTCTGGTTCTTACATACAGCCCACAGAGTAGTTAGCCAATAGCTGCTAATTCTGACTGATGACAAGTTTGCTTCAGTATTAAAGCATGGAGGCAGAGCAGGACAGAAGAAAGGGAAATACTCTGGGGAACGCGTTGTCTCATAGCCTGCAACCTTACAGTAATAAGCTTAAAAGGGTTGTCCCGCGGCAGCAAGTGGGTCTATACACTTCTGTATGGCCATATTAATGCACTTTGTAATGTACATTGTGCATTAATTATGAGCCATACAGAAGTTATAAAAAGTTTTATACTTACCTGCTCCGTTGCTGGCGTCCTCGTTTCCATGGTGCCGACTAATTTTCGTCCTCTAATGGCCAAATTAGCCGCGCTTGCGCAGTCCGGGTCTTCTGCGGTCTTCAATGAGGCCGCTCGTGCAGAATGCCGGCTCCGTGTAGCTCCGCCCCGTGCCGATTCCAGCCAATCAGGAGGCTGGAATCAGCAATGGACCGCACAGAAGCCCTGCGGTCCACAGGGAGAGAGGATCCCGGCGGCCATCTTCAGCAGGTGAGTATGAAGACGCCGGACCGCCGGGATTCGGGTAAGTACTACCCGGTTTGTTTTTTTAACCCCTGCATCGGGGTTGTCTCACGCCGAACGGGGGCGGGGGTTAAAAAAAAAAAAAACACGTTTCGGCGCGGGACAACCCCTTTAATTCAGCATGGTTGTCCCACCCCCAAACCCACTCCCAACAGTTTAGGAGCTCACTTTGCAGAGTGTTAAGGCAGCAGAAAAGCTCTCGCTCATAACCTGAAGGTTGTGGGTTCTACCCCCGCACGGTTCAGGTAGCTGTCTCAAGGTTGACTCAGCCTTCCATCCTTCCGAGTTCGGTAAAATGAGTACCCAGCTTGGTGAGGGGTAAAAGATGACTGGGGAAGGCAATAGCAAACCACCTCAAAAAAACAGTCTGCCGAGTCATGATGTGACGTCACCTGATGGGCCAGTCCTGACTCGGTGCTTGCACCAGGGGACTTTACCTTTACCAGTTTGTTCTGCAGGAAAAGGACATTGCAGTTTGAAGAACTGAATTCGTTCTACTTCAACAGCTGTAGCCGATTCTTGGCTCTACAATGCCCGCTGAGGCCGTAGTGTCACCCAACTCTGGGCATCACAGCACCCAGGACGTTACAACGAATAAGGATGTGCTTCATGTCTGAAACACGTTTGTGTTTGGGAGGGTCGGTTCTTCTGGATTTTATGCGGTCCTGAGTCAAGTATTTGTCTTCCGTCTGTGGAGCTGGATGTATTCACAAAACTCTTAAGATGATAAGTTCCGTGCCTCTGCCAGATACATGCTGCGGCAGAGTGAGCACAAGCGCCAAACCGGAGGCGGCGTTTTCTTGATGGTTGAACTACCAATGAAGAAAACAATTGTTGACTGAATGGCCGTGTGACAGATCCACTTCATATTGGCTTCTTATAGTCGGTCACATCTACTCAGTGACAGCGGGCGGCCGACGAGCTCTCTGGGAACATTCCTTCATGGAAATACCTTTCATCCGATTACACTGTTACAAGGGTAGATTTCCCTGTACATTAATCTGTGTTCTTCCCTATAGTCAGGGTGCTGAGTCCAAATAAGGCAAGCAAAATGGTCTGCCGGGCTGATAATAAAGTTATAGACCTCATATGACAGTAGGATATACAATATTGTACTATTTAGTTACAGTATATCGACCATTAAAGCCATACAAGTCTCATTTATCACAACTGTCTAACTACTTCCCGGAGAGATGCGGTGACTTATCAGATGAGCAAGGTGAAAGATTTCACCCGGACATAGGAGCAACTGAAAACGGGTATGAAGGGAAGTGTCCGCCTGCGACGCCGGCTGATAACTGCGGGAATATACCACGGGAGAACACTGGCGGACAGAGAAGACATAAGTGACTCCTGCAAACATTACATCTAACTTCCTGGAGGTTCTCTATAATTCTCTTCCTCCATCTGCCCCCCCCCCCCAACACTTGTTTTGGTTGAAACCTTCAATTTCCATCAGGTTTAGGCCGCTCTCACATGTGACAGCACTACAAGTCCCATGTATGTGCAGCCCATGCTTTCCTATGGGTTCCTTCCCATTAGTGATGTTCTGTAGGCTGCAGCACAAATCGCGGGTTGCTGAACATTGCCGCTATATGCGCTGTTTTGTCGTCTGTGTTTCCCTGTTGGGCCTTCCTTTCAGTTGCATCACATGAAAATGCGGTTTTCGTGCGGTGCGATAAGACTTTCTACTGTAAAAGCCCTTAAATAGGCCCTACCATCAGTAGAGAAACAAAGCCATCACCTAACAGCCTCTGCCCGCTCCGCCGCGCGTCTCCTTTTCAGTTCCGACAGAATTGCTTGTAGTTTTCAGCCAGCGCTTCCTTCCTTGAAAGTTCAAAGTCACGCCTCCAGGAAGTGCTGGCTATGATTGGGTCTTCAGCTCCGCAGCTCAGCCAATCACAGCAATCGCATGGAATAGCTGTGATTAGTTAATCGAGCGCTGGCTCTGATTGGCTGAGCGGCGGTGCTTGAGAACCAGGTTTTTTTTGTACTGCAGCTAGGGCTTATTTTCGAGGTAGGGCTCATATTTCAACACTCCCCTCCCTAAAATCTCGGCAAAAGAGTTACAAAAATCGCTGCAAAAAAACGCAGTGATCCCGCCGCAATGTGCTATCGCTTTCACCTGTGTGAACGAGGCCTTAATCTAATGAGATTGTGCATCTTTACACCATGCCCATTTGATACCATGTGACCAGCCCTCCGGATTAAAAAGGTTTTCCAGGCAAAAACTAATGCTGATCCATCCTCGGGCTCCCCAGTGCCCACCTGACCGTCTGCCCCCACTGTCAGATGTTGCCAGCGCAGACGGCAGCAGAAGTGCCATAGCGGGCTTGACCTCTGTTTAAGTCAATGGGAACTAAGGTGGCTATTACACTTTTAAGTCCGCTCCCGGTGTCACACCTGGAGGTATAACAGTCACATGAGCTCTCATTGATTATAATGGGAGTGAAGCCTGCTAGCATTGGCCAATCAGCTCCTGCAGATGGATCGGCAGTAGTTTTTGCCTAACACTCCATGACGTACAGGTACACCATGGAGGTTCGGGGTTGTAGGGAGAACGATCAGGGGTTAACCTCGCTCCATACAATGCAGGCGTCGGCTGTCTTGGACAGCAGATACCTGACTCCGACAACCAGAGACAGCGCTCACACCGATCGCAGTAGTCAGCCCTTTAAATGCCACCAATCCTGACAGGAGCATTTAAATCCCACCTGCAGGAAGCGACAGCTGTGATTGGTTCTTCCACCGCTGCTCAGCCAATCAATGCAGCATTCAATGAACTAAATCACAGCCATCCCATTGGTTCATCCAGCGCTGCATTGATTGACTGAGCAACCAATCCGAGCCGTCACTTCCTGGAGGCGGGACTTATGAATCCCATAACCAGGAAGTGATCCTCTGTGGGCGGCCGAGGGCTGCAGGAAGCGCGTCGGAGCTCCGGAGAGCGCGGCCCGAGCCTGCTGGGTAATGGAAAATAAGACCCCGTGCCTCCTTCGGGGCAAAAATAAATATAGGACAGGGTGTTATTTTCTGGGAAACCCGGTAACAGGTCACATAGAATAAAGTTATCAGGTCGGTTTTTGGGGGTTTTTTTGCAATATGTACACCATGGAAACAAGACCCCAAAGATGGCGGAATTACGGTTTTTTTTCCATTTCACTTAGAAGTTGTTTTTACGGTCCATTAAACATGATACAACTCGTCCCACAAAAAACAGCCCTCAGGCAGCAGCGGACACTAATTAGGATTGGGGTTTTTAAAGTGGGGAGGAAAACAAAAATTGAATAAAAGAAAAAGCGTGGCGTCCTTCAGGGGTCACCAGCCGCTCCCGCCAGCAGCGGGCCACCCATACACCCTGATGGACCGCAGTATACGGGATCCTCACTGCATGCATACAGACCTCCTTGTGCTGTGTGACGTCACTGCCCTGCACTGATGACATCACCAGCACACCACATACACCTGTGACTGACATGTGGAGTTCGGGCGTCACGTCCATTCCCAGAACTAATAGGTGCAATTGTCCCCCCCAGTGAACAACTGCACCATAGCCGGCCGTCAGCCTCCATCACAGGGTCCTTCTCACCCGGACACCCTTCACAGACCTACCTCTCATTTCTCGCCCGCTGTGCCCTCTCACTTCATGCGCGCCGCCATCTTGCCCCTGACGTCACGCCGACACTTCCGGTGACGTACTTCCGCTCCGCTTCAGCCCTGGAGGTCACGTGTGCGGCTCGCTGCCTGCCGCGCGCTGCGTAGAGTAGTTAGTAACTACTAGTTACCCGTCGGGAGAGGAGTGGCCCGTGCCCTCTAGATGTCTGTGGAACTACAAGTCCCAGCGCTAGTTATGTGGAGTTGTAGAGCTCTCGCTTCCATCTCCAGCAGTCTGTAGTTCGCACAGTGGGGGAGGGGCATACTAAAAGGAATGAATAGTATCAGCAAGCAGGGACAATATAAAGAAATGTATTAAACCATGTCCTGTGCAAGATAGACGTGGAATGAACGGAATGTACTCACTGTTCACAATGGAATGAATGAAAATGCCACATAAGTAAATGCCTAGTAATTTTCCTGTGCCTAATGTGGAATGAGCAGGATAGATGGGTAGTTTATAGTGGAATGAACGGACATTCCACATAGGTAGCTGCTAAATGTGAATGAACAGGATAGATGTGCAGTTTATAGTGGAATGAATGGACATTCCACATAAATAGATGCTTAATAGATTTTCTGTGTAAGATAGATATGGAATGAACAGGATAAATGTGTAGTTTATGTTGGAATGAACAGATATTCCATATAGTTAGATGCTTAATAAATTTCCTGTGCTAAATTGATGTGGAATGAACAGGTTATACACACTGTTTACAATAGAATGAACATATATTGCACATAGATAGATGCCTAATAATATTTCTGTCCAAATAGGCGTGGAATGAACAGGGTATGTGTTTGTATAGTTGAATGAACAGATATTCCACATAAGTAAACGCCTAATGACTTTCTGCGCAAGACAGACGTGGAATGAACGGGATAGATGTGTAGTTTATGGTAGAATGAACAGATATTCTATGTCATTAAATGCTTAGTAAATTTCCTGTGCCAAATTGATGTGGAATGAACAAGATATACACCCTGTTTACAATGGAATGAATATATATTCCAAGTAGGTAGATGCCTAATAGACCTGGACTGAGCAGGATACAGATGCAGTTTATAGTGAAATGAACAGATATTCCACACACGAAGATGCCAATTAAATTCCTGTGCGAGATAGACATTGAATGAACAGGATATATGTGTAGTTTATAGCGGAATGAATGGACATTCCACATAGATATATGCCTAATAATGTTTCTGTGCAAGATAGACATGGAATGAACAGGATGGAGGTTTAGTTTATGGTGGAATGAACAGATATTCCATCTAATTAGATGCCTAGTCATTTTCCTGTGCCAAATTGATGTGGAATGAACAAGTTACACACCCTGTTTACAATGGAATTCATATATATGGCGCCTAATAATTTTCCTGTGCCTAATAGACATGGAATGAGAAGGATATCTTTGTAGTTTATAGTGGAATGAACAAGTATTCCACATAAGTAGATGCCTAAACATTTTACTGTGCAAGATAGACGTGGAATGAACAGGATATATGCATAGTTTATAGTGGAATGAATGGACATTCCACATAATTAGATGCCTAATAGTCTTACTGTATAAGATGGATGTTGAATGAACAGAATATATCAAGCACAAAAATTACAGTACATGTATATCCAGGTAATCCAGTGTCTAAAGAGAACAGGAAGCGCCATATAGATATGGTTATATGGACTGTCTGTTCATTCCACTAAACTACACCTATACCCTGCTTTTTCCATGTCTATCAGGCACCCACAAATGCTAAGTTACCTATGTAGGTGAACTATGTGGATCTTTCACTATACACTAAATATAAATCCTGTTCATTCTATTTTTAGCAATCACAGGTAATTCCATACATATCTGTGTGGAATATGTCGTCATTCTTCTATAAAGTGTAGACATATCCTGCTCATTCCCTGATAACATGAGACACTGCAGGTATCTATATATGAGGGCCGCCTGTTACATAGAATATGTGGCCACTAAACAATAAACTGCTCATATATCTTGTTCATTCCTGGTCTATCAGGCTCAGGAGAATAATTAAACATCTACGTCAGTGGAATGCGTTCATTCCACTGTATATTACACATTTCCTGTTCATTCTATGTCTGTCTTACACAGGAAAATTATTAGTGAAGTATTTACATAGAATGTTTTCATTCTACTCTAAACGGTACATGTATCTTGTTCATTCCATATGTATCAGGTATAGGAAATTATTAGACATCTATTTATGTGGAACATGTGTTCATTCAGTGATAAGTAATCCCTAAGGGTCCTTTTACGCAGGCCAATATAATCGTTCGGATTGCTGTGATCCATCAAAAATCCGAAGGATTATCGTTCAGTTTTAATGCATGCAGCGAATGAACAACAAACAAGAATTCATTCACTTTTTATTTGTCCTCCAGTTTCTATGTGCAGACAATTGAACAATGAATTGGCCCATCTAAACAGGCAGTCGTTCACCTACGAACAACTTCCTGTTTACTGTGAATGGAGACAGGCAGGCAGTAACGATCTCTGTAGACCCATTCACTAGCGGTCATCATTCCTATGATTACAGATCCTCCGATGCAGATGTGAACGAAGCCTAAGTAATGTAGTTCCACCAGCAGAATAGTGGAGCATAAGGGCCCTTTTACATGGGACAGTTGTTGGGTGCTCAAGCATCCGGCAGCCACCCCCAACGCCTTTCACACAGGAGCAATGATCGCTCACCAAGTTGACACAGAGCATATGTACAGATATGAAGTGTATTGGGGTGTGGGGAATACAGTGGGATGAAGGAGGTTCAGTTCTAATGGAGAATTGATAGAGCAGTGATTCCCAACTGGGGCGTGTGAGAACCCGCTAGGGGTACCACAGCATCCAGCTTGGGAAGAAATACACATGTCACGTTTCCTTCATCTGTGAACTGCAAACTGTACTCGAGGACAGACATAAACCAATGACTGAGAAATAACCCAAAACAATCACCTTGCATACCTGCACACATAACCAGATGGAATAGCTATAAAATGTAGGAGGTATTAGTTCGTATTTTGGCCAAGATACTTAAGCCCATGAGCCCACTGAGAAGGTCCTCATTGTTTGTGGGTCCCTACTCCAACAAGACAACTTCCACATGAAACCGGCCTGCATGCAGGGTGATCGTCCCAATAGGGACGGCCCCACGCTGGAATCTACGGACCCAACTCGCCCAGGATGGAAAACGATCCAAAGCAGGAGAGGATACAGTTCGCACCAACACCAGAGATTGCATACAAGACAGAACAGGACGGTTCATACACCTAGTCTGGTCACTTGTGCAGACCCAACAAACACATCATTGTTCATACACACAGAACAAACATGCAAGAAAGTAAAACCCTAGAGTGAGGGGAAACCAGCATCCTCTAGCCAGAAGGGCTGGTATATATGAGTAGCAGACCAGGGGGGGTGACTTGATTCAGAAATCCAGCCAGTGCAATTATCCCACACCTGTGAAGCTGTGCTGCTGGAAACCCATATAGAATAACATCCCAGCAGCACAACCTAACTAACCAGTGTAGTGACTGGCACAGGGTGGAGGCATCAGTGTAGTGACTGGCACAGGGTGGAGGCATCAGTGTAGTGACTGGCACAGGGTGGAGGCATCAGTGTAGTGACTGGCACAGGGTGGAGGCATCAGTGTAGTGACTGGCACAGGGTAGAGGCATCAATGTAGCAACAGGGCAAAAAGATAAACGTGGCTGCTGCATTCAGGATAGACAAAGGGGGAGTTTAATGAGGGAATTAGCGTGTGGCAGTAATCAAACCAAGAATGGATCAAGGCAGCAATTACTTTTTGCTGTTTCTAGAATAAGAAAAATGGTTTCTGGAGATGTTTTTGAGGTGCAGGTGACAAGAACGAGCAAGGCATTCAATATAGGGAGTGATGGTGGTACCAGACGCTGGCAGTTATGGTGGTACCAGACGCTAAAATGGAAATATCAGGTTTAGGTTGGTTAATAGATGGCAGAAATACAAAAAGTTCCGTTTTTGAAAGATTCCTTTTCAGATACAAGATAAGTATTGTATATTCACAGTGACTCCACTAGCAGAATAGTGAGTGCAGCTCTGGAGTATAACACAGGATGTAACTCAGGATCAGTACAGAATAAGTAATGTATGTACACAGTGACTCAACCAGCAGAATAGTGAGTGCAGCTCTGGAGTATAATACAGGATGTAACTCAGGATCAGTACAGGATCAGTAATATATGTACACAGTGACTCAACCAGCAGAATAGTGAGTGCAGCTCTGGAGTATAATACAGGATGTAACTCAGGATCAGTACAGGATAAGTCATGTATGTACACAGTGACTTCACCAGCAGAATAGTGAGTGCAGCTCTGGAGTATAATACAGGATGTAACTCAGGATCAGTACAGGATAAGTAATGTATGTACACAGTGACTTCACCAGCAGAATAGTGAGTGCAGCTCTGGAGTATAACACAAGATGTAACTCAGGATCAGTACAGGATAAGTAATGTATGTACACAGTGACTTCACCAGCAGAATAGTGAGTGCAGCTCTGGAGTATAACACAAGATGTAACTCAGGATCAGTACAGGATAAGTAATGTATGTACACAGTGACTCAACCAGCAGAATAGTAAGTGCATCTCTGGAGAAGGTTGGGTGTGTGAGAGCTCTGCAGGGTCCAGGGTGTGGTCACCAGTGAGAGGAATCTTACCCAGCCAAGTCTACAGGTGCTGGGCTTGCTCCAGCCATTGAGTCCCGGACCTCCTCCCTCCGGCTTCGGTCTGGGGGAGGGAGGACTGCACCCCAGGAGGGGAGAACACCTGGTCAGAGTGGCAGCAATGTCACCCTGACTCCCCTGGAGGAGCGCAAGATGACTCGGAGCCAGAGGAAGAGAGTAGAGGACCATGCTGAAAAACACCCTATGCAGGCAAGTTGGGCTGATCGCAAGGAGGGCGAGTCAGTGACCGATGTGGCAACCCGTATTGCCAAGTATATGAAGGACTTTGGGCATGTCGGGAGGCAGCTGAATAAATATAGGCAGGAGCTGCGCGTTGCCCGCTATGATGCGGAGCAGGCCAGATCCCGTACCAGAAAATTGGCCATATCACGGCAGATTGAAGCCTGTGAGGAGGCGATTGACTTTTATGTGGAGGAGAGGGAAAGGATTCTGGAAAGAAGTGGGCCTTTCAAAGAAAAACTTTTAAATGATGAGAGGTTTATCAAAATGGCGTCTGTGAGCAGCGGTGGCATTAAAGAGCGCTCTGCCGGGTACTCAAGCAGCACGGGCGAATCGGACGGTGCTCAGGATGGGCGAGCTGGGTGCTCTGGTGAGCAGCAATCTTCGCTGCCAGGTGGGACTACCGGGCCCAGCATCCCAGCTGAACAGGTGAGCCTGCCCCTCACATCTGGCGAATCTGACCTGGAGGACAGTGATGACAGCTGCAGCAGCAGTGGAGAGGGGGCGCTGATAATGCGTCAGATTCAGCTGCAAGAGTCCCCAGAGAGGCTGCAGTCCTTCTATTTTGGGAAAGATTTTCCCCCAGACACCTCAAGCAAGAAGAAGAGGAAAGGGAAAAAGACATATATTCAGGAAAAATTTGTTTATGTCACCAAGCACTCTGGTTTGGCCGCAAAGTCAGACCAGGGTGGTAACCCTGAGCTCCTAGTCCCGGGCTCTGCAGTGGGTCCGGTGCAGGGGACTGGGGAAGAGAGGGTTAATGCGGCCCAAAATTCCAAGTCCACTTGTGCCAGTAGTGGGAATGGAGGAGTAAAGGAGGTAGAAAAGAGTGTCGGGAAAGCAAAGGGTCGCGGCCAGTCCAGAGGTGCTGGTGCTGTCGGTCATGTCCCAGTGGGAGGGGGGCGTGATCCGGCACCAGGTCCCACCTGTGGTGGCCTGGCTGTCCCGGCTGTCCCGCCTGTGTCCCTAAAGCGCCTTTCAGGTGCAGAGGGGGCGCAGTGGGCGGTGGCCGGGTCTACCGATCCTCCCACCCATGGTAAACATGCTCCTGTTCCCGGAAGGGAAGTTGAAGGAACTACAACTCCCAGAGTGGCTAAGGTGGGCGGAGCTACAGCAACTAAAGTAAGGAAAAATGTTAAAAGGCCAGACACTGAATCCACTGAAGTGCATCTCCAGCCACCCACTGGAGGTGCCACGGACTTGCCCTCTGGGCAAAAAGGGAAAAAAGAGGGTAAAAATAATAAGGGTCCTGGTCCAGCAGCTAATGGAGAGGCGATTGAGGTAATGGATGTGGCTGTTGGTACCCCTGCTGCCCCTGTCCCTGTTGCCCCTGTTCCTGCAAGGACCCTGGGAACTCCAGGTGTCCCTGGTTCCCCAGTTAGTATGCCATCTTGTGTACAGGTGGGTGGGGCTTCGGAGGGTAGTCAGGGGGTGGGTCAGGATCCAGTCGCCCCTCCAGCGGCGACAACATCTGGTAAAAGTTATGCCAGTGTTGCCGCTGGAGGGAGGGGGGATGCGTCCTCCTCGTCTTTGGGCTCTGGGGACGGTGTTTTGCAACAGCGCCTCCTGGAGGCCTTGAGGAGGGGGGAGAGCTCAATGAATGTAGGGGGCAGAGTTGTGGACTTGTCTCTCTGGGTGGAGAGACATGGTCTTGGTGCCTTCCGAGAACAAAGGGGGGAGACCATTTGGTCCCTGCCGACAACCGGGCAGGACCTTGGCCGTAGGAATGTGGCTCGTCTTCAGTGGAGAGGCAATGACGCGTGCCCATCCAGGAGTAAGGTGGTGGAGCTTCTGCTGAAGATGGGGTTCAGGGCAAATGACATCTATGCCTTGATCCATCCTTACGGCACGTCTGAGTTCGACATCAGCTTTGTTCGCCCAGAGGGCCTCGAGCTCTTTTGGGGGAACTACGAGTTGATGAAGGACGAGCCCGGCTGGCGCGGTTTCGCTGCACAAGTGGTAACCCGCCAGACTGGAGTCAAGAGAGTGACCGTTTTGACTCGTAACGAGTCCCTCTCTTGTTACGATATCATGACTTGGATAAGTCGGTACGGAGAGGTGGTGGATATGCCCAATAAGAACCGGGACGAACACGGCATCTGGTCCGGAGCCTGGACGTTTATGGTGAAACTTAAGCGTTCAGGGAATTCGGTGGCCCACATACCATCCGCGGCCTTCCTTGGCAGGGATCGTATCTTGGCCTTCTACCAGGGGCAGCCGAAGCTCTGTCACAAGTGCGGCGACCCCACACATTTGAGTGCAGCCTGTAATGTCATCAAGTGCGCTCTGTGTGGCGAGGTAGGTCATCTTGCGGCATCTTGTACAGAGATTAGGTGTCATCTGTGTGGTGACCTCGGTCACCCATTCAGTCGCTGTCCGCGCTCTTTCGCCAATGCGGTCATGGCCCCAGCGGAGGAGAGCCGTGAGGTTGCTTCTGCAGGGGAGGGGACCAGCAGAGGCGAGGGAGCCCAGGAGCCAAGGAAGAACAAACATGCTGGGGCAGCCAAGCTGAGGCGCCAAGAGAAGCGCGGAAGGGGCAGGGAGCTGGTGGAAACCCAGGTGGCAGGTGGGTCAATGCTGGCCCCTGCTCCGGACGCAAATCATGTGGCTGAGGCTCCAGGGGACAGGGAGCTGGATGAGGAGGTCAGGAGGATCCGAAGAGAAGAGGATGCCACTTATTCAGATTCTTCCCACTATGAAAGTGTGGGTGAGGGCAAAGATGAGTGGCAAAAGAAAAAGCGCAAGCAGGGCTCCAAGAAAATGAAAAAAAGGGAAGGGAAATCTTCCCCTGCAACGGGCCAGGTGCAGGAAGGCAATCCAAACTCTTCTCTTGTTGGGCTCTCCAACAGGTACCAAGTTCTCTCGTCCTCGGAGGAGGCAGAGGTGTCTAGGACAAGTGTGGGGCCTACAGGGGTGCTGAGCCTTCCTCTTGTGGGGGTTTGGTGACCTCCAGGGGGAGGGCTGGCCCAGAGCCCAGTGGCAAGGAGGACGAGGTTGAGGAGCCCCATGCCATGGACCTTTCAGTGTCCAAGAAACGTGGCAAAGGGTCATCCTCAGACCCTGATGAGAAGGGGGTGGGAAGAAGAAAGCCATCTAACTCAATCACCAATGATGGCGGCACCCGCTCCGTTGATGCTGGCATCCATTAATGTTGCCAGCATTAAATCTGATATGGCTAGATTCCAGGCCTTTGATTTTCTCGGCCGCGTTGAAGCCGACATTTTGTTTTTGCAAGAGACCAGGCTGCCAAATTTGGCAGCTGTGCATAAGGCGAGGAGGGAATGGAGGTCTGGTCCATCTTACTGGTCTCTTGCGGCCGAGCCATATAGCGGAGTGGCGGTACTTTTTACCGCAGCGGTTGAATGCCGACGGGTTATCGAGTTAGAAATAGGGAGGTGCCTGATCCTGGATGTTCTCATGAAGGGACAAGAGCTTTGGCTAATCAACATCTATGGTCCCCAAACCAAGCAGGACCGCAAGGATCTCTTTATGAGGATCAAGCCGTACCTTTTTACCAGTCGGCAGGTGATCTTTGGGGGTGACTTTAACGCAGTCACGAGGACCCATGACAGGGGAGGCTCCCTAGGCAAGCTGACTTATGATAGCGTCGCGCTTAATAGCATAGCTAGCGAAGCTCGCCTGGTGGATGTCCACATCCGACACACCCCAGGCCACGCGGGTTTCACCTATTATAGAGGCGAGTGCAGGTCTAGAATAGATAGGTTGTATTTGAAGGAGGAAGCCATCTCTTCACTAGTATCTGTTGTTGAGGTGGAGTTCTCCAACCACTGTCTGATTTTGTTTTCCCTGAATGTTGCAGAGACCCCCCGGATGGGTAGAGGCTTATGGAGGCTGAATTCATCACTCCTGGAGGAAGCAGAGATAAGACAGTCCTTTGAGGGTTTTCTGCAGAGCCAGGTACCATTACTGGATCTTTGTAGCAGTAAGTCAGAGTGGTGGGAGATGCTCAAGATCAGAGCGGCGAGGTTCTTCCGCCAGCTCTCTAGCCTCAGAAGCCTGAGTAAGTACCGTCTTTATCAGGGCCTGAGGAGGAAACTCGAATATCTCGTCTCGACTGGAGGTAGCCGAGAGGATATCTCCAGAGTGAAGTCTTTGCTCAAAGGGTGCCAGTATAATAGGCACGCATCTTTGGTTTTTGAGAGGGACTTCGGGAAGTACCACTCACCTGACCCTTACAGAAACTGCAAGATGTCAGTGAATCGTAAAGTTGTCACTGGACTGATCGATGGTACAGGATCACTGAACAGGTCCAGATCAGGGATTCTGGAAGTCGTCAGATCCTTCTACTCGCACCTTTTGAGAAAGAGGGATCTAGATCGAGATGTGATGTCGGCTTTCCTGGCTGAAGCTGTTCCTGAGCCAGGGGATGACATCTCCCTTAATGTTTTGACAGAGGAGATCAACACAGAGGAAGTTAAACTGGCGATTGATGGGCTTGCGCTCAAAAAATCGCCAGGACTGGATGGCTTAACATCCGAGTATTATAAAACCTTTAAGGACCTCTTGAGTCCTCTCTTGACTGAGGTTTTCAATGAGTGTCTTTCCTCAGACACTCTCCCAAAGTCAATGAGGAGGTCGGCTTTGATCCTTCTGTCAAAGGGTAAAGACTCGAGCCGTATTGAGAACTGGCATCCCATAGCGCTTCTCAATATGGACAGGAAGGTTCTGGCAAAAGTGCTGTTTAATCGGCTGGTCAAGTTTGCACCCTGGCTCCTCTCGGGCGCCCAGCATTGCTCTGTTCCAGGCCGTAGCACCTTTAGTGCTGTTCTAGGTGTCTGGGAGGCAGTGGAGCAGGGTAGGGCTGGTCACTGGGAGGGGTATCTGCTGTCCTTGGATCAGGCCAAAGCGTTTGATCGGGTTAATCACGAGTACCTCTGGTCTGTTCTTCTGAGATATGGCCTGCCAGTGGGGTTTGTCAATTGGCTCAAGACATTGTACGCGGGGGCTGAGACTTTCCCGCTAGTGAACGGTTGGGTCGGCCACCCATTTGAGGTTGGGTCTGGTGTCCGTCAGGGTTGTCCTCTGAGCCCCTTGCTGTACGTGTTTGCCATTGATCCTTTCCTTAGGAGGATTGATGGTGGGCCTATGGCGGGGGTCGGGATGGATCGGACGGTGCCGGAAGCCACCCTCAGGGTGGCAGCGTACGCTGATGACGTCACCGTCTTTGTGTCCTCGAGGGGGGAGGCAGAGTACGTGATGGCAGAGGTGGATCGCTACTCGGAAGCATCCGGGTCCGGCATCAACTGGGATAAGTGCGAAAGTCTCTGGTTAGGAAGGAGAGATCCTACATTTGGTCTCCCGGACACCCTTCCAGTGCCCCAGGACTTGGCTAAAGTTCTCGGCATCAAATTTGGCCGGGGAGATTACCCCATGCAAAATTGGGTGGTCAGGCTCGATGGTGCCACTCAGAAGGTGGCCCAGTGGAAGGGTTGGTCTTTGACCCTTCGGGAAAATTAACCTGATCAAAACATACCTGCTCCCTTTATTCATCTACCTGGGCAGCGTATGCATTTTGCCAGAGCCTCTCTGGACCCGGGTCTACAACCTGTTCTTCCTAATGTTGTGGGGGAACAGGTTGAACCTAATTAGGAGAGATGTCACGTACCGCACGAGGAGACTAGGGGGGTTATCTATGGTCAACCCCGTGGTGTTTCTCATAAACACCTTTGTTAAGATCAATATAGGCAACCTCTGGCAAGAGAGGGCTCCTCCGTGGGTATTCTCCTGTTGGGGATGGCTTCGGCCTTTCTTCCAGGAATGGGAGACTGGAGGGCGAGTGAAGGATCTTCGCACGCCGCACGAGCATCTTCCGGCTTACGCTACCGTTGTTCTGAAGATGATACGTCGGTGGGGTCTGGGGATGTGGGAGATCAGAACTCTGTCGAGGAAACTCCTCGATAAGAGGGTTCTGTTGACCCATTTCCAGAAGCCCCTGGCGCTCAAGGACTGCCCAAGTCGGGACCTGGAGGAAGGGTTACGTTTATTGAATTCTGACAGGATCCCCTTGAAGTTTTGAGACTTGACTCGGCGCTGTTTCCATGGGAGACTGTATGTAAGGGGCAACTTGAAGAGCAGGCCACTGGTGGATAGGGGTTGCCCCCGCCAGGAGTGCAGCAACGTGCTGGAAAGCATGGAGCATTTCCTGCTTCAGTGTCCCTTTAATACAGAGGTATACAATCGGGTGGGAGCCTCCATTGGTTGGCCCAGGTTGGCACGCCTCTCGTATGCGGAATGGGTCTATGGGGCATTCAGGGACCTTGGTGGCAGGGACCGGTGCACTTTATTCTTAGTCAGCCTAGTGGTCAGGTTTCACATTTGGAACGCACGGTGTCTAGTTTCGACGGAAGAGAAAATCCTCCCCGCGGATGAGGTGAATAGGAACATCCTGGGTGACCTGGTGAAGGTGCGCTCTCTGGATTATGAGAGGTTGGGCACGACTAAGGCCTCTCTCCTATGGAGAGGGTTTGTATTTCGTTAGGGACAGTTTTCTTATTGTTAGGGTGTTTGTAGGGACAGAATAGGGAGAGGTAGGGACAGTTTCTCTGAGGGTAATTTTTAGGAAAGGAGTAGGGACATTGTAGGGACAGATTAACTATAGGGATAGTTTTTCTCTATTTGGTCGGTGCCCGGCTTATCATATCCAGTCCTGGTGGAGGGCTGTGTGTGACACTAGTAGAGTTTTTGTTTTCGGTCAAAAATAAAGTATGTACGGCTGCAGGTAACTGAACCTTAAGCTTTCGGGTATTAATGTGTAGTGTTGGTTTGTAATTGTGTAGTATGAGATGTTATATGTTTTGTTTTGTATATAGGGTTAGGGGTTATAGATAGGTTGGGTGGGGGCTTATTGGGGGGAGGGGGGGATTTATGCCTCAGCCGTAGCTTGACACGTCCCGGACAATGAACATTGGGCATGGACTGTTGGTGCGGGCGTGGCCCTCAGGCTGCGGTGGGCAGGGCGTGTATTCTGGTGCAGCTTGGCTCGTCCTGGACATAGACATTGAGCACGGACTTGGGATGCAGGCGTGGCTCCCAGGCTGCACCATAGGGTTTTTTTTTGGGTGGGGGTGTGTGGTGGTTTGGTCTGGTTGTAGGGTTAGTTTAGGATTATGTAAGGTTCTATTCTTTAGGTGGTGGGCATCACAAAAAAAAAAAATTAAAAAAATAATAAAAAAAAAAAAAAAAAAAGGACCAAAAAAAGGGTATTGGGTTGTTCCGGTTATTATTATTACTTTTGGTTGTTAGTATTATTATTATTATTATATAATTGTTTTGGCTGGAATTTCGGTTATTAGTCATATTTTCTTTCTTCTTTTTGGGATTTCAGGCTGGATCCTGTGAGTTAGGGATGTTTTCTTACATGTGGGTATATTGTTATATGTAGTATGTAGCGTATATGTATTGGTGAGTATGAGTGAGTGTAGTTTTAGAGTGCAGGTTGGTGTAGTGTGCTGTGTGTATTATTTGGACCAGATGGACCTTTTGCTTTTGTCCCTTTGTCCTGAAGTAAGGCAAAGTACAGTTAACACAAGTGATCATTTGTTTTTGTTTTATGTTTATGTCTTATGCCAAGTGAGCGATATTTATGTTCTGTTTATTGTTATCTTTTTCACTTTTATAATAAAAAAAGATCTACAGGATGTAACTCAGGATCAGTACAAGATAAGTAATGTATGTACACAGTGACTCAGGATCAGTACAGGATCAGTAATGTATGTGCACAGTGACTCCACCAGCAGAATAGTGAGTGCAGCTCTGGAGTATAATACAGTATGCAACTCAGGATCAGTACAGGATAAGTAATGTATGTATACAGTGACTCCACCAGCAGAATAGTAAGTGCAGCTCTGGAGTATAATACAGGATGTAACTCTGGATCAGTACAGGATAAGTAATGTATGTACACAGTGACCCCACCAGCAGAATAGTGAGTGCAGCTCTGGAGTATAATACAGGATATAACTCTAATGTATGTGCACAGTGACAGATATATATGAAGTATAATAATAGTGGTTAGAGGTGGACATCCTCTTTAGGGCTACTACATGTTCATTGTCAGTCTGTAAGTACCATGAACAGAACTCATTTCACAGTAGCAATTAAACATAATTAATACCCATGAAGTCATTGTGTGTGATTGCAGGAGTCTCTTCCCTGCAGCACATGGCTGGCCCGGGGACAATAGGAGTCAGGACACAAGGCATCTGTATTTGCATATTTACATCATCCCAGTCTCTCTCTTTACCATAGGTAACCCATTCGTCTTTGTAATGCAAATTTTAATTTAGGAGAAGGTGTAAACAATCTGGCACGTCTCATTAAACCCATGGATGGTGTTACGACTCATTACATGCACTGTTTTCCTATGTCAAGGGATTTCCACTGGGAACCAGTATAACAAAAAATAAAAAATCACAGTTTGTAATTGAATTTGCTGGAGTAGTCGGGGTTACAGAGCAGAACCGCAGGCTGAGAGCGGCCGTACGGAGGAATGGCAGCAAATAAGCAGTGTAGTGCCAGTTTTATTATACAGTGAACCCTCTTCTGCACTGCATGGGTGCCGGGATGTAATCTTCTTGCTGGGGGGAATTGAGCTGCCATGCTATTGGCCTGCGACTGAAGACTGGTTCTTGAGGTTGCCCATGGGTTTACTTTTGTCCCATGTGACCCAGCATACCTTTTATGTCATCAAACCCGGTCATTACCCCATGCCACCAATATCAGTTGGTCTTTGCCCCTCCAGTGTCTAGATCCTGTCTAATTAGACACCATCTATATAATGTCCCTGTGGTCACCAGTGCTAGCACTGAAGGACATGTCATCTATTCCCGAAAATGGGGCACTGGTCTCTATGAACCTCGTGTGGCGCAGAATGTTAAAACAGCAGAAATGCAATTCTAAGCTCTTGCTCATGACCTGAATTTTGTGGGTTCAATCCCTGCTTGGTTCAGGTAATCGCATGAATGAAGAATAGTTGCATTCAAGTCCCGAGTTTAGTTAGCATTATATTGGCCATATGTGGGATGTCAAAAAATACACTTCAGCACAGAATGCCTTGATCGGCAGAGGCCCTCGGTATGACTATTAAAGGAGATGTCTCGAGGCAGGAGTGGATTTTTTTTTTTTGCCCAGTCCCCCTAATTAAGCATACATTACTAAGCCCCCCTGTAAATGACTTTTCTAGCTGGTTTGTACTTACCGTTCCAGCGTTTCAGCAACTTATAAAAATTTTCCCAAGATGGCCGCCAGCTTTTTTCCCATCGCTTGCTGTAGCCCGACGTGCGCGCTCCCGAGACGCTACCAGCTGTGTCTCCCTGACAACCAGACGCCACGCAGCCGCCGACCGGACCCCTGGAGTGAACACGGCCGACCAGTCACCCACCGCCAGGCAGCAGGTAAGCGGCGCAGCCCCCCCCCCCGGCACAGCGGCAGCCCCCCCGGCACAGCGGCAGCCCCCCCCCCCCGGTACAGCGACAGCCCCCCCCCGGCGCAGCCCGGCGCAGCGGCAACCCCCCCCGGCCCATCACTTACCAGGACGGCGGGACAGCTGGGCGGCTTCTCCGGACAGCTGGGCGGCTCTGCACCTTCCTCTAACAGAGGATGGTACAGAATGGGCGCTCCAGCGCGCTCCCGAGAAGTTACAGCTCGTCTGCGCATGCGCAGAAGAGCTGTAGCAGCAAGCACGCTGAAGCGGCTCGTGCTCAGACCAGAAGAAAGGACTGCGCAAGCGCGTCTAAAAAAGCAAGCCGCCGGCGAATTTAGACGGATCCATGGAGACGAGGACGCTAGCAACGGAGCAGGTAAGTGAATAACTTCTGTATGGCTCATATTTAATGCACGATGTACATTACAAAGTGCATTAATATGGCCATACAGAAGTGTATAACCCCACTTGCTGCCGCGAGACAACCCCTTTAATGCTTAAATAGAGCCAGTTGTCTTTTTTTCCCAAGCATTGGCTGCCGCTAAACTCCATCCCTCTCCATTTTTTAAGCTCCCATAGAAATCTATGGGAGCTTCCAGTGTATCTCGGCAAAAGATAGGGCAAGACCTATCTTTTCAAAATCATTCATCTGAATGAAGACATTGGAATTCAATGCTTCAGATGTTTGCGATTTTTTATTTTTTTTTGATGTAACTAAATTAGCCACAAATATACGGTCACATGTATAAGGCCTGACCCCCCAACCCTGGAAGGAGAAGTACAAGTCCTTCCTTTTATAGTTCGCGTTTTTTTTTTAATCTGTCTCCCGCTTTAACTAAAAAAAAAACTGCCTCAAAATCTACAAGTGCATTTTTCAAAAAAGGCTGTGTGTGAAGCCGCCCTTAAAGGGGTTTTCCAAGGCTTAAAACTTGCTTCACAACCACTTTGTCCTTGCTGGTGGCTGCTGACCAGTCCGTGTGACTGCCACAGCCAATCATGATTGGCTGCAGTAGTCACATGTCCTGGTCATCAGCAATGGCAAGGACCAAGTAGTTGTAAAACTGTTAGAAGTCATGGGAAAAACCCCTTTAAGGGCGGCTTCACATACAGCATTTTTTGGAAAACACACTTGCAGAGTTTAATGCAGCCTTTTGAGTTAAAGCCAGAAGAAGGTTCAAAAAGAAAGAACTATAAAGAAAGGACGTGTACTCCTCCTTCCTGCTGGATCCACTTCTGGTTTTGGCTCAAAAAACTGCATCAAAATTTATAAGTACATTTTCCAAAAAATGCTGTTTGTGAAGCGACTCCAAATCTTGTATCTGAAACCAGACTACTGGGTGTCAAAGTATTGTTAAAAATGGAAGTTGTAACTGAATGGGAATCTGTCACCATATTTACGCATCCCTCTCTGGCGGCAACATAAACTAGTGGCAGAGACCCTGACCGCAGCGTGGGGTCACTTACTTTTTTATCTACAGTACTTTAAAAAAAAAAGTTTTTCTGCTCTGCAGCATGTAGTCCGCCCAATACTGAGCTTGTGCCGTGTAGGCGACTGTACTAATGAGCTGCGTCCACCCTACACTCGCAGCTGATTGACAGCTGTCTTGCTATACAGTGGGGGGAAGCAGCCGCAGCTCATTAGTACAGTCGCCTACACGGCACCAGCTCAGTATTGAGCGGACTACATACTGCAGAGCAGAAACTCAGATTTTATGAAAAGTGCTGTAGATAAAAGAGAGCGACTTGGTGCAGCGATCAGGAGTCACCGGCTTATATTGCCCTCAGAATTGCAACATAAATATGGTTGACAACTTCCATTTAATTGCTGCCTATAACCAGCTGCAAGTGGAAGGAGGAGGTCAGAAGGATAACTGGCTGATATACACTCCTCCGTCGCTGAAGACAACCCGGGTCCGCTCTGTGTAAGTCTAGTTTTGTAGTTGATGACACCACTGCAAACGGAGGTGAGCTGAGAGAAAATTGCAGCGGTATTGCAGCTGTGTTCTGTGCGATATCACTGGGTTTTCTCACGGCGATATCGCGATTTTTGTTTTGCTACAAAGTACAGAAAAAAGACCAAAAACCACAATACATCACCTAACAGGCGCTGTCCGCTCCGCCGCACATCTCCTCTGCAGCCCTGTAGTCTTCAGCCAGCGCTTCCTGTTTTGGATTTTCAAAAACCCTGCCTCCAGGAAGCGCTTGCTCTGATTGGTTCTCGAGCGTCGTGGCTCAGCATCGCGTGCACTGCAGCACGCGATAAACCAATCACAGCCATTCAATGCAATAGCTATGATTGGTTCATCAAGCGCTGGCTCTGATTGGCTGTGCCGTGGTGCTAAAGAACCAATCACTGCAGCGCTCAATGAACCAATCACAACCATTCAATGCGATGGACCTACTGTAAAAGTTTTATAGCACCGCACGAAAACTGTGTTTTGACAAAAAAAAGCATCACCGATGTTAAAAAAGCACGGGAACAATTATGTGATTTTGATGTGGTTTTCTTATGCCGATATCGTGATCGCCTAATAGTCTGGGCAGGATGGCCGATGGGGGACAATTCATCGATATGACCATCCATCTTCTCCCATCCCAATAATGCGCCCCTCTCAGATTCTGGTAACCGGGTGAAATCTCTTCTCTGCGTCGTAGAGGCGTCTAGTGGTCACTGCACACAAGGGGCCTCTGAGAGCCTTTTATAGGCCAAGGGGGGGGGGGGGGACCACTTCTAGGACTTCCGGTGACAAAACTGTTCCTCTAATCACCACAACTTTCATCATTTACAGATCCGCCTGAGATGGAACTGCAGGACGAGTTCTGCAGCAAAGCGACAACTTCTAGGGGTGGGATTGGTTTTTTTCCAAAAAGTGTATGAAGAAAACTGGTAGAATAAGTATTCGGCGCACATTTTGTAAGTTGCAATCTCCCGAAATGCAGATAGATAAGAGCCAAGCTGTGATTAGCATCCGGGCAGGGAGAATATTCAATCAGGGTGGGATCATATGTCCATGCCTTAAACTATACAAGTTGCAGAGTGACCTTTAAGAGTCGGGGCCTTTTTTTATTAAAGCTATTACAGGTATTTCAATTGCATTCTCTGAGCTATAAACTTTTCATTCAGGCTAATGGAGACATGGTAATTGGCCCAATGCAAAGTCGTTTTGACATTTCCAAATAAGTTTTTGCTTGCTGAAAACCATGAGCTGTTAATCCCACAGTATTAGAGATGAGCGAGCACGCGGGGGTGAGCGGCAGGCGGCGGGGGGTAGGGGGGAGAGAGAAATCTCTTTCACTCCCCCCCGCTCCCCTCCGCTCTCTCCCGCAGCCCCCCACTGCCCCCCCTCGGAGGAGAAGGCAGTTACTCGAGATGAGCGAGGCTCGTTCGAGTAACTCACCTTACTGAGCATGCTTGCTCATCTCTACACAGTATGAATCAGAGAACCAGATATTAGGATAAAAGTGTCCTCCTCCATTCTACTCTACGAGAGCTCACGTATGGGACTTTGAAAAGAGCCAGAATTTCGTGCAGTAGGAACATGAAAACTTCCCTTAAACTGCCCCTTTAGATTATTCCCCTCTACCTCTTGAAATATGAGTTTTCGAGTAGAAGTGGTTCTCTCTGCTCAATCCTTTACATCTGATCTTCGGAGATGCTTTTGGAGGTGGTTGCTGTCTATGATGCTCTACATCATTTAACTAGTTTTGGACCAAAGGAAATGCAGAAAAAGAATCAGGAAAAAACACAGTTCCTTCCTTGGCACGGCACTTGTCCATTCGCCCCCTGGTCAGATCAGCTCTCCCCTATCAGTAAGGCAGTGTCTAACGAATGACAGGCTGGGGAGTTGGGTTGGGTTGCTGTTTACAGGACCCCTGTTTGTGAAGTTGCCCAACAGCGTGAGGCTTTCAGACGATTTTATGGGATTTTTTTTTCTGGCACCAACCAGACTCTTAACAGTGAGTTCACTATGAAGTGATAAAATAAATAAGGCTGTGTGTCGTACGGTCTCTTACATGAAGAACCTCTCTGTGTATTGGGAGAGGTGTTTATATTCGGCTACTGTTCAGTGCAGCCAAGTAAAAGCTTATTCTAGGAGAAGTTTGGATCAGCAATAGCAAGAAGTAGATAAGAGATTCTGCCCACCCACATTGGAGGAGTCGTAGAGGGTGCAAAGGTTGCCATAACAGCTGGGCCCCTAAACCTAATGGGTCCCATAAACCCATTCTTCACATAAGATCTAATCAGCCCTGCAAGTGAGCAGTACAAAGTTCTGATGATAGGTCCTACTCAAGGAATCTGAGATATCTTCAGGAATTACAACTGTAAAATATTTCAGATAAAATTACGCTACACCCCCCCTCCCCCCTCCATCCTCACCTGCCATTAGTGGGTACCCTGTAATAATCATCCCGATCTGATCACAGGTCCTGGTTTATTAGGGGAATATATGGATGGTTTTAGACTGCTTCAGACATAACCATAATTTGGTCACATTGTTATCTTCTGACCACATGGAGATGTAAGTGTAATGCAGCTAGTACACATAGAGTCCACAGACCATTAAACATATATGGAGGGGCTTCCCAATTATGCCCCAATGACAAATATGGGGGAAAACACAGATCAGGCAAGCTTCTCATTGAGTACAGAGCTTCCTTAGTAGCAAAGACACTTGGACTTTGCCATAGCAATGGGGAGGTGTTATCGTCACAGGTGGCTCCACTGCACTTAAAGGCTGCAGGTTGACAGATCTGCAGATACTGTGATAAGGAGATCCACAGCCTCTGCTTTTCCTGCTGTTACAGTGTGTGGGAATGTGTCTGTCTGTGTGTGCACACACATTACACACACATTGTAGTGGGTTTATTAACCATTTGGCCAGAATGTCTCTAAATGCCTGATTTCGTCCTGGGAAATCAGAGGGGCGGGCATTCAGATACTGCTTTCTTGCTGATTGGACCAGAGAGAGTTCAGTGCAGCATAGAAAGGGCAAGGAAGTCAGTACATGAACTACTGGCAAAAAGTTAGGTTTGTTACACACTCCCGTGATAGCAGAATAATGGGGTAGACCACCTGAAAATCCCAATTTACAGACATGAAACAGGGTGAAAATGGCAGCAAATTAGGGTAAGGAGGATCTAGTGTATTGTAGAAAATATTGGAAACTTGGGTATTATTGGGACTATTTTTCCGTTTTTTATTTTATTGCAGGTAAAAAGCTAAAAAAAGATTTTTTTTTTAACATTTCTAGTTGTTTTTTTTAATTAGTATATGTACGCTAAAATAAAGTATGGTAACGGGTTCCTCATTTTGTTGCACACATTTTGATATGTATGGTTTTGGTTTACAGGGCGCTTATAGTGACGGTTTTGGTTTATTTTTAGGGATGAGTGAGTATACTCGGCTAAGGAACTACTCGCACGAGTAATGTGCCTTAGCCGAGTATCTCCCCGCTTGTTCCTAAAGATTTGGGGGCCAGCACGGGGCGGGGAGCTGCGGGGGAGAGCGGGGAGGAACGGAGGGGAGATCTCTCTCTCCCGCCCGCTCTCCCCTGCTCCCCGCCACAACTCACCTGTCAGCTGCGGCGGCCCCCGAATCTTTAGGGGCGAGCAGAGAGAAACTCGGCTAAGGCACATTACTCGAGCGACTAGTGCCTTAGCGAGTATACTCGCTCATCCCTAGTTATTTTCTTTCTTATGTATATATTGTTGTTTTATTCTGTAATTCTGTTTTACTTATTTATGCAATTATATTTTTTACTATCTATGTCCCCCATGACGTCATGTAAGACCTCTGGGGGACATTCACATGTTTTTGTTTCTTTTTATTTGACACTTTCCCACTGTAGCTGGGGCATCCATAGGAGCCCTAGGTACAGGGAAAACACCCCATGTAGTGATAATAGTCACTGGCAGAGCTGGTCAAGGTCTACTATGACCCTGCAGCTCTGCTATGGCGGGGAATCCTGGCAGTCATGTGACCCCTGGGCTCCTGTAGTGGAAGAAACAATTTCACTTTTCAGTACACAGTGCTCATTGAGCACTGTGTATTCGGGGAAGGAATAGGCAGAAAGGCTTAAAAGCCCCTTCTGTCTTCTCCTCTGGGTTATCAGCTGTTACTACTCTGATTGATTGCAGAGCCAGGAGGCTTAAAGCCCCTCCGTAATTTTACTATTGGCTGGGATTTAAGCCCAGGACCAGGCGATATATATTTACTGTGCCTGGTCCTAAACGGATTAAAGGGGTTGTCTCGCGAAATCAATTGGGGTTATACACTTCTGTATGGCCATATTAATGCACTTTGTAATATACATCGTGCATTAAATATGAGCCATACAGAAGTTATTCACTTACCTGCTCCGTTGCTAGCGTCCCCGTCGCCATGGTTCCGTCTAATTTCGGTGTCTTCTTGCTTTTTTAGACGCACTTGCGCAGATCCGTCTTCTCCCTTCGGCTCCGCTCGGCAGCATCAGCGTTTTGGCTCCGCCCCCTTGTATACGTCATCGCGTAGCTCCGCCCCATGACGTGTGCCGGTTCCAGCCTCCTGATTGGCTGGAATCGGCACGGCACGGGGGCGGAGCTACGCGATGACGTATACAAGGGGGCGGAGCCAAAACGCTGATGCTGCCGAGCGGAGCCGAAGGGAGAAGACGGATCTGCGCAAGTGCGTCTAAAAAAGCAAGAAGACACCGAAATTAGACGGAACCATGGCGACGGGGACGCTAGCAACGGAGCAGGTAAGTGAATAACTTCTGTATGGCTCATATTTAATGCACGATGTATATTACAAAGTGCATTAATATGGCCATACAGAAGTGTATAACCCCACTTGATTTCGCGAGACAACCCCTTTAAGTCCACTCGACACTAATGTTGAAGAGCAAGGCCCTTCAGTAATATCCTCATAGGGTTACTTCTGCTGCCCATAGATAGTGGAACCGAAAGATGACCTCAGATTGGTGGCTGTGGACTGCAGCTCATCGGGGCGATGTTCTTAAGCCTACTGTATCTTGCCCTCCATCTTTTCTACAATGCAGTAGATATATTCATATCCTGTCACTCAATGCCAGAAGGGAAATATCTTGTCACTAGTTAGACAGCTTTCCCCGGGTCTGAACCTCAAGGGGGGACGAACAGCACAGCAGCCCTCATAAAAATATCCATCTGTGCTTAAAGACAAACAAAGAATTAATACAGCAAACTGGGATTACAGCATATTACATACGGTTTAATGATCGGACACAGCTGCTGGACCCGGGTACTCTTGCATTAAGGAATGTGATGGGGATTTAATAAGCTGCAGAGACATCAGTCAGGAGCGCAGACCTGGGAGCAACGACGTTTAAATGGAAAGTCATTTGTAATATCCAGGCTGTGGCTAAATCCTGACACAATGTATGCTGCAGAATAGCAGAAGGTTCTCGTACATTGTCATCACTAGGAAGGCTTTGTAAGAAGTGATTAGGAACATTATGGAAGGCAATAGTTCTCTCTGTCTCCAAGTGATACGGTGAAAACACATTAAAGGGCAGTTCCACCGGCAGCTGACATTACCATCAGTGGTGCAACAATCATTCCTTAGTTACAGAGTACAGATATTTTATACAAACGGAGATTCACCTATAAAAAGATATTGGTAAACTAGAACGCCAGGTTCCATGGAGAACTATGAAATAACACAAACTGCAATCTGGTATTGCAGCAGATTATTCCGTATTACCAGAAATGTATCCTTTTACAAGCTGATCATTTCTTCTCTGAGATTCTTGGGGGTATTTTCTGATACATAAGGTAAAGTCCCCTGGTGACTGACTCCTCGGGTGACGTCATATCATGACGTTTTCTTGGCAGACTGTTTTTGCTGTGTGGTTTGCCATTGCCTTTCCCAGTCATCTTTTTACCCCTCAGGGGTACTCATTTTACTGACCTCGGAAGGATGGAAGGCTGAGTCAACCGTGAGCCGGCTACCTGAACCATGCAGGGATTGAACCCGCAACCTTCAGGTCGTGAGCGAGAGCTTACATACTAAGGCCTTATTCACACGAGCATTTTGGCAAGGGTAATTTAGCCGCAATAAAAAAAGCGCGACCATTTTAAGCATTGGTTTCCAATGTAATAGTACAGATGGCCGATTTTTAGCAGCGTAAGAACGTCGTGCCAGTAAATATAGGACATCGGCGACCTAAAACGGCGGCCGATTTTATACGCGGACTCCTATAGGACCTGCAGAAAAAGGGAGTGGGAAAGGAGTTTAGCTGCGTCCAACGCTGTGAAAACATGACAGATGTCTCTGTGTAGGCATTAGAAGTAATTTAGAGGATGTATGCCGACCGAGGGAATTCCATATTTTTTTGCACCCAGCCATGTTAATGGACAAGAAACACTAATTTTAGCCACGACTCGAGCGCATATTTTTCCCTGTTCATGTGATTTTTTTTTTCAGCCACAATGCATGTGAGTAAGGACAAACATGTTGCTTAACGTGCGTTTAGACTGAACGATAATCATTAAGCTTAAAGGGGTTGTCCCGTGGCAGCAAGTGGGTCTATACACTTCTGTATGGCCATATTAAAGGGGTTGTCCCGCGGCAGCAAGTGGGTCTATACACTTCTGTATGGCCATATTAATGCACTTTGTAATGTACATTGTGCATTAATTATGAGCCATACAGAAGTTATCAAAAGTTTTATACTTACCTGCTCCGTTGCTGGCGTCCTCGTCTCCATGGTGCCGACTAATTTTCGGCCTCTAATGGCCAAATTAGCCGCGCTTGCGCAGTCCGGGTCTTCTGCTGTCTTCAATGGGGCCGCTCGTGCAGAATGCCGGCTCCGTGTAGCTCCGCCCCGTCACGTGCCGATTCCAGCCAATCAGGAGGCTGGAATCGGCAATGGACCGCACAGAAGCCCTGCGGTCCACAGAGAGAGAGGATCCCGGCGGCCCTCTTCAGCAGGTGAGTATGAAGACGCCGGGATTCGGGTAAGTACTACCCGGTTTGTTTTTTTAACCCCTGCATCGGGGTTGTCTCGCGCCGAACGGGGGGGGGGGGTGTTAAAAAAAAACAAAAAAACGTTTCGGCGCGGGACAACCCCTTGAAACGTGAGCCAACAACTGAAAGACCAGCAAGAATTGTGCGCTTCGTGACTGTTCTTCAGTCTTAGCCAGCATAAAGATCAGCATCGGCTCGTGCACTCGTAGAGCAGTTTAACCCCTTAAGGACCAAGTGCAGTAAATGTACCATGCTTGGTTCTGAGCTTTAATCCCGGCCGATAGGAAAAATATGGCGTTGGATTAAAGCTTCTGCAATCTAGCAGTTTGGGTCCTCAGCTGTTAGACACAATCGAGGACCCAGAGGTGACTTCCAGTATGCGACCCAGCTATCACGTGACCCCCGGGTGCCCCCTGTTACAGCAGAGATGCAGGGTCCTGGCAGACCCAGAACGGCTCTGATAGCCACCATTGTCACTACAGGGCGATGTTTTCCCCTGTAACTGGGGCTCCTATGGATGCCCCATCTACAGGGGGAAAGTCTGAAATAAAAAAAGACAATGTGAACGACCCCCAGAGGTCTTATATGATGTCATGGGGGTCATAGATGCTAAAAAAAAAGTTACAAAAATAAGTTTTAAAACAATTACAGAATAAAATAAAAATATCTAAAAAAAAAAAATGACTAGAGATGAGCGAGCATTGTCCTTAGCGAGTACCTGCCCGCTCGGAAGAAAAGATTTGGCTCCTGGCAGGGAGCAGCGGGGGAGAGCGGGGAGGAACGGAGGGGAGATCTCTCTCTCCCCCCTGCTCACTGCCGGAACTCACCTGTCACCCGCGCCGGCAGCCAAACCTTTTCTTCCGAGCGGGGAAATACTCACTAAGGACAATGCTTGATCGAGTAATTGTCCTTATTAATTAATAAATAATTATTAATAATTACAAATTATATATCAAAATGTCTGAAACAAGCTGAGGAACCCGTTCCCATACTTTATTTTAGTGTAAATATAATCATTTAAAAAAAGAAACGACTATAAATTTAAAAAAATTTTTTTTAGCTTTTTATTCCCAATTATTTTTTAAAAAAAGACTGTGAAAAAAAATATTTAAAAATTGCCCTGTATGTTACGGGGGACAAAAAAACAGCAAAAATAATTTTGGCAGCTGAAGAAGATAAAAGTAGGGCAGTAAAACCACCACATGGGTAAAATCCCTAAAAAGTGTCTGGTCCTTAAGGTACAAAACACCCTGGTACTTAAGGGGTTAAAGAGTGATTTTCCATAGGAATGTGAAACACTGAATGATAAGTAAATGGGAATCATGCAATCTAAACAGGCGTCCCGAGCGTGAATGAGCTGGTGATGACGTCATCAGCTTGTTCGCTTGGGTAAAGGAGAATTGTGAGATTCGCAGTCCGTGTAAAAGGGCCATTACAGTACTGCTATGTATTGACCTTACACCCAAATCTACAAATGTCCATTAAGGCCCATTTACACGCAATGATTATCACTCAAAATTCGTTCAAACAATGGCATATGAGCGATAATTGTTGCATGTAAACACTGCCATCCTTCACTCTTCAGCTGAACAATGATTTAAAGGTGAGTTTAAAATCCATTGTTCAACTAGAAAGAGATAACAGGGATCACATGCTGTGTTTTGCTCGGGAGTCGGAGATTACACTGAATTCAGTTGACAGCCCCTGCAAGAACAATGGAGCTGATTACAGAGCTCAGACCACATGGTGTGCTTCTACAAACAGCTCCTGTAGGCCCTTTTACATGCAAATGAAGCTGATAAAGTGTTAATGAATATCAGTGTTCATTAACACTTTATGCAAAACGATCGCTAAAACTGTCAATCTTTCAATCATTTGAAAGATTGTGTTTGCATGTAAATGGGCCTTTACTTCCTAGCAGGGGTCAGTGATTAGATGTAGGGGTGCCCCTTAGACACAGTGGACTCGGTGGACAGGATCCTTTTTTGCTGGTGTATGACAACTCTTGCTTAGAGAACAGCATGGCTCCCGGCACAATGTATAGACAATGAGTCATCCTGAAAGTGATCCACCGGTACATCAGTCATCAGGATTGCTGCCGCTTCTTGAGGGATTTTCCTCCTTTAGTCATTAGCATGTTGTCACGTATTAATTAGCAGGAGGACCAGTTTGCTTGTGGCTTATGTCTTTTCACATTTTGTTGGGAAAACTGTGCGTAAGCTTCCTATACTCGGAGCTAATTTGCTGGCAATGGAGAGGGAAGCTCATTAAGTTTACAATCTCATCACATAGGCATTAGCCGAATTGTAACAAAAGTGATTAATTGGCAGCCTCTTCGCGGAGAAAAAGAAACCGACAGACATTTATCATATTGTTTCAGCTGCTACTATGCAATGACAAGCAAATGTGTCAAAATGTATCACACAGCTGATAGACTCCTGCTAAGAGCTGGTCAAGCCGGGTGACAAAGGGTTACACAAACTGCTAAAGCACATTTGCAGTTGTATTGTTAAGCATGAGGCATTGTTCATATGAGCATGGGTTAACGCAGAATAGTCGCGTAAAAAAAAATCACATCTATACTTCACAAAAAATTGCGCGAACTGGCGATTTTTCACACACAATAGACCCGAGCATCATGCGTGTGAAAATCACCCATTCACTGAAACAGCCTGTTGCTTTAGAAAAGTGCAGCTGCTCCAGGAGGGGAGAGAGAAGAAACCCCGCAGGGCTTTGAGATTTCCCATAGCAGTGGAGAGAGAGCAGGGCTATGGGGGATTAACCCATAGCAGGGAGAGAGAGCGGGGCTATTGGGGATTACCCCATAGCAGGGAGAGAGAGCAGAGCTATGGGGGATTAACCCATAGCAAGGAGAGAGAGCGGAGCTGTGGGGGATTAACCCATAGCAGGGAGAGAGAGCGGGGCTATGGGGGATTAACCCATAGCTGCCCTCTCTCTCCCCACTATATGGAAATCCGTTGGGGAGCCCGCTGCTGGGGAAAGTGGTGTGGAGGAAGTCCTCTACTGCCCCCCGCTACTGGGGAATTGTCCAGAGATCTCTCTCTCCCCGACACCGCCCCCCCCCCCCCCCCCCCGAGCACGCTCGGAGGAGAAGGCAGTTACTCGAGATGAGCGAGGCTCACTCGAGTAACTCACCTTACTGAGCATGCTCACTCATCTCTATTCCTTAGCATTAGGGCATAGCCATGATCTGTGGCACCTTTACCCGTAAATAAGTGCAGAAAAAAACGCACCGCATGTGCGGGAAAAAATTCGCATGACCACGTCCATTGCCACACATATGTTCTATCTTTGGCAGGTGCAGATTTTCGCCCAGACATGCGGTGCATTTTTTTTTTCTGCGCCGAAATACGTGCGGATTTCCGCTCGTCTGACTGAGCCCTATGACCACCCAATGAATATGTAGCAAAAGTCTCCAAGTGCGTCTTGAGCAGTGACGTGACTACAGTGGGTGCAGAGGCTGCAGTTGCATTCATGACTGTTTCACACCAACTGAATGATTCCACCAGGGTACAATGGAATTTGTCCCTGCTGAAATCCAGACCAAAATCCGCGAGGCTAGACACTGGATTGCAGGCAGATTTTTCGTCCGTCCGCACCGCAGCCAAAAATCGCATGAATGAGAGGCAGCTACAACCAAGTCACGGCTGCTTCACCTGTTCTTTCATCCATTCAGGCAGCTGGGCTGCTGCGTACATTCACCGCAGCCTTAAATACCGTCGTCCGGGGGAGAGAGAGTACAGCTCTGCTAAATTTCCTCCGCCTCTTGCCGGCTGCTGGCAAGGGGAGAGGCCGGACGGGGCGGGAGCTTAGCAGCACTAGTCATGCTAAACTCTCTCCCCCTCTGCTTGCCAGCGGCTGCCATTGGCTAATCATAGCCAAGAGTCCTATCTTTTCCATCCGCGTATAAAAGTGGCTGCCGGAATCGGCACTCTATGTGCTATTTTTCCAGACGGCCAATTTTATGCGCCGCAAAATCGTCCATCTAAACGAATGCATTGGAATCCAATACTTCAGATGGTCACGATTTTCGGCCGGCGTTTTACCGCGGCAAAATCGCTGCAATAAAACCCTGTGTGAATAAAGCCTGAGTCTGCGGATTCTGCTGCAGAATTTTCCACTAGGCCACAAATTCCGCTGCATCCTTGCAGAATAATTCCTCCCGTGTGAAAACACCTTCGACATGTATGAGGAGTCCAGTATTATAGCTGGGGGACCCGTTTGCAGACTTTGCATTGGGGCCAATAAGCTACAAGTGATACCTCTGGTCATGTGACTGGCACTGAGTGGCATCAATGTGTCTGCCATTCTGTATACATAATCCTGCTTCTCACCGCAGTATGAACCTCCCTTATGGCCATGAACCCCACGTGGCATTACTCTACCATGGTCTTCCTCTGACTTACTGCTCTCTTTAAGCACCAGCATTATCTTGATAGATTCATAGTATAACTCTTCGGAAGTTTCCAGAAGATGCTCTACGATATGAACTTGGCCTCTCAGCTCTTGAAGATTTCGCATGAGACAAGATTTATTGGTTGGCTTCACCTCTGCGAGCGGCTTGCCTAAAACTTTGATGTTAACCAGAAGGCTTTAACAAGTGCTTAGTGCTGTCATTAAATGCTTTCTGTTTAAAGGGCTTTCATGTGGCGAGTAGTATGGGAGCCGCGACTCATCGGTCTGTATTGGGGCTCGCACACATTTGTCACTAAATCTAATTGTCCATTTTGATGTGGCTTTGTCACAGAATTGCTGTGGATTTGTAAAAGGCAAAATCTGATGCAAATCGGCCTCAAGATCTGCATGCGGCCGGCTTTACCCGCACATTGATGCCATCGGTGTTGTCTTTTTGCGCCCCTCTTGTGTGCATATTTTACAGTATTTTTTTTCACATGCATATCCTGCTTATTTGGCCAGAATGGTGCCTTTGATTTCAATGGACAATTAAGTTTAGTTAGTTGAATCCGTGAAGAACCAAGTGGTGCTTGGTCCTGGGCTTTAATACCAGCCCGGCGGGATTAAAGCCTCTGTTCCTGCAATCAAGCCGGAGCAGGTAGTGTTTTTTTGGCTGTCAGACACAACTGAGGACTTGGAGGAGAAGGTAGAAGCGGTCATAGATGGTAAAAAAAAATCTTTACAAAAAATGTACAGAATAAAATAAAAATATGTACTGCATTTTTTACTTTATAAGATGCACTTTTTTCCACCCATAAAGTGAATGTGCCAAAACTCAGACCTGGCCGGCAGCTATGTGAAAAGGATCGCACGTCCTAATCACACAGCTGCAGGCTGGGCCCGCATCCATAGCAGGGAAGGAGAGCCACCTCTATGAACAGCTGATTGGTGGAGGCAGGGCAGCAGCAACAGTTTCCTCCGGCACTTACTAATCAGCTGTTTGTATGGGTGACTTACCTCTCCTGCTATGGATGCGGTCCCAGCCGGTAGCTGTATGGTAAGGATCATTGAGCGCCGGGGAGAACTGCTGCTGCTCCCCCGCTTCCACCAATCAGCTGTTAGTAGGGGCAGCTCACCTCCCCTGCTATGGCGCCAACAGCTGTGTGATAAGGATCACAAGTCCATTGTATAGCAGAAGAGGAGAGCCGCCCGTACAAACAGCTAATTAGTGAGCACTGGCAAAAACTGCTGCTGCTCCCCCACCTCCACCAATCAGCTGTAGGTATGGGCTGCTCTCCTCCCTTCCTTATCACACAGCTGCCGGCTCCATAGCAGGGAAGGAGAGCTGCCCGTAGGTACAGCTGATTGGTTCTTAGTTGTGCTGAAATGTATACCCCATACCGCACTATGAGACATGACATTCAGGGATCCTAAAAAGTTGGGTGACAACTAATGGAATCACCATTACTTTGTCACTCAGCTCTTCCAGGATCCTGAATGCCAACTGCAAAGTTATGCAAGCATATATAGCACATACATCGCTATAGCTAGTCAAACATGGCATTCAAGGCCCTGGGAAAGCTGGGTGACAAGTAATAAGATCACCATTACATTTACACTCAGCTGTCCCTGGATACTGAATAGCATGTTGACAAGTGGTATATACTTCATTCCGAGGCGATACTACTGCTATTTATTCCTGTTTGCCTGGTCTGAGTTCAAAATATTTTTTTCTATTTTCTTCCTCTAACACTGAGGTGTGTCTTATAAAGCAAAAAATACGGTACATAAAAAAATGTCCCACCGCCGATGCCAACCAAAACCGTCGCCGTATGCGCCCTGTAACCCAAGGCTATACAAATTATTAGAGATGAGCGAGCCTACTCGGTAAGACAGTTGCTCGGGCAAACATCTCTCTTCTCGAGTAACTGCTTAGTGATCCGAGCAGGCTCGGGTGGGCTGCGGGGAGCGGGGGGGGGGGGGGGGGCGGAGCGGAGCGGGAGGAAGAGTGAGAGAGATCCCTCTCTTCCAATTGTATTCATTCATACAAGGCTCTGTAGGTAGAATGTGAGGACTCCACTGATACATTGTATCAAGTATCAGGACAGAAGCTGCTGCTGCTGTTACTAAGGCTTTATTCCCACAAGCGTATATACGCCGCGTTTTCACACCTGGGTGTATATACGGTACCCATGTGAAGCATTGCTTTCCAATGCAGCCGTTCACATGGGTGAATATATACGCTCAGCCAAAACATAGTTCTGGAACTATGTTTTGGCCAATATACATCGGCAGGTCCTATAGACTCCTGTGGGAGCAAGGAAAGAGAAGGGTGGGGGAGGCATTTATGAAGCGTCCAACGCTGCGAAAATCTTACAGGTGCCTCTATATAGGCACTGGGAGGCATCCCGAGGATTTTGGCAGAGCGAGGGTTTTCCGGGCTGCGGTGTATTTTTTCGGTCGTATGAATGGATGGGAAAACACTGGCTGCGATCACGGAAAAGACGCCCATTCAGGCGCTTATACGGAGCAGGCGTGAAAACGTAAAGATGCCGTTGCTTGTGGGAAAGAACCCTTAGCAGGGTGTTTGTTTCATATATTTGCTTTCCTACTCCTCTGTAATTAGAGTCTGTTGTCCCGCTCTAGCGAAGAATAATTGCAAGCTCTGCAGGTCAGGAATGCCGACTGTCTATCTTTGTAGCTCAGTTAACTGGGGCTACGGCCGGAGAACGTGCCACAAATTAGACAAGGTAAACCATGCTGAATAGCCGCAATCTTGATCTAATTGAAAGAGACTGTATGCAACGGGCCAGATTGATTCAATAGGGGTAAATTAGGGATTCATTGCAGTGATGACTTCATCCTCTCGCTATGCGCGGTCTTGACGTGCCTCACTTCAAACAGCGATCTAATGCTGATCTGTCTGCTGGCATCGCGTTAAAGACGACCTGCCTTCTAATTAGGGGAGGATGAAGCTGGTAATAAACCCCAGCCTGATCTCCCGCTGCAGACCATCTAAGTAGAGGACCCTAAACCTGTTCAGCATCAGAGCCGGGGAGGGGGGGGGGGGGGCAGGGGGGGCTCGTCGAATAAAATACCTTCCTCCCAATGATTAGACCAAGAATTGTAGGAACAGTGAAGCTGATGTTTTTCTTTAGCCGTGTTTAGTAGGATAGTCAGGAGAAGTAGTAAGGCCTCTTGCACATGGGCATCACCCGCGATGTGGGCGGTTGAAAATCGCATGAACGAGAGAAAGACGGTACAGGGCGCGGCTTAATTGTGCATTTTCTCGCCTATTCAGACGACCAGGTGCGGTCTGGAATTCCATCGGCCGGGGGGGAGAGAGTTTAGCAGCGTTCAACTCTCTCCCCCTCTCTTTGCCAGTTGATCTCGGCAATAGAAGCCTATGGGGGCTGCCGGCAAAAAGAGTGGGAAGGAGTTTAACAGCACAAGCTGCCGCTAAAGTCTCTACCTACCTCTTCCCTTGATGGCAGCTCCCACAGGCTTCTATGGGAGCTGCTGGCTGATCATGGCCAAAGGACAGAGCAAGACCGGAAAACGGCCCATCTGAACGAATGCATTGGAATCCAATGCTTCAGATAATCGCAATTTTCGGCCAACGTTTCTGGCTATATAACCATGATAAAACGTTCCGGTGTGTAAGGTCTAAGGCTGTGTGGTTGGGGAACTACCGTGTTTCCCTCAAAATGAGACACTGTCTTATTAATTTTTGCCCCAAAAGAGGCACAGTGTCTTATTTTCGGGAGGTGTAATACTCACCTAGTAGATCGCGTTCATGTCTCTCGCGCTGGGTGGTGACAGAGCATTTCTTTCTGGTAGCGGGGCTTGAATATTTCGCCTCCAGCAAGTGATTGCTCTGATTGGCTGATGTGATGAACCAATCACAGCCATTCATTGAATGACCTCATTGAATCGCTGTGATTGGTTCATTGAGCACTGATGCAGTGCTCAATGAACCAATTAGAGCAGTTGCTTGCTGGAGGCTTATTTTTGGGTAGGGCTTATATTTCAAGACACCACCCCGAAAATCAGGGTAGGGCTTATTATCGGAGAAACACTGTATTAGGCTGCCTCCTTGAGTGGCCAATTCGCTGCAGGCATACCTACAACAATTCTAAAAAAATGATGGGGTGGCAAGATGCACACCTAAGCCTAGCTTCACATGGGCATATGTGCAATTGCACATGGCCAAGAAAATCTCGCAAGATTTGTGCTTTGCGAGATGAACCCTATTCATTTGACTGGGGTCATACACATCAGCGATCGCTACAGAAGTAGGATCGCTACTTCTGTGAAGTGACACAAAGACCCCTCGCACCCGCGGGAAAATCGCCCATGTGAATGAATACATTGGAATCCACTAAAAAAGCCGCATAAAAACGCTCGTGTGAAAGAGGCCTTACCATGCAGAAGATTGAGCAGATCATCAGCCAGCCTCTCCGTATTTTAACCGCGTGGCTGCTGGCTCGGTCCCCGGGGGACACACTATACTTACAGGTTTATAAGGGTGCGATGTAACGTATGGCGGCACTACAAGAGAATGAACACTTGTAGATGGATTATTCCACAGACTGCAGCTAATTGCTAAGGGCAACCTGTGAAAGTTATTGTCGGGGACCCCTACCATGCCAACGTGGGGTCTACAGGACCCTCAGGCTTTTTTGGTAACTCTTTGTAATTTTGTCCTATTTGCATGGGGCTTCTTTTCTCTCTGCTTGTCTAGCTGCAATGCTTTTGTTTAACCCCCCAACACAGTAAACCCTCCCGAAAATATCCTTTTTTATAGTAGGTCTTGAATTTGTCTCTTTGAAGTATGTGCATCATTCAGTCACCGTACGGTCATTTTTAACCCCTTAGTGACATAACTAATTTTGGCCTGAAGAGCCGGTATAGCGTTTCCCCTTTTGTGATCCAGCGATCATAACTTTTCCCCCAATGTAGCTGGATGAGATCTTCAGTTTCAAGTTCTAGTTTTTATAGGAACCCATTTTGGTTCCATATAATATATTAAATGACTTTTATACATTGTTTTTGGCTGGGGGTAACAGGAAGAAAAAACTATGTGACCATTGCTTTTAGATATTTATTATTCTGGCGCTCAGCATGTGGTATGAATCTTATGTTAACCTTATTCTACGGGTTATTACAATCGCAACACCAAATTTATAGAGCTTTTACGTTTTACTACTTTTGCACAATATAAACACTTTTTTTTTCTTTTTACACTAAAGGCTCCTTCATACTGGTGATGGCGATATCGCCGCGAGAAAATCGCGACTTTTTCCCTGCGATTTTTACGCATCAGCGCTGCTTTCTCTTCCCAAAACATCGCTGACACTTGCGTTTTTTTTTTTAATTAGTGGGGCAGGTTCCATGCAGTTTGAGTTTCATTCCTTTCATTTCACCCAATGAGCAGATTGGAGGGAGAAAAAAAACAATAAATGTAAAAATATATTGAAATTCAAAATTATCGATTCACTTTATTTTACATGACAATATTGCATTAGCTGCAAGGTCCCAAAATTATATATATAATAATAAACTTTATTTGTATAGCGCCAACATATTCCACAGCGCTTACATAGACAGGGGGGATACAGAAAAACAAAAGTACAAACATTACAGAACCACGGTTACATGAAGTAATCAGTTGATGGAAACAATAGGAGTGAGGGTCCTGCTCCAACGATCTTACATACTACAGATAATGGGGTGATACGGAAGGTAAAGGGCTGGAGATGCACGGTATGGCGAGGTGGAGAGTGAGGGATGCTATACACATAGACAATGGTCAGACATTTAGCCGTGTGACGGCAGAAACAGTATGACTGCAGGAGCGGTTTATGATGGCTAGCAGGGATTGCAGTCAGTAGGTCAGGGAGCATGTTATCAGGCGGAGTACAGAGGGGTTTGTTTAGGGAATGCGGTATGCCTCCCTGAAGAGGTGCGTTTTTAGAGCACGCCTGAAGTTCTGCAAGTCCTGGATTGCTCGGGTAGCCTTTGGTAATGTGTTCCAGAGGACCGGTGCTGCTCTGGAGAAGTCTTGGAGGCGGGAATGAGAAGTTCGAATTAAAGGGGCGCTCAGTCTGGTTTCATTAGCAGAGCGGAGAGCCCGGGCTGGTTGATGGATTGAGATGAGGGAGGCGATATAGGGGGGCGCTGCGCTGTGGAGGGCTTTGTGGATGAAGGTAGTCAGTTTAAATTGTATTCTGTATTTAACGGGCAGCCAGTGCAGTGACTGGCACAGGGCAGAGGCGTCCGAATAGTGGCTGCACAGGAAGAGGAGCCTGGCTGCCGCATTCAGGATGGATTGGAGAGGTATATATATACATATACACATCAAGTGCAACAATTGTATGGAACAGCTTTGTACATAATAAGGGAAATAAATAGTTCAGTATACACGCATGTGCCAACTGAACAACGAATGAGAATTGGTTCACTTCTCGGTCATCATTCAGTTTCTGCATGCATAAAACTGAATGACGGACCGGCTATGTGAACAGGAAGTTATCACTTATAAACAACTGCCTGGTTACTGTGAATGGAGGTGGCTGGGTGAGAATGCTTCCCGGACTCATCCACCTCTATTCACTTGTGATGCTCGTTCCTGTGTAAAAGCACAGGAACGATTATTGCTGGGACGACCTGCGCCCAACAGCTCACCCGTGTAAACGGGCCCCTCACCTTTCCTGACCCACCTTATCAGCTAGTTTATGACCTCAGCAAAGTTTCTCTTTTTTAGGCCTCTTTCACACGACCCTATGTGTTTGTACGCTCGGCCAATCGCAACTAAAAGTCACATGAATGAAGAATAGCCACAATCAAGCCCCGAGCTGTAGCCGCACTTTCTCAGCCATTCACATAGGTGGCTGTGGTGTATCGGCAAAAAAATACGCCGCAGCACGTAAATCCCTTGGGTTGGCAGAAATCCTCGGAATGACTGCTAATTAGAGATGAGCGAGCGTACTCGGATAAGCACTACTCGCTCGAGTAATTGGCTTTATCCGAGTATCGCTGTGCTCGGGGCTAAAGATTCGGGTGCCGCTGCGGCTGACAGGTGAGTCGCAGCGGGGAGCAGGGGAGAGCGGGCGGGAGAGAAGGAGAGAAAGATCTTACCTCCGTTCCTCCCCGCTCTCCCCTGCAGCTCCCCGCTCCGCGCCGGCACCCGAATCTTCAGACCCGAGCACAGCGATACTCGGATAAAGCCAATTACTCGAGCGAGTAGTGCTTATCCGAGTACGCTCGCTCATCTCTACTGCTAATACTTAAGGGGTTTCATCAGCAAAAAAAAAATAAAAAATTCTATACTCACCTGTACCTCACCGGGCCGTTCACCAGACACCTCCTCGTCTTCCCATGTCCATCCTGCTGGCTGTATAAGGCAGTGCAGAAGCTGACAAAGTTCCAGCTCCGCAACTGCCTGCACCACTGCCGGGTGGCAAGTACTTCCACACGGGTCAGTGGTCAGCGCGTGACGCGTCACTACTACGCCGGCCGCGTCTAACCTCCGGAGTCAACGACGAGGGCACATTTTTTTGCTTTCAGCTCCCATAGATGTCTATGGAAGCTTCCAGGGTAGCTTGACAAAAGATAGGGCAAGACTTATCTTTTCACGCGAAGTATAAAATCGAATGGAATACATTGCAATCCAATGCTTTAGACGGTCGCCATTTTTTTATGCGGCTAAATTAGCTGCATATATGCGGTCGTGTGAATAAGGCCTTATGGTCATAAGCGGATAAGAATGTTCAGGACACGAGGGATAAGAGCTGGAAACGAAACTGTCTGTCAAACCTCACTGACAGATTTCCAATTGAGACTCAGTCTGCAGTTTACTGTATACGGTGATAAGTAGAAGCTGCAGCAGACAAAAGCTGCTAAAGTTTTAATCAAATTCTATTGTGAAAATGATTGTCAGCCCAACAATCCAGTACCTGTAGTTAAGTAAAGGGGGTCCTAAAACAGCTTTTGCATGAAGATGGCTGTCCCTACAATCATGGAAGAGAATAGAATAAAATAATATGTAATTAGAAATTAAAATTAGAATAGATTTTTAACCCTTTCCAATCCACTGTCTGACCTCTGTAGACATCATGATTTAAGGCTGTTCCACTCCGATGTTGATAGACGTCCATTGGGGTTCCCTTACTGTATATTGCCAGCCTCTCTGCTGTCGGAGCCTATCCAACATGTCACCTCATGCAGTACTGGCTTTAGCCAGCAGATAGCGCCGTTGTATAACGGCAGAAAAAGAGTAAGCCCCCCTAGGAAAACGAGGATACAAATTGGATTGGAAAGGGTTAATTGGTGAAAAAAAGAATTCTTTCTCCAAGAAAAAGGCCCTTACGGAGATACAAATTTTTGAAGAACACCGTTACAGAGGACTTAAAATTGGAAATGCAACAAAAAACTGAAGTTCCATCTCTTTAACACCTGGTACATCTATCTATTGATTGTGTTGAGTCGTGGTCATCTGTGACAACTCTACAGCCTGTACTCTCTTCAACACACAACTATGTCTTTCATCACTTTGTATTACCCTCTCCGCACCACCATGTACAATAGCCTGCAGTTCTCCTTCATTCCAGTCCTGTTAAGGACAATTTCCCAGGTCTGGGAAGCAGAAGGAAACGATTACTGGTTATCAATTGCAAACACATTGACTGGTGAATGGGGTCTGCTACCCCGCACAGAGGAGCCGTGTGTGCAGGGCCGGTGGAGCTGACCCAAGGCAAACATTCCCTCGTCCTGGGCCGGCAGAGCTTGCCGATCCTGAGAATGGTGCATAGGTCAGGGAATTTGTGGATGCAGAAGATAGCTGGAACCGGCTGTGACCCCCCCACCCCCCAATCCCAAATTATTAACAGGCCTCAGCGTTTATTTATGGTAATCTCAGCTACTCGTCTTGTGCACCGAATGTTATTTTTAACACAACGAGGCACTCAGGAACCAAATTAGCAGGCGATCGTCTCCCTTTACGCCCAGCAATGTCTCCTGCCGGGTTTATTTATGTAAAATATGTCTCTGTTATTGCTTACTTTATAATTATTAGGAACTGAGGCTTCGACAATCCAAGGAACGCAGGAGGTGACTTAGTGTGTTAAGGCAGCAGAAATGCAGTCCTAAGTTCTCGCTCACGAACTGTAGGTTGTAGGTGCAATCCCTGCCTGATTCAGGTAGCCGGCTCAAGGTTGACTCAGCCTTCCATTCTTTGGTAAAATGAGTACTCTTGTTGGGGGGGTAATAAATAAATTACCTGAAAGCGCTGCGGAATAAGTTGGCGATATACAAACAAGATTGTGTGCTTTCGGCAGGACCCCATGTGGACTTCTACTGAGAGTCTTCAGCTAAATGTTGCTACCTTTGAGCATTTGGTTTATTTCGTGCCCCGAGTAGGAAGGTTGTAGGTGAGTTTGGTTTCTACACTTGATGCTTCAACAACCAAATAGTAGCAAAAGTCTGACAATGATACAGTATCTTCAAGTCTCCTTCAGGAACTGGATTGCACAGGGTATGAAAATATGGCTACTTTTTCCTCCCCAAAAAATGTGTTACACCTGTCCCCGTTGCTGTAATACCCATGGACAGGTGTGGCAATATTAATACAAGAAGGCAGCCGTGTTTTTCTAATCCTGTACAACTCCTTTAAGAGCTATCATCAACACTAAGGTAATTGAATCGCAGATAAACATTCACAGCTAGTGGCATCTACTAATGGTTCTTAGGCTTCTTTCACACGAGATCATATCGGCCAGACGTTTTCACAGCCGGCCGATATACACTACATGGTTAGTTTGTGCGCCCATTCATATGGCCTTGTGAGGCCGGCGCAAATGTGCCGACCTCACCAGGCCATCTCCCGTTTCCCCTCCCTCCCCATTGCAGGCTCATCTGTCTTCCTCCCCGCTTGTTCTCTGCAATGGGAGGGAGTGGGATGGGGCGGAGCCAAATGCGGTCCGCTCCACCTCCTCCCATTGATGGCTATGGACAAGGCGCGGGGAGTGGGCGGGCGCTTAGCTCCGCCCCATCCGCCCTTGTCTATAGCATCAACAGGAGAAGGCGGAGCAGACCAGTGCTTGCCTCCGCCCCCTTCCATTGCACAGAATGAGTGGGGAGGAAGACAGGTGAGCCTGCACGGGGGGAGGAAAACAGAGGGAGGGAGTTTAGCAGCCACGTTGCTAAACTCCCTCCCACTTATCCCACTTAGGAGCCCATGCAGCAGCCATCGTATTCCGGCCCAAAACATAGTTCCAGAATTATGTTTTGGGTCCGACGTAAAAACGCCCGCCGCTATATTGGCCTTGCCGGGCGTTTTTACGTCTCACAAATACACCCATGTGATCTGATGCGTTGGAATCCAATGCATCAGATCACAGCACATATCGGACGGCCGTGAAAAGTCCGGCCAATATGCACTCATGTGAAAGAAGCCTTAGGCCGACTTCGCACGGGTGTATATTCAATAGCTTTGTTCATATTTCCTTATTTTGCACACACATTTTGGTCATGCAAAAAACAGTTGAACATGTTCTATCTTTCTGCATATTTGCCCAACAAGGGTCCCCATAAAAGTCAATGGGGTGGGGGTGCAATGTGTGTGCAATACACAAGGACATGTGATTGTGCAGGAAAAGGAACACATTTGGAACACATTAAGACTAATTAGCCATTTTAATTGGTGCATCTTTGTTTGCCGCACACAAATGAACATGCCTTGTGGGCTCAAAAAGTACAGGTAAATACATTGATGCATGTGCTAAAAAGCATTAGTGCGCAAATATGCATAAACCCACGTGGATCCCGCCTTAAAGGGGTTTTTCAGGCAGCGCCGGCTGTCAATGCCGAGCTACACTATCGCTGGTCCGACTCTGGTGCAGACCAGCTCTGTCAGCCGATGCCGCCTGGAGGACCCCTTTTAACTATTCTTCGGTGGAGACATCAAGTGTGATCGGGCTTTTCTAGCCACCAAAATATGAATTGCCAACTGCTTTGGGATCATTAATGCCCTGTTCATACGGGGCAGATTTGCTGTGGATTTTCCGCATGGAATATCTACAACAATTACAGTTACACCAAGATAAATGAGATTTTCAGAACTTTGGCCAACCTCTGTGGAAAACATCCGTCCTAAATGAGTGCAGGAAATCGGGGAGAAAATAATTGGCAGAAACATCAACAATCTCCGTTATACAGATGACACAACTCTGCTGGCAGAAACAGAAGCCGGTCTGAAGCAGCTGATATGGATAGCACACAACTGAAAGAAGCAGCGCAAAACTGAAAAACATGGAGGGAGCTCGCCTTTAGGGTCGCCGAGGGTCGTGAACGACTAAACGGCTACCAACACATCTGTGCAGAAGTTGACCTGAAATGTGGAATTTAAATCTTCGGCAATTCAATTTTATCAGGAAGTTTGCGGCAGACCATAGATGTCCCGCTGCGAGGAGTGGCTGCGGATTAGGAGAGCAGATATCCAGCATGGAAAATACAAAAATATAATCTGCCATAAAGCATGCGACAATGCGGATCAGAAGCCATGGATTGTTAAAGCACATTTTACCCACAGAAACGCTACGGATTTCCTGCGCAGAAACACAGCAAATCTGCCGTATGTGAACGCGGCCTAAACCTCCTACACTGTGTGGACTGGACTGTGCATTCGACAATCTTGTAACACAGTTCTATTAGCAGAGACTAAACACGGGTTTCACCACATGCAGGTTCTCGGGACTCCGTGGCATCTCAGCAGCCCTGGCACAGTCACTATAATAATAGAAAGACGCAATAAATTTTAACCCCTTAGTGACTGCCAATACGCTTTTTGGTTTTTTTAAAAATAAAATCTTTATTAATTTTTCTCTTTTTTTTATTTTCAATAATAAAGAAAGAAAAGACAAAAGAACACATCAACATCATGTTTGTGACAGTTAGGTCACGAACCACTAACACGGGACCAAAACAATAACAGCAGTAACTCTTCCCCATTACTGATTCACTCGAGGTATTGTAATGCACCAGATTGGTCTGCCTAACCTTATTCCGTGGAGCTGGCCCTTGGTAGGGAACGGACTGAGAGGATACTGTTAGCCCTGATTAGGGCCTGTTGATTCCGCCAACCAAAGGAGGGGTCTAGTTCCATTAACCGCTTTAGTGGCAGGTTTATTATTACCATATTATGGCAGATAAATCTCTGGGGCTTGCTGCACTGAGTATGCAGTAAAAACCCCCGAAGATTTCGGATGACAGCTCAGTGATCTGCACATTTCAGCACTAGAGCTGTCCACAGAAATCTTCCGAGGTTTAACTGCATGGTAAGTGCAGCAAGCCCCAGAGATTTTCCATGCGTGCCACTAAAGGGGTTAAAGAATATCCCCCTTCTACTTCTCCACTATTTCATGTTTGTGCATGACTGCAACCTATCTATAAACTCTACCCAGTTTTATGTAAGGGAAAAATCTTCTACTTAGGTATGCAGCTATTTGGATACGGGAATGAGGAACATCCAAAGAGAAAGAGAGAGGGGGTAAGGGAGACAATGAAAGAAGGAAGGGGGAGAGGAAAAAGAGTGGGATAGAGAAAAGAGAAGAAAAAGGGATGGGCAGGAGGAGAGGTGAACTCCTGGGGACGGGTATGACGGGGACAAACGTAGACGTGGCCCTGTCCACTGGTGTAACTATAGGGGATGCAGGGGATACAGTTGCACCCGGGCCCAGGAGCCTTAGAGAACCCATATGATCTCTTTTCTCCATATAGAAACTTATTTTATATTTTTGTGACATTTGCTTGACCAAACAGAACTTATAGCGAACAGGAATGTTCATGATTTTTACTGCCCTCTGAAACATCATTTTGGTCATATATGGAACTTTGGAAACAAACTCTTGTCCTGACGGACGACTCCTCACGGCCCATCAGTGATTCAAGGACATCCTGGGTTCTTTTAAATCCATGTATAGATTACTTTTGGCTGGACTTCCTGCCCCCTAATGAGTTTCTAACACCTCAGAGTTGTTGCATTCTTTTGCTTATGAAACACAAACAGATGATGATACGGCTGTTTGTTTCGGTATGTCCTGAGGTCCGCGCCACCAGATATAGAGGTCACATATCAATAACTGGCGAGGATGTCTCAACCCCACTGCTGTTTAGCAAGTGAAATTTTGCAGAGCTTTTTTTTAGTTGAATATTGCAAAAATTTCAACACTTTAAGGGCTTATTCACATGACCGTATATATATATCCGCTATTTAGCTGCATCCAAAAATGGGGCAAAAATCATCTGAAGCATTGGATTCCAATGTATTCATGCAGATGAGCGATTCTTGGCTGCATAAAAAAATTGCGCTAGGAAAGATAGCCGATTTTATACGCTACATCCAAAGATAGATCTAGCCCTATCTGTGGCTGAGATACGCTGGAAGCTCCCATAGACTCCTATGGAGCTAAAAAAAAGTGATGGGGAGGGAGTTTAGTTGCGTCCAACACTGGGGAAAGAAGACAGCTGCTCTATTTAACCATTAGTAGTCATTCGTAGGATTTCTGCCAAATGAGGGATTTCTACGCTGCAGTGCATTTTTTGCAGATATGCTGCAGCCACCCGTGTGAACGTCAGAAAATACGCGGCTAAGGATCAGGACTGGATCGTGGCTATTCTTCATTCATGCGATTTGACTGCGCTTACGGCGGAATGTAAAAATGCATATGATCCTGTGAAAGAGCCCTGAGGGTTGTACATTTTGCCCACTTATACCATTGCGGCTAAACTAAGCCACTTGATCTCTCTAGAATGAATTTCGACACAAACCGAGGCATAACCTCAGCTCCTGGGCACCCATGATAAATTTGAAAATGTCTTCCCACCTAACAATGTGCCCTTTATAACGCTGCCAAAAGAACATTTGGGCCCCCTTGGCCTCCAGTGACCAGAAGCAACTGATACCTCTGCTCCCCTCTGGCCACTGGCGTAACTATAGGAGGTGCAGTTGCACTGGGGCCCACGAGCATTAGGGGGCCCATAAGGCCTCTCTTCTCCATATAGGGAGCCCAGTACTATGAATAAAGCATTATAGTTGGGGGCCCTGTTACAGGTTTTGCATTGGGGCTCAGAAAATTCACGTTACACCTCTGGGTTAAGGGGTTAAGAGAAGTTGAGGGGCACCAGGATAAACTTTTGCACCCCAACCCATGAGCCTTTAACTACTCCCCTGTCATGCTTCTGGGCACAAGAACACCTGTACCTTTATAGGGATTATAGCAACACATCCTCATAGATATTTTGTGTTTGCTCTTGAAAAATCTAAAACAGACCATTCGGACCATATTGGGCTAAACTGTATCATCCCTTAAAGGGAACCTGTCACCTGCCTAAAGCACCATAAACTGACTTATGGAGCTGTTAGGGCAGGTGGCAGGGAGCCATGTGATGTATTGCTTATATTCACCTGGTTCGCAGGCCAGTCGAAAATCTGGCTCTTTCCAGAGTCCCATGCTGCGCTCTGCCTTAGACTTGTATAGGAGAGTGCAGCCACAGGACTCTGAAAGAGCTAGATTTTTGGCCAATGCGAGAGATTCACAGTCCGGTAAAGTAGAGACCAAGAGGCCGGAAAGTATGAAAAATACAGCACCCAACTCCCTGTCACCTAATAGCACCATAAATTAGTTTATGAGGCTTTAGGCAGGCGACAGGTTCCCTTTAAAGGGAGTCTATCAGCTGAAACACGCTGTCCACACTGCTGGCATCATGTTATAGAGTCGGAGGAGCCGAGCAGATAGATATATAGTTTTATGGGGTAAGATTTAGAATAAGCTGTATTCTATTCATTTAGATTCTGCCCAGTCCAGTGGGCGGAGCCATCAGTGATTGACAGCTACTCCTGTATGTACACAAGTAGAAATAGATACGGTACCAGAACCACAATTCAGATTACTTTAAAAGTGAGGTAACTGATGCAAAGTCACCTGGAACCAGAATCCATGGATCCAATCTAGAATCATAGAAGGAAGACGTGACGGCATTCAAAGTGCAAAATGTTAAAGTCTTTATTCCTCCAAGGACATAACAGCAGCAACGTTTCAACCAAAAGGTCAAACCTGTAATTGCAGGCTGGGGTCCCATTGATTTCAATGAGAGCTGCCCTTGCAATTGCTTCTGTTCTGACTCCAGTGTATCCCGGACGGCGCTGGCTGGATATCCCCTTTAACGGCTCTGTTTATTGTATAACCAGCATATATACGTGTTTATAGACTACCAGGGCTCTTCCTCAGTATCTGCTGGGGGCCTACAATCTATAGAATAATAGTCATAGGGAAGGGATAGCAGCCAGTCAAGAGTATGATAGATGGTACGGAGTATAAAGGCAAGTATGGGAGAAGAGGTACAAAATAGAACATAAAAACAATCAATTACTGGAGGATACATAATAAATGAACAGACTGAAACAATAATCAAAAAAAACTTTAAAAAAACCATGCTGATTATATAGCGGCAGCGGGTAGTACAATTTGTGAGGGGATTATTGGGCATTGGTTCGCATGACGGTCACAAATAAACCTAGTAATGGATCTAAAGGGTATTAATTGGGAAGATCAGCGGCAGAAGGACTCAGTGTAAATCAATGCGTATTCAGAGGCCTGATCTATGGAACTGGTGGACCGCAATTGGAACGATGAGATGAATATATCATTAGGGAGACGAGATCTGCACAGTATGACAAATGTATAGGCATATACAGATGTGTCGCGGAGAGTCGATAAAACATGTATATTGATTTACACCGAGTCCTTCTGCCGCTGATCTGCCCAATTATTACCCTTTACACCCAGTTTGTAGTTTATTTGTAACCGTCATGCTATACTTGTTTATATATATTATTCTCCTTTAGGCTGGATTCACACGGGCGTATATCGGCCGGGCTTTCACGCCCGGCCTATATACGCTGCCTCTCTGATACATTGGTTTACAATGCATCAGTGCACAGGGGCGTATATCTGCGGCGTAAAAGCACTCAAGATAATGCATTTCGGCCGGGAGCTTTTACGCCGGCACCGGGGGCTGCATAGACTCCTATGGGAGCCCATGACAACTGCCGGAGAGGAGAGGTGGGAGGGAATTTAGTAGCGTTACTGTTAAACTCCCACCCCCTTCCCTGCTCCTCTCCGCCCCTTGCCGGCTATTTGCAATAGGAGGGGGCGGGACAGGGGTGGAGCTAAGCAGAAAGCCAGCGAGGGGGAGGGTAGGGGGAGACAGCTTAGTAGAGCTAAACCATCTCCTTGTACCCAACGGCTTTGTGGGCTCGGTGTATATGTGCCATGCTCTGGCTGTCTGTACGGGCGCACAAACGTTGGCCAACGGCCATGTTAATAAGCCCTTGTTTGCTCCTTTTCAGCATATTTTTAATAAAGACCTGTTTTTATTCAGTTCTCTGTTACACATAACCAGGCGATCAAGTGCCGCGCGGCCCAATAATCCCCTTGTACCGCCCGCTGCCGCTACATAGTTACCATGTTTTGTCTGTTAACTTATTCTGCATCCATCACTAATTGATTGTTTCTATGTTCTAGTTTGTGCTTATTATGGGAATACTTGCCCTTATACTTCGTACCATCTATTATACACTTGCCTGGCTGCTCTCCCTTTCCTACGACTATTATGGCTCCTTCACACGGGCGTTGCAATTTTCAGCCTCCCGTATCGCGGCCGAAAATCGCATGGATGAAAGAAAGCCACGACCAAGTCACAGCTAAATCTCCCCTTTTCTCGCCCGTTCACACGGCCGGGTGCATACATACACTGCATCCTGGAATTCCATATGCCGGGGGGGGGGGGGGGGGGGGGGGGGGAGACCTTAGCGCTGCTGAAGTTTCTCCCCCTCCCCTTGCCGGCTGATCGTGGCAATAGAAGCTCCTATGGAAGCATATGGGAACCGCCGGCATGGGGAGAGGGAGGGACGAGCCGCTGCTAAATTCCTTCGCCCTTTCACTTTTCTAAAGGCTCTCACCGAAGGGACAAAAGGTTTCAATAACGACTTATGGAACACCCTGTGATGGCAAACGGCCCCACGTAATGTGGCGCCAGCTTCAAGGATGGGACCCGTAATTTGAGATTTTTAGAAGACAAGTATACCTTCTGTCCCACCCTGTACGGTTCAGATACAGACAGACTCTTCTCACTACACAACTGCATACGGGTCCCCGCTGCTTCCAAGTTTCTCTGTACCTCTTTCCATACTCCCCGAAGCGCATCTGTGGCGACATCAGCTGCAGGACAGACCGACGGAGTAGGGATTGCTGTAAGGAAGCGAGGATGCTGACCGTATACACAAAAAAATGGACATACCCCAGTGGAAGAACAAGAGCGGTTGTTTAGTGCAAACTCTGTCAACGGCAGGAACTCTGCCCACTGATGAGCCTTTTCGCTGGCAAACAACCATAAATATTGCACTAAATGTTGGTTCTTCCGCTCAGTCTGACCATTAGTCTGCGGGTGGAACGCTGAAGAGAAGGAAAGCGACGTTCCCAGGTTTCTGCAGAAGGCACGCCAAAACTGCGATACAAACTGAACCCCGCGATCAGATACAATATTTTGGGGAACCCCATGTAGGCGAATTATTTCTTTTATAAAAATCGTGGCGAATTCTTTTGCCAAGGGGAGCTTTTTTAATGCCACAAAATGTGCCATCTTTGAGAACCGGTCGACCACCACTAAGATAGTGGTGCACTTCTAGGATTCTGGTAGATCAGTGATGAAATCTACCGATAAGTGCGACCATGGACTGGAAGGAACTGGGAGCGGTCTCAGAGGACCCTCCGGAGGACGCTGCCGACTCTTATTGCGAGCACAGACCGAGCATCCCCTAACAAGGTTGCGGATCTCCTGAGACATGCCTGGCCACCAGAAGTGTCTGGAAAAAAGCTCCAGGGTCCCCTGGAACCCTGGATGCCCTGCAAGAACCGACGAGTGAGCTTCATCCATGACTCTAGGACGTAGGGTCTCTGGCACAAACCATCTGCCCTCCGGCACCCCCGAAGGAGCGTCCTGCTGAGCATCCTGTAGTTGAGGGACGAAGTTAGACTCTACAGCTGCCACCACCACGCCAGGGGCTAAGATATTCTCGGGAGTCATGGTCTCACTATCCGGCACCCCGAAACTCCGTGACAGGGCGTCCGCCTTCACGTTCTTCTCTCCTGGGATGTATGTCACGACGAAATTAAACCTGGCGAAGAACAACGCCCACCTGGCTTGACAAGCTGTGAGTCTTTTGGCACTGGCGAGATATACCAGGTTCTTGTGATCTGTATATACAGTAATTGGGTGTCTAGCACCCTCAAAGTGATGTTGCCACTCTTCTAGAGCCCATTTGATAGCCAATAATTCATGGTTACCCACGTTGTAGTTGCGCTCTGCTGAATTAAACTTCTGCGAAAAGAACGCACATGGGCTATACCCAGACCTCCCACTGACTTCCTGCGACAATACTGCTCCTGTCCTGCTTCCTAGACCTGAGCCTCCTATCTGCCTTCACCGCTAGCTCCATAGCCTCCCTTAAAGACCCGGGAACAGGATGGGAAATTAACAGGTCTTTAACTGCGTCCGAGAGGCCCTGCAGGAAAACATCTTTCAGAGCGCTATCATTCCATGCCGTATCCCCTGCATAGCATCTGAAGTTGGAGCAATAATCCTCCACACAACACGACCCCTGCTGCAGCGCCAACAAACGCGAAACCGCCAACCCCGCTCGGTCTGGTTCGTCAAAGATACCCCCGAGTTCCTGGAAAAAGGAGTCCACGGACTGCAGGCAGGAGGAACCCTCGGGGATGGAAAACGCCCAGGTCTGGGCAGCGCCCCGCAGCAGAGACATTATCAGCCCGACCCTCTGAGCCTCCGACCCGGAAGAACGGGGACTCATCCGAAAAAACAGGCAACACGCCTGTCGGAAAACAAAAAACTTGTTCATCTCCCCAGAAAACACCTCGGGAAGAGAGCACTTGGGTTCTGGGCTGGTTGAGGCGTCCGGCCCCTGCGACACCCGGCCGCTGCTCCTGGGCCACCAAGCGGGCGGATAAATCCTGGATCACAGGCACCAGGGCCTGCAGCTGATTCGCGAGGGAACTGATCGCCTCCATGACAAAACGGTTTTTAAGGGCCAGTTATTATGTTACGGCACTCTGCCCCCCAAGCGCCAGGTGGGGTGCCCTGAACTTCCCGCACCCCACTGTCCCTGCCTACTTGCCTCGGCCCTGGCTAATCCCAGGCAGACAACTGGGCGGCGGTCCCTGCCCTGGCTAGGGACCTGGCGACTACCTAGATGGAACTCACTAACGGGGGACAGAGTGCCGAGAGAAGAGGCGGGTGGAACAGACCAACAGAACGAAGACTGAGCAAAGACAGGCTGGAGGAAGCTGACTAGCAAACTAGGAGCTGCTGAGACGAGCTGCAGACAGACTAACTAGTGGCTAATAGAACCAATAACTGGCAGTGAGCTCAGGTCACTGCCAGCCTTTTAACTGCAAGCCTCCGCCCAGGGGCGGAGAGTGGGAGGAGCCGACTCTCCTACTGTTGCATAAGAAGGGTGGAGGAGAGCTGGCTGCACCCTACGGGCGGACACGGCGCCACACGCTGGCTGCCCCACACCGCTGGGAGAGCCCCGACTGCAGAGCTCCAGGACGCCGGAGCCGACACCGGAGCGGCGCGCGCCGGCCGCGGGACCCAGCGGCGCCCTGCATGGTAACACAATGCTCGCTCGAGCAATTGCCTTTAGCGAGTATACTCGCTCATCTCTAGTCCCCGTGTCCATACTATAGAAAGAAAGGGATACCAACATATACCTGACGGAGGCCATAAGGAGACTCTTGGCCTCCGCGGAGGAAATGGGGGCCTACACTGTAGTTACGTTTCCAGTTCCTGCCCTGGGTCCACCGAGGCTCCAAATAAAAGCTGCACCATGCTGCTTTTGTAATTAAATATTACCGCCCCTTTAATAAATTACACAATGATCACAGTGACCCTCATGTCAGGCCCAGTGGAGACCACATAACTTGCTGCGGTCCTTCTGACCAGTACACCAATGTCCTGAGATGAGAGCCGCAGGATCCAAAGATCCAGAGGAAGGCAAAAAAATCCCCCGGAGAGTTCTACCTCAGGTGGACGAAAAATTCCTTCCTGACCCCAGATGTGGCGATCGGCTGTCACCCTGGATCTCATCTAACCTGCTGCCTCCTCCTGCCCTTGGGCCCTCCTCTCTCTTCAGGCCTTCTTCTGACCTCAGGCCCTCTTCTTCTCTCTTTGGGCCTTCTTCTGACCACAGGCCCTCTTCTTCCCACTTCGGGCCTTCTTCTGATCTCAGGCCCTCTACTTCCCTCTTCAGGCCTACTTAGGCCGTCTTCAGGCATTATTTTGACCTCTGGCCCTCTTCTTCCCTCTTCAGGCCTACTCAGACCCTCTTCTTCCCTCTTCCGGCTTTCTTCTGACCTCAGGCCCTCTACTTCCCTCTTCAGGCCTTCTTTTGACCTCAGGCCCTCTTCTTCACTCTTCAGGCCTACTCAGGCCCTCTTCTTCCCTCTTCAGGCCTACTCAGGCCCTCTTCTTCCCTCTTCAGGCCTACTCAGGCCCTCTTCTTCCCTCTTCGGGCCTTCTTCTGACCTCAGGCCCTCTTCTTCCCTCTTCGGGCCTTCTTCTGACCTTAGGCCCTCTTCTTCCCTCTTCGGGCCTACTCAGGCCCTCTTCTTCCCTCTTCAGGTCTACTCAGGCCCTCTTCTTCCCTCTTTAGGCCTTCTTCTGACCTCAGGCCCTCTTCTTCCCTCTTCGCGCCTTCTTCTGACCCCAGGCCCTCTTCTTCCCAGTTCGGGTCTTCTTCTGACCTCAGGCCCTCTACTTCCCTCCTCAGGCCTTCTTTTGACCTCAGGCCCTCTTCTTCCCTCTTCAGGCCTACTCAGGCCCTCTTCTATCCCTCTTCGGGCCTTCTTCTGATCTCAGGCCCTCTTATTCTCTCTTCGGGCCTACTCAGGCCCTCTTCTTCCCTCTTCATGCCTTCTTCTGACCTCAGGCCCTCTTCTTCCCTTTTCAGGCCTTCTTCTGACCTCAGGCCCTTTTCTTCCCTCTTCGTGCCTTCTTCTGACCCCAGGCCCTCTTCTTCCTTCTTCAGGCCTACTCAAGCCCTCTTCTTCCCTCTTCAGGCCTACTCAGGCCCTCTTATTCCCTCTTCGGGCCTTCTTCTGACCTCAGGCCCTCTTCTTCCCTCTTCGGGCCTACTCAGGCCCTCTTCTTCCCTCTTCGGGCCTTCTTCTGACCTCAGGCCCTCTTCTTCCCACTTCGGGTCTTCTTCTGACCTCAGGCCCTCTTCTTCCCTCTTCAGGCCTACTCAGGCCCTCTTCTTCCCTCTTCAGGCCTACTCAGGCTCTCTTATTCCCTCTTCGGGCCTTCTTCTGACCTCAGGCCCTCTTCTTCCCTCTTCAGGCCTACTCAGGCCGTCTTCTTCCCTCTTCGGGCCTTCTTCTGACCTCAGGCCCTCTTCTTCCCTCTTCGGGCCTTCTTCTGACCTCAGGCCCTCTTCTTCCCTCTTCAGGCCTACTCAGGCCCTCTTCTTCCCTCTTCAGGCCTTCTTCTGAACTCAGGCCCTCTTCTTCCCTCTTCAGACCTTCTTCTGACCTAAGGCCCTCTTCTTCCCTCTTTGGGCCTTCTTTTGACCTCAGGGCCTCTTCTTCCCTCTTCGGGCCTTCTTCTGACCTCAGGCCCTCTTCTTCCCTCTTCAGGACTGCTCAGGCCCTCTTCTTCCCTCTTCGGGCCTTCTTCTGCCCTCAGGCCCTCTTCTTCCCTCTTCAGTCAGGCCTTCTTCTGAACTCAGGCCCTCTTCTTCCCTCTTCAGACCTTCTTTTGACCTCAGGCCCTCTTCTTCCCTCTTCGGGCCTTCTTTTGACCTCAGGGCCTCTTCTTCCCTCTTCGGGCCTACTCAGGCCCTCTTTTTACCTCTTCCGGCCTTTTTCTGACCTCAGGGCCTCTTCTTCCCTTTTCAGGCCTACTCAGGCCCTCTTCTTCCCTCTTCGGACCTTCTTCTGACCTCAGGCCTTCTTCTTCCCTCTTTGGGCCTACTAAGGCCCTCTTCTTCCCTCTTCGGGCCTACTTAGGCCCTCTTCGGACCTTCTTCTGACCTCTGGGCCTCTTCCCTTTTCAAGCCTTCTTCTGACCTCAGGCCTCCTGCCTCTTTTCGCCCGCTCCTCCCTCTTCAGGCCTTCTTCTGAACTGAGGCCCTTCTCCCTCTTCGGATCTTTTTTCTGCCGTCAGGCCCTCCTCCCTCTTCAGGCCTTCTTCTGACTTCAGGCTCTTCTGCCTTTTCAGACCTTGTTATGCCCTCAGGCCCTCCTCCCTCTTCAGTGCCCTGAGATGAGAGCCGCAGGATCCAAAGATCCAGAGGAAGGCAAAAAAATTCCCCGGAGAGTTCTACCTCAGGGGGACCAAAAATTCCATCCTGACCCCAGATTTGACGATCGGCTATCACCCTGGATCTCATCTAACCTGCTGCCTCCTCCTGCCCTTGGGCCCTCCTCTCACTTCAGGCCTTCTTCTGAACTCAGGCCCTCTTCTTCCCTCTTTGGGCCTTCTTCTGACCACAGGCCCTCTTCTTCCCTCTTCGGGCCTACTCAGGCCCTCTTCGGACCTTCTTCTGACCTCTGGGCCTCTTACCTTTTCAAGCCTTCTTCTGACCTCAGGCCTCCTGCCTCTTTTCGCCTGCTCCTCCCTCTTCAGGCCTTCTTCTGACCTCAGGCCCTCCTCCCTCTTCGGTTGTTCTTCTGACCTCAAGCCCTCCTCCCTCTTCAGGCCTTATTCCTACTTCAGGCTCTTCTACCTCTTCAGAACTTCTTATGCCCTCAGGCCCCCCTCCCTCTTCAGTGCCCTGAGATGAGAACCGCAGGCTCCAAAGATCCAGAGGAAGGCAAAAAAATCCCCTAGAGAGTTCTACCTAACAAACGCGAAACCGCCAACCCCGCTCGGTCTGGTTCGTCGAAGATACCCCCGAGTACCTGGAAAAAGGAGTCCACGGACTGCAGGCAGGAGGAACCCTTGGGGATGGAAAACGCCCAGGTCTGGGCAGCGCCCCGCAGCAGAGACATTATCAGCCCAACCCTCTGAGCCTCCGACCCGGAAGAACGGGGACTCATCCGAAAAAACAGGTGACACGCCTGTCGAAAAACAAAAAACTTGTTCCTCTCCCCAGAAAACACCTCGGGAAGAGAGCACTTGGGTTCTGGGCTGGTTGAGGCGTCCGGCCCCTGCGACACCCGGCCGCTGCTCCTGGGCCACCATGCGGGCGGATAAATCCTGGATCACAGGCACAAGGGCCTGCAGCTGATTCGCGAGGGAACTGATCGCCTCCATGACAAAACGTTTTTTAAGGGCCAGTTATTATGTTACGGCACTCTGCCCCAGGTGGGGTGCCCTGAACTTCCCGCACCCCACTGTCCCTGCCTATTTGCCTCGGCCCTGGCTAATCCCAGGCAGACAACTGGGCGGCGGTCCCTGCCCTGGCTAGGGACCTGGCGACTACCTAGATGGAACTCACTAACGGGGGACAGAGTGCCGAGAGAAGATGCGGGTGGAATAGACCAACAGAACAAAGACTGAGCAAAGACAGGTTGGAGGAAGCTGACTAGCAAACTAGGAGCTGCTGAGACGAGCTGCAGACAGACTAACTAGTGGCTAATAGAACCAATAACTGGCAGTGAGCTCAGGTCACTGCCAGCCTTTTAACTGCAAGCCTCCGCCCAGGGGCGGAGAGTGGGAGGAGCCGACTCTCCTACTGTTGCATAAGAAGGGTGGAGGAGAGCGGGCGGCACCCTACGGGCGGACACGGCGCCACACGCTGGCTGCCCCACACCGCTGGGAGAGCCCCGACTGCAGAGCTCCAGGACGCCGGAGCCGACACCGGAGCGGCGCGCTGGCCGCGGGACCCAGCGGCGCCCTGCATGGTAACACAATGCTCGCTCGAGCAATTGCCTTTAGCGAGTATACTCGCTCATCTCTAGTCCCCGTGTCCATACTATAGAAAGAAAGGGATACCAACATATACCTGACGGAGGCCATAAGGAGACTCTTGGCCTCCGCGGAGGAAATGGGGGCCTACACTGTAGTTACGTTTCCAGTTCCTGCCCTGGGTCCACCGAGGCTCCAAATAAAAGCTGCACCATGCTGCTTTTGTAATTAAATATTACCGCCCCTTTAATAAATTACACAATGATCACAGTGACCCTCATGTCAGGCCCAATGGAGACCACATAACTTGCTGCGGTCCTTCTGACCAGTACACCAATGTCCTGAGATGAGAGCCGCAGGATCCAAAGATCCAGAGGTAGGCAAAAAAATCCACCGGAGAGTTCTACCTCAGGGGGACAAAAAATTCCTTCCTGACCCCAGATGTGGCAATCGGCTGTCACCCTGGATCTCATCTAACCTGCTGCCTCCTCCTGCCCTTGGGCCCTCCTCTCTCTTCAGGCCTTCTTCTGACCTCAGGCCCTCTTCTTCCCTCTTCGGGCCTTCTTCTGACCTCAAGCCCTCTTCTTCCCTCTTCGGGCCTTCTTCTGACCTCTGCCCTCTTCTTCCCTCTTCGCGCCTTCTTCTGACCCCAGGCCCTCTTCTTCCCTCTTCAGGTCTACTCAGGCCCTCTTCTTCCCTCTTCGGGCCTTCTTCTGACCTCAGGCCCTCTTCTTCCCTCTTCGGGCCTACTCAGGCCCTCTTCTTCCCTCTGCGGGCCTACTCAGGCCCTCTTTGGGCCTTCTTCTGACCTCAGGCCTTCTTATTCCCACTTCGGGTCTTCTTCTGAGCTCAGGCCCTCTACTTCCCTCTTCAGGCCTTCTTTTGACCTCAGGCCCTCTTCTTCCCTTTTTGGGCCTTCTTCTGACCTCAGGTCCTCTTCTTCCCTTTTCGGGCCTACTCAGGCCCTCTTCTTCTCTCTTCGGGCCTACTCAGGCCCTCTTCTTCCCTCTTCGGGCCTACTCAGGCCCTCTTTGGGCCTTCTTCTGACCTCAGGCCCTCTTATTCCCACTTCGGGTCTTCTTCTGACCTCAGGCCCTCTACTTCCCTCTTCAGGCCTTCTTTTGACCTCAGGCCCTCTTCTTCCCTCTTCGGGCCTTCTTCTGACGTCAGGCCCTCTTCTTCCCTCTTCGGGCCTTCTTCTGACCTTAGGCCCTCTTCTTCCCTCTGCGGGCCTACTCAGGCCCTCTTCTTCCCTCTTCAGGCCTACTCAGGCCCTCTTCTTCCCTCTTCGGGCCTTCTTCTGACCTCAGGCCCTCTTCTTCCATCTTCGGGCCTTCTTCTGACCTTAGGCCCTCTTCTTCCCTCTTCGGGCCTACTCAGGCCCTCTTCTTCCCTCTTCAGGCCTACTCAGGCCCTCTTCTTCCCTCTTCAGGCCTTCTTCTGACCTCAGGCCCTCTTCTTCCCTCTTCGCGCCTTCTTCTGACCCCAGGCCCTCTTCTTCCCTCTTCAGGCCTACTCAGGCCCCCTTCTTCCCTCTTCAGGCCTACTCAGGCCCTCTTCTTCCCTCTTCGGGCCTTCTTCTGACCTCAGGCCCTCTTCTTCCCACTTCGGGTCTTCTTCTGACCTCAGGCCCTCTACTTCCCTCTTCAGGCCTTCTTTTGACCTCAGGCCCTCTTCTTCCCTCTTCAGGTCTACTCAGGCCCTCTTCTTCCCTCTTCGGGCCTTCTTCTGACCTCAGGCCCTCTTCTTCCCTCTTCGGGCCTTCTTCTGACCTCAGGCCCTCTTATTCTCTCTTCGGACCCACTCAGGCCCTCTTTTTCCCTCTTCATGCCTTCTTCTGACCTCAGGCCCTCTTCTTCCCTCTTCAGGCCTTCTTCTGACCTCAGGCCCTTTTCTTCCCTCTTCGTGCCTTCTTCTGACCCCAGGCCCTCTTCTTCCTTCTTCAGGCCTACTCAAGCCCTCTACTTCCCTCTTCAGGCCTACTCAGGCCCTCTTATTCCCTCTTCGGGCCTTCTTCTGACCTCAGGCCCTCTTCTTCCCTCTTTGGGCCTACTCAGGCCCTCTTCTTCCCTCTTCGGGCCTTCTTCTGACCTCAGGCCCTCTTCTTCCCACTTCGGGCCTTCTTCTGACCTCAGGCCCTCTACTTCCCTCTTCGGGCCTTTTTTTGACCTCAGGCCCTCTTCTTCCCTCTTCAGGCCTACTCAGGCCCTCTTCTTCCCTCTTCAGGCCTACTCAGGCCCTCCTCTTCCCTCTTCAGGCCTACTGAGGCCGTCTTCTTCCCTCTTCGGGCCTTCTTCTGACCTCAGGCCCTCTTCTTCCCTCTTCGGGCCTTCTTCTGACCTCAGGCCCTCTTCTTCCCTCTTCAGGCCTACTCAGGCCCTCTTCTTCCCTCTTCCGGCCTTCTTCTGCCCTCAGGCCAGGCCCTCTTCTTCCCACTTCGGGTCTTCTTCTGACCTCAGGCCCTCTACTTCCCTCTTCGGGCCTTTTTTTGACCTCAGGCCCTCTTCTTCCCTCTTCAGGCCTACTCAGGCCCTCTTCTTCCCTCTTCAGGCCTTCTTCTGACCTCAGGCCCTCTTCTTCCCTCTTCAGGCCTTCTTCTGAACTCAGGCCCTCTTCTTCCCTCTTCAGACCTTCTTCTGACCTCAGGCCCTCTTCTTCCCTCTTCAGGACTGCTCAGGCCCTCTTCTTCCCTCTTCGGGCCTTCTTCTGCCCTCAGGCCCTCTTCTTCCCTCTTCAGTCAGGCCTTCTTCTGAACTCAGGCCCTCTTCTTCCCTCTTCAGACCTTCTTCTGACCTCAGGCCCTCTTCTTCCCTCTTCGGGCCTTCTTCTGACCTCAGGCCCTCTTCTTCCCTCTTTGGGCCTTCTTCTGCCCTCAGGCCCTCTTCTTCCCTCTTCAGTCAGGCCTTCTTCTGAACTCAGGCCCTCTTCTTCCCTCTTCAGACCTTCTTCTGACCTCAGGCCCTCTTCTTCCCTCTTCGGGCCTTCTTCTGACCTCAGGCCTTCTTCTTCCCTCTTTGGGCCTACTCAGGCCCTCTTCTTCCCTCTTCGGGCCTACTCAGGCCCTCTTCGGACCTTCTTCTGACCTCTGGGCCTCTTCCTTTTTCAAGCCTTCTTCTGACCTCAGGCCTCCTGCCTCTTTTCGCCCGCTCCTCCCTCTTCAGGCCTTCTTCTGAACTGAGGCCCTTCTCCCTCTTCGGATCTTTCTCTGCCCTCAGGCCCCCCTCCCTCTTCAGGCCTTCTTCTGACTTCAGGCTCTTCTGCCTTTTCAGACCTTGTTATGCCCTCAGGCCCTCCTCCTTCTTCAGTGCCCTGAGATGAGAGCCGCAGGATCCAAAGATCCAGAGGAAGGCAAAAAAATTCCCCGGAGAGTTCTACCTCAGGGGGACCAAAAATTCCATCCTGACCCCAGATTTGACGATCGGCTATCACCCTGGATCTCATCTAACCTGCTGCCTCCTCCTGCCCTTGGGCCCTCCTCTCACTTCAGGCCTTCTTCTGAACTCAGGCCCTCTTCTTCCCTCTTTGGGCCTTCTTCTGACCACAGGCCCTCTTCTTCCCTCTTCGGGCCTACTCAGGCCCTCTTCGGACCTTCTTCTGACCTCTGGGCCTCTTACCTTTTCAAGCCTTCTTCTGACCTCAGGCCTCCTGCCTCTTTTCGCCTGCTCCTCCCTCTTCAGGCCTTCTTCTGACCTCAGGCCCTCCTCCCTCTTCGGTTGTTCTTCTGACCTCAGGCCCTTTTCTTCCCTCTTCGTGCCTTCTTCTGACCCCAGGCCCTCTTCTTCCTTCTTCAGGCCTACTCAAGCCCTCTTCTTCCCTCTTCAGGCCTACTCAGGCCCTCTTATTCCCTCTTCGGGCCTTCTTCTGACCTCAGGCCCTCTTCTTCCCTCTTCGGGCCTACTCAGGCCCTCTTCTTCCCTCTTCGGGCCTTCTTCTGACCTCAGGCCCTCTTCTTCCCACTTCGGGTCTTCTTCTGACCTCAGGCCCTCTACTTCCCTCTTCGGGCCTTTTTTTGACCTCAGGCCCTCTTCTTCCCTCTTCAGGCCTACTCAGGCCCTCTTCTTCCCTCTTCAGGCCTACTCAGGCCCTCCTCTTCCCTCTTCAGGCCTACTGAGGCCGTCTTCTTCCCTCTTCGGGCCTTCTTCTGACCTCAGGCCCTCTTCTTCCCTCTTCGGGCCTTCTTCTGACCTCAGGCCCTCTTCTTCCCTCTTCAGGCCTACTCAGGCCCTCTTCTTCCCTCTTCCGGCCTTCTTCTGCCCTCAGGCCAGGCCCTCTTCTTCCCACTTCGGGTTTTCTTCTGACCTCAGGCCCTCTACTTCCCTCTTCGGGCCTTTTTTTGACCTCAGGCCCTCTTCTTCCCTCTTCAGGCCTACGCAGGCCCTCTTCTTCCCTCTTCGGGCCTTCTTCTGACCTCAGGCCCTCTTCTTCCCTCTTCAGGCCTTCTTCTGAAATCAGGCCCTCTTCTTCCCTCTTCAGACCTTCTTCTGACCTCAGGCCCTCTTCTTCCCTCTTCAGGACTGCTCAGGCCCTCTTCTTCCCTCTTCGGGCCTTCTTCTGCCCTCAGGCCCTCTTCTTCCCTCTTCAGTCAGGCCTTCTTCTGAACTCAGGCCCTCTTCTTCCCTCTTCAGACCTTCTTCTGACCTCAGGCCTTCTTCTTCCCTCTTTGGGCCTACTCAGGCCCTCTTCTTCCCTCTTCGGGCCTACTCAGGCCCTCTTCGGACCTTCTTCTGACCTCTGGGCCTCTTACCTTTTCAAGCCTTCTTCTGACCTCAGGCCTCCTGCCTCTTTTCGCCTGCTCCTCCCTCTTCAGGCCTTCTTCTGACCTCAGGCCCTCCTCCCTCTTCGGTTGTTCTTCTGACCTCAAGCCCTCCTCCCTCTTCAGGCCTTATTCCTACTTCAGGCTCTTCTACTTCTTCAGAACTTCTTATGCCCTCAGGCCCCCCTCCCTCTTCAGTGCCCTGAGATGAGAACCGCAGGCTCCAAAGATCCAGAGGAAGGCAAAAAAATCCCCTAGAGAGTTCTACCTAACAATAGTGAAACCGCCAACCCCGCTCGGTCTGGTTCGTCGAAGATACCCCCGAGTACCTGGAAAAAGGAGTCCACGGACTGCAGGCAGGAGGAACCCTCGGGGATGGAAAACGCCCAGGTCTGGGCAGCGCCCCGCAGCAGGGACATTATCAGCCCGACCCTCTGAGCCTCCGACCCGGAAGAACGGGGATTCATCCGAAAAAACAGGCGACACGCCTGTCGGAAAACAAAAAGCTTGTTCATCTCCCCAGAAAACACCTCGGGAAGAGAGCACTTGGGTTCTGGGCTGGTTGAGGTGTCCGGCCCCTGCGACACCCGGCCGCTGCTCCTGGGCCACCATGCGGGCGGATAAATCCTGGATCACAGGCACCAGGGCCTGCAGCTGATTCGCGAGGGAACTGATCGCCTCCATGACAAAACGGTTTTTGAGGGCCAGTTATTATGTTACGGCACTCTGCCCCCCAAGCGCCAGGTGGGGTGCCCTGAACTTCCCGCACCCCACTGTCCCTGCCTACTTGCCTCGGCCCTGGCTAATCCCAGGCAGACAACTGGGCGGCGGTCCCTGCCCTGGCTAGGGACCTGGCGACTACCTAGATGGAACTCACTAACGGGGGACAGTGTGCCGAGAGAAGAGGCGGGTGGAACAGACCAACAGAACAAAGACTGAGCAAAGACAGGCTGGAGGAAGCTGACTAGCAAACTAGGAGCTGCTGAGACGAGCTGCAGACAGACTAACTAGTGGCTAATAGAACCAATAACTGGCAGTGAGCTCAGGTCACTGCCAGCCTTTTAACTGCAAGCCTCCGCCCAGGGGCGGAGAGTGGGAGGAGCCGACTCTCCTACTGTTGCATAAGAAGGGTGGAGGAGAGGGGGCGGCACCCTACGGGCGGACACGGCGCCGCACGCTGGCTGCCCCACACCGCTGGGAGAGCCCCGACTGCAGAGCTCCAGGACGCCGGAGCCGACACCGGAGCGGCGCGCGCCGGCCGCGGGACCCAGCGGCGCCCTGCATGGTAACACAATGCTCGCTTGAGCAATTGCCTTTAGCGAGTATACTCACTCATCTCTAGTCCCCATGTCCATACTATAGAAAGAAAGGGATACCAACATATACCTGACGGAGGCCATAAGGAGACTCTTGGCCTCCGCGGAGGAAATGGGGGCCTACACTGTAGTTACGTTTCCAGTTCCTGCCCTGGGTCCACCGGGGCTCCAAATAAAAGCTGCACCATGCTGCTTTTGTAATTAAATATTACTGCCCCTTTAATAAATTACACAATGATCACAGTGACCCTCATGCCAGGCCCAGTGGAGACCACATAACTTGCTGCGGTCCTTCTGACCAGTACACCAATGTCCTGAGATGAGAGCCGCAGGATCCAAAGATCCAGAGGAAGGCAAAAAAATCCCCCGGAGAGTTCTACCTCAGGGGGACGAAAAATTCCTTCCTGACCCCAGATGTGGCGATCGGCTGTCACCCTGGATCTCATCTAACCTGCTGCCTCCTCCTGCCCTTGGGCCCTCCTCTCTCTTCAGGCCTTCTTCTGACCTCAGGCCCTCTTCTTCCCTCTTCGGGCCTTCTTCTGACCTCAGGCCCTCTTCGGGCCTTCTTCTGACCTCAGGCCCTCTTCTTCCCTCTTCGGGCCTTCTTCTGACCTCAGGCCCTCTTCTTCCCTCTTCGGGCCTACTCAGGCCCTCTTCTTCCCACTTCGGGCCTACTCAGGCCCTCTTTGGGCCTTCTTCTGACCTCAGGCCCTCTTATTCCCACTTCGGGTCTTCTTCTGACCTCTGGCCCTCTACTTCCCTCTTCAGGCCTTCTTTTGACCTCAGGCCCTCTTCTTCCCTCTTCGGGCCTTCTTCTGACCTCAGGTCCTCTTCTTCCCTCTTCAGGCCTACTCAGGCCCTCTTCTTCCCTCTTCGGGCCTACTCAGGCCCTCTTCTTCCCTCTTCGGGCCTACTCAGGCCCTCTTTGGGCCTTCTTCTGACCTCAGGCCCTCTTATTCCCACTTCCCGTCTTCTTCTGACCTCAGGCCCTCTACTTCCCTCTTCAGGCCTTCTTTTGACCTCAGGCCCTCTTCTTCCCTCTTCGGGCCTTCTTCTGACCTCAGGCCCTCTTCTTCCCTCTTCGGGCCTTCTTCTGACCTTAGGCCCTCTTCTTCCCTCTTCGGTCCTACTCAGGCCCTCTTCTTCCCTCTTCAGGCCTACTCAGGCCCTCTTCTTCCCTTTTCGGGCCTTCTTCTGACCTCAGGCCCTCTTCTTCCCTCTTCAGGCCTTCTTCTGACCTCAGGCCCTCTTCTTCCCTCTTCAGGCCTTCTTTTGACCTCAGGCCCTCTTATTCTCTCTTCGGGCCTACTCAGGCCCTCTTCTTCCCTCTTCATGCCTTCTTCTGACCTCAGGCCCTCTTCTTCCCTCTTCAGGCCTTCTTCTGACATCAGGCCCTTTTCTTCCCTCTTCGTGCCTTCTTCTGACCCCAGGCCCTCTTCTTCCTTCTTCAGGCCTACTCAAGCCCTCTTCTTCCCTCTTCATGCCATCTTCTGACCTCAGGCCCTCTTCTTCCCTCTTCAGGCCTTCTTCTGACCTCAGGCCCTTTTCTTCCCTCTTCGTGCCTTCTTCTGACCCCAGGCCCTCTTCTTCCTTCTTCAGGCCTACTCAAGCCCTCTTCTTCCCTCTTCAGGCCTACTCAGGCCCTCTTATTCCCTCTTCGGGCCTTCTTCTGACCTCAGGCCCTCTTCTTCCCACTTCGGGTCTTCTTCTGACCTCAGGCCCTCTACTTCCCTCTTCTGGCCTTTTTTTGACCTCAGGCCCTCTTCTTCCCTCTTCAGGCCTACTCAGGCCCTCTTCTTCCCTCTTCGGGCCTACTCAGGCCCTCCTCTTTAGGCCTACTTAGGCCGTCTTCTTCCCTCTTCAGGCCTTCTTCTGACCTCAGGCCCTCTTCTTCCCTCTTCAGGCCTACTCAGGCCCTCTTCTTCCCTCTTCGGGCCTTCTTCTGCCCTCAGGCCCTCTTCTTCCCTCTTCAGGCCTTCTTCTGAACTCAGGCCCTCTTCTTCCCTCTTCAGACCTTCTTCTGACCTCAGGCCCTCTTCTTCCCTCTTTGGGCCTTCTTTTGACCTCAGGGCCTCTTCTTCCCATTTCGGGCCTTCTTCTGACCTCAGGCCCTCTTCTTCCCTCTTCAGGACTGCTCAGGCCCTCTTCTTCCCTCTTCGGGCCTTCTTCTGCCCTCAGGCCCTCTTCTTCCCTCTTCAGTCAGGCCTTCTTCTGAACTCAGGCCCTCTTCTTCCCTCTTCAGACCTTCTTCTGACCTCAGGCCCTCTTCTTCCCTCTTCGGGCCTTCTTTTGACCTCATGGCCTCTTCTTCCCTCTTCGGGCCTACTCAGGCCCTCTTTTTACCTCTTCCGGCCTTTTTCTGACCTCAAGCCCTCTTCTTCCCCCTTTCAGGCCTACTCAGGCCCTCTTATTCCCTCTTCGGGCCTTCTTCTGACCTCAGGCCCTCTTCTTCCCTCTTTGGGCCTACTCAGGCCGTCTTCTTCCCTCTTCGGGCCTTCTTCTGACCTCAGGCCCTCTTCTTCCCTCTTCGGGCCTTCTTCTGACCTCAGGCCCTCTTCTTCCCTCTTCAGGCCTACTCAGGCCCTCTTCTTCCCTCTTCCGGCCTTCTTCTGCCCTCAGGCCAGGCCCTCTTCTTCCCACTTCGGGTCTTCTTCTGACCTCAGGCCCTCTACTTCCCTCTTCGGGCCTTTTTTTGACCTCAGGCCCTCTTCTTCCCTCTTCAGGCCTACTTAGGCCCTCTTCTTCCCTCTTCAGGCCTTCTTCTGAACTCAGGTCCTCTTCTTCCCTCTTCAGACCTTCTTCTGACCTCAGGCCCTCTTCTTCCCTCTTCAGGACTGCTCAGGCCCTCTTCTTCCCTCTTCGGGCCTTCTTCTGCCCTCAGGCCCTCTTCTTCCCTCTTCAGTCAGGCCTTCTTCTGAACTCAGGCCCTCTTCTTCCCTCTTCAGACCTTCTTCTGACCTCAGGCCTTCTTATTCCCACTTCGGGTCTTCTTCTGAGCTCAGGCCCTCTACTTCCCTCTTCAGGCCTTCTTTTGACCTCAGGCCCTCTTCTTCCCTTTTTGGGCCTTCTTCTGACCTCAGGTCCTCTTCTTCCCTTTTCGGGCCTACTCAGGCCCTCTTCTTCTCTCTTCGGGCCTACTCAGGCCCTCTTCTTCCCTCTTCGGGCCTACTCAGGCCCTCTTTGGGCCTTCTTCTGACCTCAGGCCCTCTTATTCCCACTTCGGGTCTTCTTCTGACCTCAGGCCCTCTACTTCCCTCTTCAGGCCTTCTTTTGACCTCAGGCCCTCTTCTTCCCTCTTCGGGCCTTCTTCTGACGTCAGGCCCTCTTCTTCCGTCTTCGGGCCTTCTTCTGACCTTAGGCCCTCTTCTTCCCTCTGCGGGCCTACTCAGGCCCTCTTCTTCCCTCTTCAGGCCTACTCAGGCCCTCTTCTTCCCTCTTCGGGCCTTCTTCTGACCTCAGGCCCTCTTCTTCCATCTTCGGGCCTTCTTCTGACCTTAGGCCCTCTTCTTCCCTCTTCGGGCCTACTCAGGCCCTCTTCTTCCCTCTTCAGGCCTACTCAGGCCCTCTTCTTCCCTCTTCAGGCCTTCTTCTGACCTCAGGCCCTCTTCTTCCCTCTTCGCGCCTTCTTCTGACCCCAGGCCCTCTTCTTCCCTCTTCAGGCCTACTCAGGCCCCCTTCTTCCCTCTTCAGGCCTACTCAGGCCCTCTTCTTCCCTCTTCGGGCCTTCTTCTGACCTCAGGCCCTCTTCTTCCCACTTCGGGTCTTCTTCTGACCTCAGGCCCTCTACTTCCCTCTTCAGGCCTTCTTTTGACCTCAGGCCCTCTTCTTCCCTCTTCAGGTCTACTCAGGCCCTCTTCTTCCCTCTTCAGGCCTTCTTCTGACCTCAGGCCCTCTTCTTCCCTCTTCGGGCCTTCTTCTGACCTCAGGCCCTCTTATTCTCTCTTCGGACCCACTCAGGCCCTCTTTTTCCCTCTTCATGCCTTTTTCTGACCTCAGGCCCTCTTCTTCCCTCTTCAGGCCTTCTTCTGACCTCAGGCCCTTTTCTTCCCTCTTCGTGCCTTCTTCTGACCCCAGGCCCTCTTCTTCCTTCTTCAGGCCTACTCAAGCCCTCTACTTCCCTCTTCAGGCCTACTCAGGCCCTCTTATTCCCTCTTCGGGCCTTCTTCTGACCTCAGGCCCTCTTCTTCCCTCTTTGGGCCTACTCAGGCCCTCTTCTTCCCTCTTCGGGCCTTCTTCTGACCTCAGGCCCTCTTCTTCCCACTTCGGGCCTTCTTCTGACCTCAGGCCCTCTACTTCCCTCTTCGGGCCTTTTTTTGACCTCAGGCCCTCTTCTTCCCTCTTCAGGCCTACTCAGGCCCTCTTCTTCCCTCTTCAGGCCTACTCAGGCCCTCCTCTTCCCTCTTCAGGCTTACTGAGGCCGTCTTCTTCCCTCTTCGGGCCTTCTTCTGACCTCAGGCCCTCTTCTTCCCTCTTCGGGCCTTCTTCTGACCTCAGGCCCTCTTCTTCCCTCTTCAGGCCTACTCAGGCCCTCTTCTTCCCTCTTCCGGCCTTCTTCTGCCCTCAGGCCAGGCCCTCTTCTTCCCACTTCGGGTCTTCTTCTGACCTCAGGCCCTCTACTTCCCTCTTCGGGCCTTTTTTTGACCTCAGGCCCTCTTCTTCCCTCTTCAGGCCTACTCAGGCCCTCTTCTTCCCTCTTCAGGCCTTCTTCTGACCTCAGGCCCTCTTCTTCCCTCTTCAGGCCTTCTTCTGAACTCAGGCCCTCTTCTTCCCTCTTCAGACCTTCTTCTGACCTCAGGCCCTCTTCTTCCCTCTTCAGGACTGCTCAGGCCCTCTTCTTCCCTCTTCGGGCCTTCTTCTGCCCTCAGGCCCTCTTCTTCCCTCTTCAGTCAGGCCTTCTTCTGAACTCAGGCCCTCTTCTTCCCTCTTCAGACCTTCTTCTGACCTCAGGCCCTCTTCTTCCCTCTTCGGGCCTTCTTCTGACCTCAGGCCCTCTTCTTCCCTCTTTGGGCCTTCTTCTGCCCTCAGGCCCTCTTCTTCCCTCTTCAGTCAGGCCTTCTTCTGAACTCAGGCCCTCTTCTTCCCTCTTCAGACCTTCTTCTGACCTCAGGCCCTCTTCTTCCCTCTTCGGGCCTTCTTCTGACCTCAGGCCTTCTTCTTCCCTCTTTGGGCCTACTCAGGCCCTCTTCTTCCCTCTTCGGGCCTACTCAGGCCCTCTTCGGACCTTCTTCTGACCTCTGGGCCTCTTCCTTTTTCAAGCCTTCTTCTGACCTCAGGCCTCCTGCCTCTTTTCGCCCGCTCCTCCCTCTTCAGGCCTTCTTCTGAACTGAGGCCCTTCTCCCTCTTCGGATCTTTCTCTGCCCTCAGGCCCCCCTCCCTTTTCAGGCCTTCTTCTGACTTCAGGCTCTTCTGCCTTTTCAGACCTTGTTATGCCCTCAGGCCCTCCTCCTTCTTCAGTGCCCTGAGATGAGAGCCGCAGGATCCAAAGATCCAGAGGAAGGCAAAAAAATTCCCCGGAGAGTTCTACCTCAGGGGGGCCAAAAATTCCATCCTGACCCCAGATTTGACGATCGGCTATCACCCTGGATCTCATCTAACCTGCTGCCTCCTCCTGCCCTTGGGCCCTCCTCTCACTTCAGGCCTTCTTCTGAACTCAGGCCCTCTTCTTCCCTCTTTGGGCCTTCTTCTGACCACAGGCCCTCTTCTTCCCTCTTCGGGCCTACTCAGGCCCTCTTCGGACCTTCTTCTGACCTCTGGGCCTCTTACCTTTTCAAGCCTTCTTCTGACCTCAGGCCTCCTGCCTCTTTTCGCCTGCTCCTCCCTCTTCAGGCCTTCTTCTGACCTCAGGCCCTCCTCCCTCTTCGGTTGTTCTTCTGACCTCAGGCCCTTTTCTTCCCTCTTCGTGCCTTCTTCTGACCCCAGGCCCTCTTCTTCCTTCTTCAGGCCTACTCAAGCCCTCTTCTTCCCTCTTCAGGCCTACTCAGGCCCTCTTATTCCCTCTTCGGGCCTTCTTCTGACCTCAGGCCCTCTTCTTCCCTCTTCGGGCCTACTCAGGCCCTCTTCTTCCCTCTTCGGGCCTTCTTCTGACCTCAGGCCCTCTTCTTCCCACTTCGGGTCTTCTTCTGACCTCAGGCCCTCTACTTCCCTCTTCGGGCCTTTTTTTGACCTCAGGCCCTCTTCTTCCCTCTTCAGGCCTACTCAGGCCCTCTTCTTCCCTCTTCAGGCCTACTCAGGCCCTCCTCTTCCCTCTTCAGGCCTACTGAGGCCGTCTTCTTCCCTCTTCGGGCCTTCTTCTGACCTCAGGCCCTCTTCTTCCCTCTTCGGGCCTTCTTCTGACCTCAGGCCCTCTTCTTCCCTCTTCAGGCCTACTCAGGCCCTCTTCTTCCCTCTTCCGGCCTTCTTCTGCCCTCAGGCCAGGCCCTCTTCTTCCCACTTCGGGTTTTCTTCTGACCTCAGGCCCTCTACTTCCCTCTTCGGGCCTTTTTTTGACCTCAGGCCCTCTTCTTCCCTCTTCAGGCCTACGCAGGCCCTCTTCTTCCCTCTTCGGGCCTTCTTCTGACCTCAGGCCCTCTTCTTCCCTCTTCAGGCCTTCTTCTGAAATCAGGCCCTCTTCTTCCCTCTTCAGACCTTCTTCTGACCTCAGGCCCTCTTCTTCCCTCTTCAGGACTGCTCAGGCCCTCTTCTTCCCTCTTCGGGCCTTCTTCTGCCCTCAGGCCCTCTTCTTCCCTCTTCAGTCAGGCCTTCTTCTGAACTCAGGCCCTCTTCTTCCCTCTTCAGACCTTCTTCTGACCTCAGGCCCTCTTCTTCCCTCTTCGGGCCTTCTTCTGACCTCAGGCCTTCTTCTTCCCTCTTTGGGCCTACTCAGGCCCTCTTCTTCCCTCTTCGGGCCTACTCAGGCCCTCTTCAGACCTTCTTCTGACCTCTGGGCCTCTTCCTTTTTCAAGCCTTCTTCTGACCTCAGGCCTCCTGCCTCTTTTCGCCCGCTCCTCCCTCTTCAGGCCTTCTTCTGAACTGAGGCCCTTCTCCCTCTTCGGATCTTTCTCTGCCCTCAGGCCCCCCTCCCTCTTCAGGCCTTCTTCTGACTTCAGGCTCTTTTGCCTTTTCAGACCTTGTTATGCCCTCAGGCCCTCCTCCTTCTTCAGTGCCCTGAGATGAGAGCCGCAGGATCCAAAGATCCAGAGGAAGGCAAAAAAATTCCCCGGAGAGTTCTACCTCAGGGGGACCAAAAATTCCATCCTGACCCCAGATTTGACGATCGGCTATCACCCTGGATCTCATCTAACCTGCTGCCTCCTCCTGCCCTTGGGCCCTCCTCTCACTTCAGGCCTTCTTCTGAACTCAGGCCCTCTTCTTCCCTCTTTGGGCCTTCTTCTGACCACAGGCCCTCTTCTTCCCTCTTCGGGCCTACTCAGGCCCTCTTCGGACCTTCTTCTGACCTCTGGGCCTCTTACCTTTTCAAGCCTTCTTCTGACCTCAGGCCTCCTGCCTCTTTTCGCCTGCTCCTCCCTCTTCAGGCCTTCTTCTGACCTCAGGCCCTCCTCCCTCTTCGGTTGTTCTTCTGACCTCAAGCCCTCCTCCCTCTTCAGGCCTTATTCCTACTTCAGGCTCTTCTACTTCTTCAGAACTTCTTATGCCCTCAGGCCCCCCTCCCTCTTCAGTGCCCTGAGATGAGAACCGCAGGCTCCAAAGATCCAGAGGAAGGCAAAAAAATCCCCTAGAGAGTTCTACCTAACAAACGTGAAACCGCCAACCCCGCTCGGTCTGGTTCGTCGAAGATACCCCCGAGTACCTGGAAAAAGGAGTCCACGGACTGCAGGCAGGAGGAACCCTCGGGGATGGAAAACGCCCAGGTCTGGGCAGCGCCCCGCAGCAGGGACATTATCAGCCCGACCCTCTGAGCCTCCGACCCGGAAGAACGGGGATTCATCCGAAAAAACAGGCGACACGCCTGTCGGAAAACAAAAAGCTTGTTCATCTCCCCAGAAAACACCTCGGGAAGAGAGCACTTGGGTTCTGGGCTGGTTGAGGTGTCCGGCCCCTGCGACACCCGGCCGCTGCTCCTGGGCCACCATGCGGGCGGATAAATCCTGGATCACAGGCACCAGGGCCTGCAGCTGATTCGCGAGGGAACTGATCGCCTCCATGACAAAACGGTTTTTAAGGGCCAGTTATTATGTTACGGCACTCTGCCCCCCAAGCGCCAGGTGGGGTGCCCTGAACTTCCCGCACCCCACTGTCCCTGCCTACTTGCCTCGGCCCTGGCTAATCCCAGGCAGACAACTGGGCGGCGGTCCCTGCCCTGGCTAGGGACCTGGCGACTACCTAGATGGAACTCACTAACGGGGGACAGTGTGCCGAGAGAAGAGGCGGGTGGAACAGACCAACAGAACAAAGACTGAGCAAAGACAGGCTGGAGGAAGCTGACTAGCAAACTAGGAGCTGCTGAGACGAGCTGCAGACAGACTAACTAGTGGCTAATAGAACCAATAACTGGCAGTGAGCTCAGGTCACTGCCAGCCTTTTAACTGCAAGCCTCCGCCCAGGGGCGGAGAGTGGGAGGAGCCGACTCTCCTACTGTTGCATAAGAAGGGTGGAGGAGAGGGGGCGGCACCCTACGGGCGGACACGGCGCCGCACGCTGGCTGCCCCACACCGCTGGGAGAGCCCCGACTGCAGAGCTCCAGGACGCCGGAGCCGACACCGGAGCGGCGCGCGCCGGCCGCGGGACCCAGCGGCGCCCTGCATGGTAACACAATGCTCGCTTGAGCAATTGCCTTTAGCGAGTATACTCACTCATCTCTAGTCCCCATGTCCATACTATAGAAAGAAAGGGATACCAACATATACCTGACGGAGGCCATAAGGAGACTCTTGGCCTCCGCGGAGGAAATGGGGGCCTACACTGTAGTTACGTTTCCAGTTCCTGCCCTGGGTCCACCGGGGCTCCAAATAAAAGCTGCACCATGCTGCTTTTGTAATTAAATATTACTGCCCCTTTAATAAATTACACAATGATCACAGTGACCCTCATGCCAGGCCCAGTGGAGACCACATAACTTGCTGCGGTCCTTCTGACCAGTACACCAATGTCCTGAGATGAGAGCCGCAGGATCCAAAGATCCAGAGGAAGGCAAAAAAATCCCCCGGAGAGTTCTACCTCAGGGGGACGAAAAATTCCTTCCTGACCCCAGATGTGGCGATCGGCTGTCACCCTGGATCTCATCTAACCTGCTGCCTCCTCCTGCCCTTGGGCCCTCCTCTCTCTTCAGGCCTTCTTCTGACCTCAGGCCCTCTTCTTCCCTCTTCGGGCCTTCTTCTGACCTCAGGCCCTCTTCGGGCCTTCTTCTGACCTCAGGCCCTCTTCTTCCCTCTTCGGGCCTTCTTCTGACCTCAGGCCCTCTTCTTCCCTCTTCGGGCCTACTCAGGCCCTCTTCTTCCCTCTTCGGGCCTACTCAGGCCCTCTTTGGGCCTTCTTCTGACCTCAGGCCCTCTTATTCCCACTTCGGGTCTTCTTCTGACCTCTGGCCCTCTACTTCCCTCTTCAGGCCTTCTTTTGACCTCAGGCCCTCTTCTTCCCTCTTCGGGCCTTCTTCTGACCTCAGGTCCTCTTCTTCCCTCTTCAGGCCTACTCAGGCCCTCTTCTTCCCTCTTCGGGCCTACTCAGGCCCTCTTCTTCCCTCTTCGGGCCTACTCAGGCCCTCTTTGGGCCTTCTTCTGACCTCAGGCCCTCTTATTCCCACTTCCCGTCTTCTTCTGACCTCAGGCCCTCTACTTCCCTCTTCAGGCCTTCTTTTGACCTCAGGCCCTCTTCTTCCCTCTTCGGGCCTTCTTCTGACCTCAGGCCCTCTTCTTCCCTCTTCGGGCCTTCTTCTGACCTTAGGCCCTCTTCTTCCCTCTTCGGGCCTACTCAGGCCCTCTTCTTCCCTCTTCAGGCCTACTCAGGCCCTCTTCTTCCCTTTTCGGGCCTTCTTCTGACCTCAGGCCCTCTTCTTCCCTCTTCAGGCCTTCTTCTGACCTCAGGCCCTCTTCTTCCCTCTTCAGGCCTTCTTTTGACCTCAGGCCCTCTTATTCTCTCTTCGGGCCTACTCAGGCCCTCTTCTTCCCTCTTCATGCCTTCTTCTGACCTCAGGCCCTCTTCTTCCCTCTTCAGGCCTTCTTCTGACATCAGGCCCTTTTCTTCCCTCTTCGTGCCTTCTTCTGACCCCAGGCCCTCTTCTTCCTTCTTCAGGCCTACTCAAGCCCTCTTCTTCCCTCTTCATGCCATCTTCTGACCTCAGGCCCTCTTCTTCCCTCTTCAGGCCTTCTTCTGACCTCAGGCCCTTTTCTTCCCTCTTCGTGCCTTCTTCTGACCCCAGGCCCTCTTCTTCCTTCTTCAGGCCTACTCAAGCCCTCTTCTTCCCTCTTCAGGCCTACTCAGGCCCTCTTATTCCCTCTTCGGGCCTTCTTCTGACCTCAGGCCCTCTTCTTCCCACTTCGGGTCTTCTTCTGACCTCAGGCCCTCTACTTCCCTCTTCTGGCCTTTTTTTGACCTCAGGCCCTCTTCTTCCCTCTTCAGGCCTACTCAGGCCCTCTTCTTCCCTCTTCGGGCCTACTCAGGCCCACCTCTTTAGGCCTACTTAGGCCGTCTTCTTCCCTCTTCAGGCCTTCTTCTGACCTCAGGCCCTCTTCTTCCCTCTTCAGGCCTACTCAGGCCCTCTTCTTCCCTCTTCGGGCCTTCTTCTGCCCTCAGGCCCTCTTCTTCCATCTTCAGGCCTTCTTCTGAACTCAGGCCCTCTTCTTCCCTCTTCAGACCTTCTTCTGACCTCAGGCCCTCTTCTTCCGTCTTTGGGCCTTCTTTTGACCTCAGGGCCTCTACTTCCCTCTTCTGGCCTTTTTTTGACCTCAGGCCCTCTTCTTCCCTCTTCAGGCCTACTCAGGCCCTCTTCTTCCCTCTTCGGGCCTACTCAGGCCCACCTCTTTAGGCCTACTTAGGCCGTCTTCTTCCCTCTTCAGGCCTTCTTCTGACCTCAGGCCCTCTTCTTCCCTCTTCAGGCCTACTCAGGCCCTCTTCTTCCCTCTTCGGGCCTTCTTCTGCCCTCAGGCCCTCTTCTTCCCTCTTCAGGCCTTCTTCTGAACTCAGGCCCTCTTCTTCCCTCTTCAGACCTTCTTCTGACCTCAGGCCCTCTTCTTCCGTCTTTGGGCCTTCTTTTGACCTCAGGGCCTCTTCTTCCCATTTCGGGCCTTCTTCTGACCTCAGGCCCTCTTCTTCCCTCTTCAGGACTGCTCAGGCCCTCTTCTTCCCTCTTCGGGCCTTCTTCTGCCCTCAGGCCCTCTTCTTCCCTCTTCAGTCAGGCCTTCTTCTGAACTCAGGCCCTCTTCTTCCCTCTTCAGACCTTCTTCTGACCTCAGGCCCTCTTCTTCCCTCTTCGGGCCTTCTTTTGACCTCAGGGCCTCTTCTTCCCTCTTCGGGCCTACTCAGGCCCTCTTTTTACCTCTTCCGGCCTTTTTCTGACCTCAAGCCCTCTTCTTCCCCCTTTCAGGCCTACTCAGGCCATCTTATTCCCTCTTCGGGCCTTCTTCTGACCTCAGGCCCTCTTCTTCCCTCTTCGGGCCTACTCAGGCCGTCTTCTTCCCTCTTCGGGCCTTCTTCTGACCTCAGGCCCTCTTCTTCCCTCTTCGGGCCTTCTTCTGACCTCAGGCCCTCTTCTTCCCTCTTCAGGCCTACTCAGGCCCTCTTCTTCCCTCTTCCGGCCTTCTTCTGCCCTCAGGCCAGGCCCTCTTCTTCCCACTTCGGGTCTTCTTCTGACCTCAGGCCCTCTACTTCCCTCTTCGGGCCTTTTTTTGACCTCAGGCCCTCTTCTTCCCTCTTCAGGCCTACTTAGGCCCTCTTCTTCCCTCTTCGGGCCTTCTTCTGACCTCAGGCCCTCTTCTTCCCTCTTCAGGCCTTCTTCTGAACTCAGGTCCTCTTCTTCCCTCTTCAGACCTTCTTCTGACCTCAGGCCCTCTTCTTCCCTCTTCAGGACTGCTCAGGCCCTCTTCTTCCCTCTTCGGGCCTTCTGCCCTCAGGCCCTCTTCTTCCCTCTTCAGTCAGGCCTTCTTCTGAACTCAGACCCTCTTCTTCCCTCTTCAGACCTTCTTCTGACCTCAGGCCCTCTTCTTCCCTCTTCGGGCCTTCTTCTGACCTCAGGCCCTCTTCTTCCCTCTTCGGGCCTTCTTCTGCCCTCAGGCCCTCTTCTTCCCTCTTCAGTCAGGCCTTCTTCTGAACTCAGGCCCTCTTCTTCCCTCTTCAGACCTTCTTCTGACCTCAGGCCCTCTTCTTCCCTCTTCGGGCCTTCTTCTGACCTCAGGCCTTCTTCTTCCCTCTTTGGGCCTACTCAGGCCCTCTTCTTCCCTCTTCGGGCCTACTCAGGCCCTCTTCGGACCTTCTTCTGACCTCTGGGCCTCTTCCTTTTTCAAGCCTTCTTCTGACCTCAGGCCTCCTGCCTCTTTTCGCCCGCTCCTCCCTCTTCAGGCCTTCTTCTGAACTGAGGCCCTTCTCCCTCTTCGGATCTTTCTCTGCCCTCAGGCCCCCCTCCCTCTTCAGGCCTTCTTCTGACTTCAGGCTCTTCTGCCTTTTCAGACCTTGTTATGCCCTCAGGCCCTCCTCCTTCTTCAGTGCCCTGAGATGAGAGCCGCAGGATCCAAAGATCCAGAGGAAGGCAAAAAAATTCCCCGGAGAGTTCTACCTCAGGGGGACCAAAAATTCCATCCTGACCCCAGATTTGACGATCGGCTATCACCCTGGATCTCATCTAACCTGCTGCCTCCTCCTGCCCTTGGGCCCTCCTCTCACTTCAGGCCTTCTTCTGAACTCAGGCCCTCTTCTTCCCTCTTTGGGCCTTCTTCTGACCACAGGCCCTCTTCTTCCCTCTTCGGGCCTACTCAGGCCCTCTTTGGACCTTCTTCTGACCTCTGGGCCTCTTACCTTTTCAAGCCTTCTTCTGACCTCAGGCCTCCTGCCTCTTTTCGCCTGCTCCTCCCTCTTCAGGCCTTCTTCTGACCTCAGGCCCTCCTCCCTCTTCGGTTGTTCTTCTGACCTCAGGCCCTTTTCTTCCCTCTTCGTGCCTTCTTCTGACCCCAGGCCCTCTTCTTCCTTCTTCAGGCCTACTCAAGCCCTCTTCTTCCCTCTTCAGGCCTACTCAGGCCCTCTTATTCCCTCTTCGGGCCTTCTTCTGACCTCAGGCCCTCTTCTTCCCTCTTCGGGCCTACTCAGGACCTCTTCTTCCCTCTTCGGGCCTTCTTCTGACCTCAGGCCCTCTTCTTCCCACTTTGGGTCTTCTTCTGACCTCAGGCCCTCTACTTCCCTCTTCGGGCCTTTTTTTGACCTCAGGCCCTCTTCTTCCCTCTTCAGGCCTACTCAGGCCCTCTTCTTCCCTCTTCAGGCCTACTCAGGCCCTCCTCTTCCCTCTTCAGGCCAACTGAGGCCGTCTTCTTCCCTCTTCGGGCCTTCTTCTGACCTCAGGCCCTCTTCTTCCCTCTTTGGGCCTTCTTCTGACCTCAGGCCCTCTTCTTCCCTCTTCGGGCCTTCTTCTGACCTCAGGCCCTCTTCTTCCCTCTTCAGGCCTACTCAGGCCCTCTTCTTCCCTCTTCCGGCCTTCTTCTGCCCTCAGGCCAGGCCCTCTTCTTCCCACTTCGGGTTTTCTTCTGACCTCAGGCCCTCTACTTCCCTCTTCGGGCCTTTTTTTGACCTCAGGCCCTCTTCTTCCCTCTTCAGGCCTACTCAGGCCCTCTTCTTCCCTCTTCGGGCCTTCTTCTGAGCTCAGGCCCTCTTCTTCCCTCTTCAGGCCTTCTTCTGAACTCAGGCCCTCTTCTTCCCTCTTCAGACCTTCTTCTGACCTCAGGCCCTCTTCTTCCCTCTTCAGGACTGCTCAGGCCCTCTTCTTCCCTCTTCGGGCCTTCTTCTGCCCTCAGGCCCTCTTCTTCCCTCTTCAGTCAGGCCTTCTTCTGAACTCAGGCCCTCTTCTTCCCTCTTCAGACCTTCTTCTGACCTCAGGCCCTCTTCTTCCCTCTTCGGGCCTTCTTCTGACCTCAGGCCTTCTTCTTCCCTCTTTGGGCCTACTCAGGCCCTCTTCTTCCCTCTTCGGGCCTACTCAGGCCCTCTTCAGACCTTCTTCTGACCTCTGGGCCTCTTCCTTTTTCAAGCCTTCTTCTGACCTCAGGCCTCCTGCCTCTTTTCGCCCGCTCCTCCCTCTTCAGGCCTTCTTCTGAACTGAGGCCCTTCTCCCTCTTCGGATCTTTCTCTGCCCTCAGGCCCCCCTCCCTCTTCAGGCCTTCTTCTGACTTCAGGCTCTTCTGCCTTTTCAGACCTTGTTATGCCCTCAGGCCCTCCTCCTTCTTCAGTGCCCTGAGATGAGAGCCGCAGGATCCAAAGATCCAGAGGAAGGCAAAAAAATTCCCCGGAGAGTTCTACCTCAGGGGGACCAAAAATTCCATCCTGACCCCAGATTTGACGATCGGCTATCACCCTGGATCTCATCTAACCTGCTGCCTCCTCCTGCCCTTGGGCCCTCCTCTCACTTCAGGCCTTCTTCTGAACTCAGGCCCTCTTCTTCCCTCTTTGGGCCTTCTTCTGACCACAGGCCCTCTTCTTCCCTCTTCGGGCCTACTCAGGCCCTCTTCGGACCTTCTTCTGACCTCTGGGCCTCTTACCTTTTCAAGCCTTCTTCTGACCTCAGGCCTCCTGCCTCTTTTCGCCTGCTCCTCCCTCTTCAGGCCTTCTTCTGACCTCAGGCCCTCCTCCCTCTTCGGTTGTTCTTCTGACCTCAAGCCCTCCTCCCTCTTCAGGCCTTATTCCTACTTCAGGCTCTTCTACTTCTTCAGAACTTCTTATGCCCTCAGGCCCCCCTCCCTCTTCAGTGCCCTGAGATGAGAACCGCAGGCTCCAAAGATCCAGAGGAAGGCAAAAAAATCCCCTAGAGAGTTCTACCTAACAAACGTGAAACCGCCAACCCCGCTCGGTCTGGTTCGTCGAAGATACCCCCGAGTACCTGGAAAAAGGAGTCCACGGACTGCAGGCAGGAGGAACCCTCGGGGATGGAAAACGCCCAGGTCTGGGCAGCGCCCCGCAGCAGGGACATTATCAGCCCGACCCTCTGAGCCTCCGACCCGGAAGAACGGGGATTCATCCGAAAAAACAGGCGACACGCCTGTCGGAAAACAAAAAGCTTGTTCATCTCCCCAGAAAACACCTCGGGAAGAGAGCACTTGGGTTCTGGGCTGGTTGAGGTGTCCGGCCCCTGCGACACCCGGCCGCTGCTCCTGGGCCACCATGCGGGCGGATAAATCCTGGATCACAGGCACCAGGGCCTGCAGCTGATTCGCGAGGGAACTGATCGCCTCCATGACAAAACGGTTTTTAAGGGCCAGTTATTATGTTACGGCACTCTGCCCCCCAAGCGCCAGGTGGGGTGCCCTGAACTTCCCGCACCCCACTGTCCCTGCCTACTTGCCTCGGCCCTGGCTAATCCCAGGCAGACAACTGGGCGGCGGTCCCTGCCCTGGCTAGGGACCTGGCGACTACCTAGATGGAACTCACTAACGGGGGACAGTGTGCCGAGAGAAGAGGCGGGTGGAACAGACCAACAGAACAAAGACTGAGCAAAGACAGGCTGGAGGAAGCTGACTAGCAAACTAGGAGCTGCTGAGACGAGCTGCAGACAGACTAACTAGTGGCTAATAGAACCAATAACTGGCAGTGAGCTCAGGTCACTGCCAGCCTTTTAACTGCAAGCCTCCGCCCAGGGGCGGAGAGTGGGAGGAGCCGACTCTCCTACTGTTGCATAAGAAGGGTGGAGGAGAGGGGGCGGCACCCTACGGGCGGACACGGCGCCGCACGCTGGCTGCCCCACACCGCTGGGAGAGCCCCGACTGCAGAGCTCCAGGACGCCGGAGCCGACACCGGAGCGGCGCGCGCCGGCCGCGGGACCCAGCGGCGCCCTGCATGGTAACACAATGCTCGCTCGAGCAATTGCCTTTAGCGAGTATACTCACTCATCTCTAGTCCCCGTGTCCATACTATAGAAAGAAAGGGATACCAACATATACCTGACGGAGGCCATAAGGAGACTCTTGGCCTCCGCGGAGGAAATGGGGGCCTACACTGTAGTTACGTTTCCAGTTCCTGCCCTGGGTCCACCGGGGCTCCAAATAAAAGCTGCACCATGCTGCTTTTGTAATTAAATATTACTGCCCCTTTAATAAATTACACAATGATCACAGTGACCCTCATGCCAGGCCCAGTGGAGACCACATAACTTGCTGCGGTCCTTCTGACCAGTACACCAATGTCCTGAGATGAGAGCCGCAGGATCCAAAGATCCAGAGGAAGGCAAAAAAATCCCCCGGAGAGTTCTACCTCAGGGGGACGAAAAATTCCTTCCTGACCCCAGATGTGGCGATCGGCTGTCACCCTGGATCTCATCTAACCTGCTGCCTCCTCCTGCCCTTGGGCCCTCCTCTCTCTTCAGGCCTTCTTCTGACTTCAGGCCCTCTTCTTCCCTCTTCGGGCCTTCTTCTGACCTCAGGCCCTCTTCGGGCCTTCTTCTGACCTCAGGCCCTCTTCTTCCCTCTTCGGGCCTTCTTCTGACCTCAGGCCCTCTTCTTCCCTCTTCAGGCCTTCTTCTGACCTCAGGCCCTCTTCTTCCCTCTTCAGGCCTTCTTCTGACCTCAGGCCCTTTTCTTCCCTCTTCGTGCCTTCTTCTGACCCCAGGCCCTCTTCTTCCTTCTTCAGGCCTACTCAAGCCCTCTTCTTCCCTCTTCAGGCCTACTCAGGCCCTCTTATTCCCTCTTCGGGCCTTCTTCTGACCTCAGGCCCTCTTCTTCCCACTTCGGGTCTTCTTCTGACCTCAGGCCCTCTACTTCCCTCTTCGGGCCTTTTTTTGACCTCAGGCCCTCTTCTTCCCTCTTCAGGCCTACTCAGGCCCTCTTCTTCCCTCTTCGGGCCTACTCAGGCCCTCCTCTTTAGGCCTACTTAGGCCGTCTTCTTCCCTCTTCAGGCCTTCTTCTGACCTTAGGCCCTCTTCTTCCCTCTTCAGGCCTACTCAGGCCCTCTTCTTCCCTCTTCGGGCCTTCTTCTGCCCTCAGGCCCTCTTCTTCCCTCTTCAGGCCTTCTTCTGAACTCAGGCCCTCTTCTTCCCTCTTCAGACCTTCTTCTGACCTCAGGCCCTCTTCTTCCCTCTTTGGGCCTTCTTTTGACCTCAGGGCCTCTTCTTCCCATTTCGGGCCTTCTTCTGACCTCAGGCCCTCTTCTTCCCTCTTCATGACTGCTCAGGCCCTCTTCTTCCCTCTTCGGGCCTTCTTCTGCCCTCAGGCCCTCTTCTTCCCTCTTCAGTCAGGCCTTCTTCTGAACTCAGGCCCTCTTCTTCCCTCTTCAGACCTTCTTCTGACCTCAGGCCCTCTTCTTCCCTCTTCGGGCCTTCTTTTGACCTCAGGGCCTCTTCTTCCCTCTTCGGGCCTACTCAGGCCCTCTTTTTACCTCTTCCGGCCTTTTTCTGACCTCAGGGCCTCTTCTTCCCTTTTCAGGCCTACTCAGGCCCTCTTCTTCCCTCTTCGGGCCTTCTTCTGACCTCAGGCCTTCTTCTTCCCTCTTTGGGCCTACTCAGGCCCTCTTCTTCCCTCTTCGGGCCTACTCAGGCCCTCTTCGGACCTTCTTCTGACCTCTGGGCCTCTTACCTTTTCAAGCCTTCTTCTGACCTCAGGCCTCCTGCCTCTTTTCGCCCGCTCCTCCCTCTTCAGGCCTTCTTCTGAACTGAGGCCCTTCTCCCTCTTCGGATCTTTCTCTGCCCTCAGGCCCCCCTCCCTCTTCAGGCCTTCTTCTGACTTCAGGCTCTTCTGCCTTTTCAGACCTTGTTATGCCCTCAGGCCCTCCTCCCTCTTCAGTGCCCTGAGATGAGAGCCGCAGGATCCAAAGATCCAGAGGAAGGCAAAAAAATTCCCCGGAGAGTTCTACCTCAGGGGGACCAAAAATTCCATCCTGACCCCAGATTTGACGATCGGCTATCACCCTGGATCTCATCTAACCTGCTGCCTCCTCCTGCCCTTGGGCCCTCCTCTCACTTCAGGCCTTCTTCTGAACTCAGGCCCTCTTCTTCCCTCTTTGGGCCTTCTTCTGACCACAGGCCCTCTTCTTCCCTCTTCGGGCCTACTCAGGCCCTCTTCGGACCTTCTTCTGACCTCTGGGCCTCTTACCTTTTCAAGCCTTCTTCTGACCTCAGGCCTCCTGCCTCTTTTCGCCTGCTCCTCCCTCTTCAGGCCTTCTTCTGACCTCAGGCCCTCCTCCCTCTTCGGTTGTTCTTCTGACCTCAAGCCCTCCTCCCTCTTCAGGCCTTATTCCTACTTCAGGCTCTTCTACTTCTTCAGAACTTCTTATGCCCTCAGGCCCCCCTCCCTCTTCAGTGCCCTGAGATGAGAACCGCAGGCTCCAAAGATCCAGAGGAAGGCAAAAAAATCCCCTAGAGAGTTCTACCTAACAAACGTGAAACCGCCAACCCCGCTCGGTCTGGTTCGTCGAAGATACCCCCGAGTACCTGGAAAAAGGAGTCCACGGACTGCAGGCAGGAGGAACCCTCGGGGATGGAAAACGCCCAGGTCTGGGCAGCGCCCCGCAGCAGGGACATTATCAGCCCGACCCTCTGAGCCTCCGACCCGGAAGAACGGGGATTCATCCGAAAAAACAGGCGACACGCCTGTCGGAAAACAAAAAGCTTGTTCATCTCCCCAGAAAACACCTCGGGAAGAGAGCACTTGGGTTCTGGGCTGGTTGAGGTGTCCGGCCCCTGCGACACCCGGCCGCTGCTCCTGGGCCACCATGCGGGCGGATAAATCCTGGATCACAGGCACCAGGGCCTGCAGCTGATTCGCGAGGGAACTGATCGCCTCCATGACAAAACGGTTTTTAAGGGCCAGTTATTATGTTACGGCACTCTGCCCCCCAAGCGCCAGGTGGGGTGCCCTGAACTTCCCGCACCCCACTGTCCCTGCCTACTTGCCTCGGCCCTGGCTAATCCCAGGCAGACAACTGGGCGGCGGTCCCTGCCCTGGCTAGGGACCTGGCGACTACCTAGATGGAACTCACTAACGGGGGACAGTGTGCCGAGAGAAGAGGCGGGTGGAACAGACCAACAGAACAAAGACTGAGCAAAGACAGGCTGGAGGAAGCTGACTAGCAAACTAGGAGCTGCTGAGACGAGCTGCAGACAGACTAACTAGTGGCTAATAGAACCAATAACTGGCAGTGAGCTCAGGTCACTGCCAGCCTTTTAACTGCAAGCCTCCGCCCAGGGGCGGAGAGTGGGAGGAGCCGACTCTCCTACTGTTGCATAAGAAGGGTGGAGGAGAGGGGGCGGCACCCTACGGGCGGACACGGCGCCGCACGCTGGCTGCCCCACACCGCTGGGAGAGCCCCGACTGCAGAGCTCCAGGACGCCGGAGCCGACACCGGAGCGGCGCGCGCCGGCCGCGGGACCCAGCGGCGCCCTGCATGGTAACACAATGCTCGCTCGAGCAATTGCCTTTAGCGAGTATACTCACTCATCTCTAGTCCCCGTGTCCATACTATAGAAAGAAAGGGATACCAACATATACCTGACGGAGGCCATAAGGAGACTCTTGGCCTCCGCGGAGGAAATGGGGGCCTACACTGTAGTTACGTTTCCAGTTCCTGCCCTGGGTCCACCGGGGCTCCAAATAAAAGCTGCACCATGCTGCTTTTGTAATTAAATATTACTGCCCCTTTAATAAATTACACAATGATCACAGTGACCCTCATGCCAGGCCCAGTGGAGACCACATAACTTGCTGCGGTCCTTCTGACCAGTACACCAATGTCCTGAGATGAGAGCCGCAGGATCCAAAGATCCAGAGGAAGGCAAAAAAATCCCCCGGAGAGTTCTACCTCAGGGGGACGAAAAATTCCTTCCTGACCCCAGATGTGGCGATCGGCTGTCACCCTGGATCTCATCTAACCTGCTGCCTCCTCCTGCCCTTGGGCCCTCCTCTCTCTTCAGGCCTTCTTCTGACTTCAGGCCCTCTTCTTCCCTCTTCGGGCCTTCTTCTGACCTCAGGCCCTCTTCGGGCCTTCTTCTGACCTCAGGCCCTCTTCTTCCCTCTTCGGGCCTTCTTCTGACCTCAGGCCCTCTTCTTCCCTCTTCGGGCCTACTCAGGCCCTCTTCTTCCCTCTTCGGGCCTACTCAGGCCCTCTTTGGGCCTTCTTCTGACCTCAGGCCCTCTTATTCCCACTTCGGGTCTTCTTCTGACCTTGGGCCCTCTACTTCCCTCTTCAGGCCTTCTTTTGACCTCAGGCCCTCTTCTTCCCTCTTCGGGCCTTCTTCTGACCTCAGGTCCTCTTCTTCCCTCTTCAGGCCTACTCAGGCCCTCTTCTTCCCTCTTCGGGCCTACTCAGGCCCTCTTCTTCCCTCTTCGGGCCTACTCAGGCCCTCTTTGGGCCTTCTTCTGACCTCAGGCTCTCTTATTCCCACTTCCCGTCTTCTTCTGACCTCAGGCCCTCTACTTCCCTCTTCAGGCCTTCTTTTGACCTCAGGCCCTCTTCTTCCCTCTTCGGGCCTTCTTCTGACCTCAGGCCCTCTTCTTCCCTCTTCGGGCCTTCTTCTGACCTTAGGCCCTCTTCTTCCCTCTTCGGGCCTACTCAGGCCCTCTTCTTCCCTCTTCAGGCCTACTCAGGCCCTCTTCTTCCCTCTTCGGGCCTACTCAGGCCCTCTTTGGGCCTTCTTCTGACCTCAGGCCCTCTTATTCCCACTTCCCGTCTTCTTCTGACCTCAGGCCCTCTACTTCCCTCTTCAGGCCTTCTTTTGACCTCAGGCCCTCTTCTTCCCTCTTCGGGCCTTCTTCTGACCTCAGGCCCTCTTCTTCCCTCTTCGGGCCTTCTTCTGACCTTAGGCCCTCTTCTTCCCTCTTCGGGCCTACTCAGGCCCTCTTCTTCCCTCTTCAGGCCTACTCAGGCCCTCTTCTTCCCTTTTCGGGCCTTCTTCTGACCTCAGGCCCTCTTCTTCCCTCTTCAGGCCTTCTTCTGACCTCAGGCCCTCTTCTTCCCTCTTCAGGCCTTCTTTTGACCTCAGGCCCTCTTATTCTCTCTTCGGGCCTACTCAGGCCCTCTTCTTCCCTCTTCATGCCTTCTTCTGACCTCAGGCCCTCTTCTTCCCTCTTCAGGCCTTCTTCTGACATCAGGCCCTTTTCTTCCCTCTTCGTGCCTTCTTCTGACCCCAGGCCCTCTTCTTCCTTCTTCAGGCCTACTCAAGCCCTCTTCTTCCCTCTTCATGCCATCTTCTGACCTCAGGCCCTCTTCTTCCCTCTTCAGGCCTTCTTCTGACCTCAGGCCCTTTTCTTCCCTCTTCGTGCCTTCTTCTGACCCCAGGCCCTCTTCTTCCTTCTTCAGGCCTACTCAAGCCCTCTTCTTCCCTCTTCAGGCCTACTCAGGCCCTCTTATTCCCTCTTCGGGCCTTCTTCTGACCTCAGGCCCTCTTCTTCCCACTTCGGGTCTTCTTCTGACCTCAGGCCCTCTACTTCCCTCTTCGGGCCTTTTTTTGACCTCAGGCCCTCTTCTTCCCTCTTCAGGCCTACTCAGGCCCTCTTCTTCCCTCTTCGGGCCTACTCAGGCCCTCCTCTTTAGGCCTACTTAGGCCGTCTTCTTCCCTCTTCAGGCCTTCTTCTGACCTCAGGCCCTCTTCTTCCCTCTTCAGGCCTACTCAGGCCCTCTTCTTCCCTCTTCGGGCCTTCTTCTGCCCTCAGGCCCTCTTCTTCCCTCTTCAGGCCTTCTTCTGACCTCAGGCCCTCTTCTTCCCTCTTCAGGCCTTCTTCTGACATCAGGCCCTTTTCTTCCCTCTTCGTGCCTTCTTCTGACCCCAGGCCCTCTTCTTCCTTCTTCAGGCCTACTCAAGCCCTCTTCTTCCCTCTTCATGCCATCTTCTGACCTCAGGCCCTCTTCTTCCCTCTTCAGGCCTTCTTCTGACCTCAGGCCCTTTTCTTCCCTCTTCGTGCCTTCTTCTGACCCCAGGCCCTCTTCTTCCTTCTTCAGGCCTACTCAAGCCCTCTTCTTCCCTCTTTGGGCCTTCTTTTGACCTCAGGCCCTCTTCTTCCCTCTTTGGGCCTTCTTTTGACCTCAGGGCCTCTTCTTCCCATTTCGGGCCTTCTTCTGACCTCAGGCCCTCTTCTTCCCTCTTCAGGACTGCTCAGGCCCTCTTCTTCCCTCTTCGGGCCTTCTTCTGCCCTCAGGCCCTCTTCTTCCCTCTTCAGTCAGGCCTTCTTCTGAACTCAGGCCCTCTTCTTCCCTCTTCAGACCTTCTTCTGACCTCAGGCCCTCTTCTTCCCTCTTCGGGCCTTCTTTTGACCTCAGGGCCTCTTCTTCCCTCTTCGGGCCTACTCAGGCCCTCTTTTTACCTCTTCCGGCCTTTTTCTGACCTCAAGCCCTCTTCTTCCCCCTTTCAGGCCTACTCAGGCCCTCTTATTCCCTCTTCGGGCCTTCTTCTGACCTCAGGCCCTCTTCTTCCCTCTTCGGGCCTACTCAGGCCGTCTTCTTCCCTCTTCGGGCCTTCTTCTGACCTCAGGCACTCTTCTTCCCTCTTCGGGCCTTCTTCTGACCTCAGGCCCTCTTCTTCCCTCTTCAGGCCTACTCAGGCCCTCTTCTTCCCTCTTCCGGCCTTCTTCTGCCCTCAGGCCAGGCCCTCTTCTTCCCACTTCGGGTCTTCTTCTGACCTCAGGCCCTCTACTTCCCTCTTCGGGCCTTTTTTTGACCTCAGGCCCTCTTCTTCCCTCTTCAGGCCTACTTAGGCCCTCTTCTTCCCTCTTCAGGCCTTCTTCTGAACTCAGGTCCTCTTCTTCCCTCTTCAGACCTTCTTCTGACCTCAGGCCCTCTTCTTCCCTCTTCAGGACTGCTCAGGCCCTCTTCTTCCCTCTTCGGGCCTTCTTCTGCCCTCAGGCCCTCTTCTTCCCTCTTCAGTCAGGCCTTCTTCTGAACTCAGGCCCTCTTCTTCCCTCTTCAGACCTTCTTCTGACCTCAGGCCTTCTTATTCCCACTTCGGGTCTTCTTCTGAGCTCAGGCCCTCTACTTCCCTCTTCAGGCCTTCTTTTGACCTCAGGCCCTCTTCTTCCCTTTTTGGGCCTTCTTCTGACCTCAGGTCCTCTTCTTCCCTTTTCGGGCCTACTCAGGCCCTCTTCTTCTCTCTTCGGGCCTACTCAGGCCCTCTTCTTCCCTCTTCGGGCCTACTCAGGCCCTCTTTGGGCCTTCTTCTGACCTCAGGCCCTCTTATTCCCACTTCGGGTCTTCTTCTGACCTCAGGCCCTCTACTTCCCTCTTCAGGCCTTCTTTTGACCTCAGGCCCTCTTCTTCCCTCTTCGGGCCTTCTTCTGACGTCAGGCCCTCTTCTTCCGTCTTCGGGCCTTCTTCTGACCTTAGGCCCTCTTCTTCCCTCTGCGGGCCTACTCAGGCCCTCTTCTTCCCTCTTCAGGCCTACTCAGGCCCTCTTCTTCCCTCTTCGGGCCTTCTTCTGACCTCAGGCCCTCTTCTTCCATCTTCGGGCCTTCTTCTGACCTTAGGCCCTCTTCTTCCCTCTTCGGGCCTACTCAGGCCCTCTTCTTCCCTCTTCAGGCCTACTCAGGCCCTCTTCTTCCCTCTTCAGGCCTTCTTCTGACCTCAGGCCCTCTTCTTCCCTCTTCGCGCCTTCTTCTGACCCCAGGCCCTCTTCTTCCCTCTTCAGGCCTACTCAGGCCCCCTTCTTCCCTCTTCAGGCCTACTCAGGCCCTCTTCTTCCCTCTTCGGGCCTTCTTCTGACCTCAGGCCCTCTTCTTCCCACTTCGGGTCTTCTTCTGACCTCAGGCCCTCTACTTCCCTCTTCAGGCCTTCTATTGACCTCAGGCCCTCTTCTTCCCTCTTCAGGTCTACTCAGGCCCTCTTCTTCCCTCTTCAGGCCTTCTTCTGACCTCAGGCCCTCTTCTTCCCTCTTCGGGCCTTCTTCTGACCTCAGGCCCTCTTATTCTCTCTTCGGACCCACTCAGGCCCTCTTTTTCCCTCTTCATGCCTTTTTCTGACCTCAGGCCCTCTTCTTCCCTCTTCAGGCCTTCTTCTGACCTCAGGCCCTTTTCTTCCCTCTTCGTGCCTTCTTCTGACCCCAGGCCCTCTTCTTCCTTCTTCAGGCCTACTCAAGCCCTCTACTTCCCTCTTCAGGCCTACTCAGGCCCTCTTATTCCCTCTTCGGGCCTTCTTCTGACCTCAGGCCCTCTTCTTCCCTCTTTGGGCCTACTCAGGCCCTCTTCTTCCCTCTTCGGGCCTTCTTCTGACCTCAGGCCCTCTTCTTCCCACTTCGGGCCTTCTTCTGACCTCAGGCCCTCTACTTCCCTCTTCGGGCCTTTTTTTGACCTCAGGCCCTCTTCTTCCCTCTTCAGGCCTACTCAGGCCCTCTTCTTCCCTCTTCAGGCCTACTCAGGCCCTCCTCTTCCCTCTTCAGGCTTACTGAGGCCGTCTTCTTCCCTCTTCGGGCCTTCTTCTGACCTCAGGCCCTCTTCTTCCCTCTTCGGGCCTTCTTCTGACCTCAGGCCCTCTTCTTCCCTCTTCAGGCCTACTCAGGCCCTCTTCTTCCCTCTTCCGGCCTTCTTCTGCCCTCAGGCCAGGCCCTCTTCTTCCCACTTCGGGTCTTCTTCTGACCTCAGGCCCTCTACTTCCCTCTTCGGGCCTTTTTTTGACCTCAGGCCCTCTTCTTCCCTCTTCAGGCCTACTCAGGCCCTCTTCTTCCCTCTTCAGGCCTTCTTCTGACCTCAGGCCCTCTTCTTCCCTCTTCAGGCCTTCTTCTGAACTCAGGCCCTCTTCTTCCCTCTTCAGACCTTCTTCTGACCTCAGGCCCTCTTCTTCCCTCTTCAGGACTGCTCAGGCCCTCTTCTTCCCTCTTCGGGCCTTCTTCTGCCCTCAGGCCCTCTTCTTCCCTCTTCAGTCAGGCCTTCTTCTGAACTCAGGCCCTCTTCTTCCCTCTTCAGACCTTCTTCTGACCTCAGGCCCTCTTCTTCCCTCTTCGGGCCTTCTTCTGACCTCAGGCCCTCTTCTTCCCTCTTTGGGCCTTCTTCTGCCCTCAGGCCCTCTTCTTCCCTCTTCAGTCAGGCCTTCTTCTGAACTCAGGCCCTCTTCTTCCCTCTTCAGACCTTCTTCTGACCTCAGGCCCTCTTCTTCCCTCTTCGGGCCTTCTTCTGACCTCAGGCCTTCTTCTTCCCTCTTTGGGCCTACTCAGGCCCTCTTCTTCCCTCTTCGGGCCTACTCAGGCCCTCTTCGGACCTTCTTCTGACCTCTGGGCCTCTTCCTTTTTCAAGCCTTCTTCTGACCTCAGGCCTCCTGCCTCTTTTCGCCCGCTCCTCCCTCTTCAGGCCTTCTTCTGAACTGAGGCCCTTCTCCCTCTTCGGATCTTTCTCTGCCCTCAGGCCCCCCTCCCTCTTCAGGCCTTCTTCTGACTTCAGGCTCTTCTGCCTTTTCAGACCTTGTTATGCCCTCAGGCCCTCCTCCTTCTTCAGTGCCCTGAGATGAGAGCCGCAGGATCCAAAGATCCAGAGGAAGGCAAAAAAATTCCCCGGAGAGTTCTACCTCAGGGGGACCAAAAATTCCATCCTGACCCCAGATTTGACGATCGGCTATCACCCTGGATCTCATCTAACCTGCTGCCTCCTCCTGCCCTTGGGCCCTCCTCTCACTTCAGGCCTTCTTCTGAACTCAGGCCCTCTTCTTCCCTCTTTGGGCCTTCTTCTGACCACAGGCCCTCTTCTTCCCTCTTCGGGCCTACTCAGGCCCTCTTCGGACCTTCTTCTGACCTCTGGGCCTCTTACCTTTTCAAGCCTTCTTCTGACCTCAGGCCTCCTGCCTCTTTTCGCCTGCTCCTCCCTCTTCAGGCCTTCTTCTGACCTCAGGCCCTCCTCCCTCTTCGGTTGTTCTTCTGACCTCAGGCCCTTTTCTTCCCTCTTCGTGCCTTCTTCTGACCCCAGGCCCTCTTCTTCCTTCTTCAGGCCTACTCAAGCCCTCTTCTTCCCTCTTCAGGCCTACTCAGGCCCTCTTATTCCCTCTTCGGGCCTTCTTCTGACCTCAGGCCCTCTTCTTCCCTCTTCGGGCCTACTCAGGCCCTCTTCTTCCCTCTTCGGGCCTTCTTCTGACCTCAGGCCCTCTTCTTCCCACTTCGGGTCTTCTTCTGACCTCAGGCCCTCTACTTCCCTCTTCGGGCCTTTTTTTGACCTCAGGCCCTCTTCTTCCCTCTTCAGGCCTACTCAGGCCCTCTTCTTCCCTCTTCAGGCCTACTCAGGCCCTCCTCTTCCCTCTTCAGGCCTACTGAGGCCGTCTTCTTCCCTCTTCGGGCCTTCTTCTGACCTCAGGCCCTCTTCTTCCCTCTTCGGGCCTTCTTCTGACCTCAGGCCCTCTTCTTCCCTCTTCAGGCCTACTCAGGCCCTCTTCTTCCCTCTTCCGGCCTTCTTCTGCCCTCAGGCCAGGCCCTCTTCTTCCCACTTCGGGTTTTCTTCTGACCTCAGGCCCTCTACTTCCCTCTTCGGGCCTTTTTTTGACCTCAGGCCCTCTTCTTCCCTCTTCAGGCCTACGCAGGGCCTCTTCTTCCCTCTTCGGGCCTTCTTCTGACCTCAGGCCCTCTTCTTCCCTCTTCAGGCCTTCTTCTGAAATCAGGCCCTCTTCTTCCCTCTTCAGACCTTCTTCTGACCTCAGGCCCTCTTCTTCCCTCTTCAGGACTGCTCAGGCCCTCTTCTTCCCTCTTCGGGCCTTCTTCTGCCCTCAGGCCCTCTTCTTCCCTCTTCAGTCAGGCCTTCTTCTGAACTCAGGCCCTCTTCTTCCCTCTTCAGACCTTCTTCTGACCTCAGGCCCTCTTCTTCCCTCTTCGGGCCTTCTTCTGACCTCAGGCCTTCTTCTTCCCTCTTTGGGCCTACTCAGGCCCTCTTCTTCCCTCTTCGGGCCTACTCAGGCCCTCTTCAGACCTTCTTCTGACCTCTGGGCCTCTTCCTTTTTCAAGCCTTCTTCTGACCTCAGGCCTCCTGCCTCTTTTCGCCCGCTCCTCCCTCTTCAGGCCTTCTTCTGAACTGAGGCCCTTCTCCCTCTTCGGATCTTTCTCTGCCCTCAGGCCCCCCTCCCTCTTCAGGCCTTCTTCTGACTTCAGGCTCTTCTGCCTTTTCAGACCTTGTTATGCCCTCAGGCCCTCCTCCTTCTTCAGTGCCCTGAGATGAGAGCCGCAGGATCCAAAGATCCAGAGGAAGGCAAAAAAATTCCCCGGAGAGTTCTACCTCAGGGGGACCAAAAATTCCATCCTGACCCCAGATTTGACGATCGGCTATCACCCTGGATCTCATCTAACCTGCTGCCTCCTCCTGCCCTTGGGCCCTCCTCTCACTTCAGGCCTTCTTCTGAACTCAGGCCCTCTTCTTCCCTCTTTGGGCCTTCTTCTGACCACAGGCCCTCTTCTTCCCTCTTCGGGCCTACTCAGGCCCTCTTCGGACCTTCTTCTGACCTCTGGGCCTCTTACCTTTTCAAGCCTTCTTCTGACCTCAGGCCTCCTGCCTCTTTTCGCCTGCTCCTCCCTCTTCAGGCCTTCTTCTGACCTCAGGCCCTCCTCCCTCTTCGGTTGTTCTTCTGACCTCAAGCCCTCCTCCCTCTTCAGGCCTTATTCCTACTTCAGGCTCTTCTACTTCTTCAGAACTTCTTATGCCCTCAGGCCCCCCTCCCTCTTCAGTGCCCTGAGATGAGAACCGCAGGCTCCAAAGATCCAGAGGAAGGCAAAAAAATCCCCTAGAGAGTTCTACCTAACAAACGTGAAACCGCCAACCCCGCTCGGTCTGGTTCGTCGAAGATACCCCCGAGTACCTGGAAAAAGGAGTCCACGGACTGCAGGCAGGAGGAACCCTCGGGGATGGAAAACGCCCAGGTCTGGGCAGCGCCCCGCAGCAGGGACATTATCAGCCCGACCCTCTGAGCCTCCGACCCGGAAGAACGGGGATTCATCCGAAAAAACAGGCGACACGCCTGTCGGAAAACAAAAAGCTTGTTCATCTCCCCAGAAAACACCTCGGGAAGAGAGCACTTGGGTTCTGGGCTGGTTGAGGTGTCCGGCCCCTGCGACACCCGGCCGCTGCTCCTGGGCCACCATGCGGGCGGATAAATCCTGGATCACAGGCACCAGGGCCTGCAGCTGATTCGCGAGGGAACTGATCGCCTCCATGACAAAACGGTTTTTAAGGGCCAGTTATTATGTTACGGCACTCTGCCCCCCAAGCGCCAGGTGGGGTGCCCTGAACTTCCCGCACCCCACTGTCCCTGCCTACTTGCCTCGGCCCTGGCTAATCCCAGGCAGACAACTGGGCGGCGGTCCCTGCCCTGGCTAGGGACCTGGCGACTACCTAGATGGAACTCACTAACGGGGGACAGTGTGCCGAGAGAAGAGGCGGGTGGAACAGACCAACAGAACAAAGACTGAGCAAAGACAGGCTGGAGGAAGCTGACTAGCAAACTAGGAGCTGCTGAGACGAGCTGCAGACAGACTAACTAGTGGCTAATAGAACCAATAACTGGCAGTGAGCTCAGGTCACTGCCAGCCTTTTAACTGCAAGCCTCCGCCCAGGGGCGGAGAGTGGGAGGAGCCGACTCTCCTACTGTTGCATAAGAAGGGTGGAGGAGAGGGGGCGGCACCCTACGGGCGGACACGGCGCCGCACGCTGGCTGCCCCACACCGCTGGGAGAGCCCCGACTGCAGAGCTCCAGGACGCCGGAGCCGACACCGGAGCGGCGCGCGCCGGCCGCGGGACCCAGCGGCGCCCTGCATGGTAACACAATGCTCGCTTGAGCAATTGCCTTTAGCGAGTATACTCACTCATCTCTAGTCCCCATGTCCATACTATAGAAAGAAAGGGATACCAACATATACCTGACGGAGGCCATAAGGAGACTCTTGGCCTCCGCGGAGGAAATGGGGGCCTACACTGTAGTTACGTTTCCAGTTCCTGCCCTGGGTCCACCGGGGCTCCAAATAAAAGCTGCACCATGCTGCTTTTGTAATTAAATATTACTGCCCCTTTAATAAATTACACAATGATCACAGTGACCCTCATGCCAGGCCCAGTGGAGACCACATAACTTGCTGCGGTCCTTCTGACCAGTACACCAATGTCCTGAGATGAGAGCCGCAGGATCCAAAGATCCAGAGGAAGGCAAAAAAATCCCCCGGAGAGTTCTACCTCAGGGGGACGAAAAATTCCTTCCTGACCCCAGATGTGGCGATCGGCTGTCACCCTGGATCTCATCTAACCTGCTGCCTCCTCCTGCCCTTGGGCCCTCCTCTCTCTTCAGGCCTTCTTCTGACCTCAGGCCCTCTTCTTCCCTCTTCGGGCCTTCTTCTGACCTCAGGCCCTCTTCGGGCCTTCTTCTGACCTCAGGCCCTCTTCTTCCCTCTTCGGGCCTTCTTCTGACCTCAGGCCCTCTTCTTCCCTCTTCGGGCCTACTCAGGCCCTCTTCTTCCCTCTTCGGGCCTACTCAGGCCCTCTTTGGGCCTTCTTCTGACCTCAGGCCCTCTTATTCCCACTTCGGGTCTTCTTCTGACCTCTGGCCCTCTACTTCCCTCTTCAGGCCTTCTTTTGACCTCAGGCCCTCTTCTTCCCTCTTCGGGCCTTCTTCTGACCTCAGGTCCTCTTCTTCCCTCTTCAGGCCTACTCAGGCCCTCTTCTTCCCTCTTCGGGCCTACTCAGGCCCTCTTCTTCCCTCTTCGGGCCTACTCAGGCCCTCTTTGGGCCTTCTTCTGACCTCAGGCCCTCTTATTCCCACTTCCCGTCTTCTTCTGACCTCAGGCCCTCTACTTCCCTCTTCAGGCCTTCTTTTGACCTCAGGCCCTCTTCTTCCCTCTTCGGGCCTTCTTCTGACCTCAGGCCCTCTTCTTCCCTCTTCGGGCCTTCTTCTGACCTTAGGCCCTCTTCTTCCCTCTTCGGGCCTACTCAGGCCCTCTTCTTCCCTCTTCAGGCCTACTCAGGCCCTCTTCTTCCCTTTTCGGGCCTTCTTCTGACCTCAGGCCCTCTTCTTCCCTCTTCAGGCCTTCTTCTGACCTCAGGCCCTCTTCTTCCCTCTTCAGGCCTTCTTTTGACCTCAGGCCCTCTTATTCTCTCTTCGGGCCTACTCAGGCCCTCTTCTTCCCTCTTCATGCCTTCTTCTGACCTCAGGCCCTCTTCTTCCCTCTTCAGGCCTTCTTCTGACATCAGGCCCTTTTCTTCCCTCTTCGTGCCTTCTTCTGACCCCAGGCCCTCTTCTTCCTTCTTCAGGCCTACTCAAGCCCTCTTCTTCCCTCTTCATGCCATCTTCTGACCTCAGGCCCTCTTCTTCCCTCTTCAGGCCTTCTTCTGACCTCAGGCCCTTTTCTTCCCTCTTCGTGCCTTCTTCTGACCCCAGGCCCTCTTCTTCCTTCTTCAGGCCTACTCAAGCCCTCTTCTTCCCTCTTCAGGCCTACTCAGGCCCTCTTATTCCCTCTTCGGGCCTTCTTCTGACCTCAGGCCCTCTTCTTCCCACTTCGGGTCTTCTTCTGACCTCAGGCCCTCTACTTCCCTCTTCTGGCCTTTTTTTGACCTCAGGCCCTCTTCTTCCCTCTTCAGGCCTACTCAGGCCCTCTTCTTCCCTCTTCGGGCCTACTCAGGCCCTCCTCTTTAGGCCTACTTAGGCCGTCTTCTTCCCTCTTCAGGCCTTCTTCTGACCTCAGGCCCTCTTCTTCCCTCTTCAGGCCTACTCAGGCCCTCTTCTTCCCTCTTCGGGCCTTCTTCTGCCCTCAGGCCCTCTTCTTCCCTCTTCAGGCCTTCTTCTGAACTCAGGCCCTCTTCTTCCCTCTTCAGACCTTCTTCTGACCTCAGGCCCTCTTCTTCCGTCTTTGGGCCTTCTTTTGACCTCAGGGCCTCTTCTTCCCATTTCGGGCCTTCTTCTGACCTCAGGCCCTCTTCTTCCCTCTTCAGGACTGCTCAGGCCCTCTTCTTCCCTCTTCGGGCCTTCTTCTGCCCTCAGGCCCTCTTCTTCCCTCTTCAGTCAGGCCTTCTTCTGAACTCAGGCCCTCTTCTTCCCTCTTCAGACCTTCTTCTGACCTCAGGCCCTCTTCTTCCCTCTTCGGGCCTTCTTTTGACCTCAGGGCCTCTTCTTCCCTCTTCGGGCCTACTCAGGCCCTCTTTTTACCTCTTCCGGCCTTTTTCTGACCTCAAGCCCTCTTCTTCCCCCTTTCAGGCCTACTCAGGCCATCTTATTCCCTCTTCGGGCCTTCTTCTGACCTCAGGCCCTCTTCTTCCCTCTTCGGGCCTACTCAGGCCGTCTTCTTCCCTCTTCGGGCCTTCTTCTGACCTCAGGCCCTCTTCTTCCCTCTTCGGGCCTTCTTCTGACCTCAGGCCCTCTTCTTCCCTCTTCAGGCCTACTCAGGCCCTCTTCTTCCCTCTTCCGGCCTTCTTCTGCCCTCAGGCCAGGCCCTCTTCTTCCCACTTCGGGTCTTCTTCTGACCTCAGGCCCTCTACTTCCCTCTTCGGGCCTTTTTTTGACCTCAGGCCCTCTTCTTCCCTCTTCAGGCCTACTTAGGCCCTCTTCTTCCCTCTTCGGGCCTTCTTCTGACCTCAGGCCCTCTTCTTCCCTCTTCAGGCCTTCTTCTGAACTCAGGTCCTCTTCTTCCCTCTTCAGACCTTCTTCTGACCTCAGGCCCTCTTCTTCCCTCTTCAGGACTGCTCAGGCCCTCTTCTTCCCTCTTCGGGCCTTCTTCTGCCCTCAGGCCCTCTTCTTCCCTCTTCAGTCAGGCCTTCTTCTGAACTCAGACCCTCTTCTTCCCTCTTCAGACCTTCTTCTGACCTCAGGCCCTCTTCTTCCCTCTTCGGGCCTTCTTCTGACCTCAGGCCCTCTTCTTCCCTCTTCGGGCCTTCTTCTGCCCTCAGGCCCTCTTCTTCCCTCTTCAGTCAGGCCTTCTTCTGAACTCAGGCCCTCTTCTTCCCTCTTCAGACCTTCTTCTGACCTCAGGCCCTCTTCTTCCCTCTTCGGGCCTTCTTCTGACCTCAGGCCTTCTTCTTCCCTCTTTGGGCCTACTCAGGCCCTCTTCTTCCCTCTTCGGGCCTACTCAGGCCCTCTTCGGACCTTCTTCTGACCTCTGGGCCTCTTCCTTTTTCAAGCCTTCTTCTGACCTCAGGCCTCCTGCCTCTTTTCGCCCGCTCCTCCCTCTTCAGGCCTTCTTCTGAACTGAGGCCCTTCTCCCTCTTCGGATCTTTCTCTGCCCTCAGGCCCCCCTCCCTCTTCAGGCCTTCTTCTGACTTCAGGCTCTTCTGCCTTTTCAGACCTTGTTATGCCCTCAGGCCCTCCTCCTTCTTCAGTGCCCTGAGATGAGAGCCGCAGGATCCAAAGATCCAGAGGAAGGCAAAAAAATTCCCCGGAGAGTTCTACCTCAGGGGGACCAAAAATTCCATCCTGACCCCAGATTTGACGATCGGCTATCACCCTGGATCTCATCTAACCTGCTGCCTCCTCCTGCCCTTGGGCCCTCCTCTCACTTCAGGCCTTCTTCTGAACTCAGGCCCTCTTCTTCCCTCTTTGGGCCTTCTTCTGACCACAGGCCCTCTTCTTCCCTCTTCGGGCCTACTCAGGCCCTCTTTGGACCTTCTTCTGACCTCTGGGCCTCTTACCTTTTCAAGCCTTCTTCTGACCTCAGGCCTCCTGCCTCTTTTCGCCTGCTCCTCCCTCTTCAGGCCTTCTTCTGACCTCAGGCCCTCCTCCCTCTTCGGTTGTTCTTCTGACCTCAGGCCCTTTTCTTCCCTCTTCGTGCCTTCTTCTGACCCCAGGCCCTCTTCTTCCTTCTTCAGGCCTACTCAAGCCCTCTTCTTCCCTCTTCAGGCCTACTCAGGCCCTCTTATTCCCTCTTCGGGCCTTCTTCTGACCTCAGGCCCTCTTCTTCCCTCTTCGGGCCTACTCAGGACCTCTTCTTCCCTCTTCGGGCCTTCTTCTGACCTCAGGCCCTCTTCTTCCCACTTTGGGTCTTCTTCTGACCTCAGGCCCTCTACTTCCCTCTTCGGGCCTTTTTTTGACCTCAGGCCCTCTTCTTCCCTCTTCAGGCCTACTCAGGCCCTCTTCTTCCCTCTTCAGGCCTACTCAGGCCCTCCTCTTCCCTCTTCAGGCCAACTGAGGCCGTCTTCTTCCCTCTTCGGGCCTTCTTCTGACCTCAGGCCCTCTTCTTCCCTCTTCGGGCCTTCTTCTGACCTCAGGCCCTCTTCTTCCCTCTTCCGGCCTTCTTCTGCCCTCAGGCCAGGCCCTCTTCTTCCCACTTCGGGTTTTCTTCTGACCTCAGGCCCTCTACTTCCCTCTTCGGGCCTTTTTTTGACCTCAGGCCCTCTTCTTCCCTCTTCAGGCCTACTCAGGCCCTCTTCTTCCCTCTTCGGGCCTTCTTCTGACCTCAGGCCCTCTTCTTCCCTCTTCAGGCCTTCTTCTGAACTCAGGCCCTCTTCTTCCCTCTTCAGACCTTCTTCTGACCTCAGGCCCTCTTCTTCCCTCTTCAGGACTGCTCAGGCCCTCTTCTTCCCTCTTCGGGCCTTCTTCTGCCCTCAGGCCCTCTTCTTCCCTCTTCAGTCAGGCCTTCTTCTGAACTCAGGCCCTCTTCTTCCCTCTTCAGACCTTCTTCTGACCTCAGGCCCTCTTCTTCCCTCTTCGGGCCTTCTTCTGACCTCAGGCCTTCTTCTTCCCTCTTTGGGCCTACTCAGGCCCTCTTCTTCCCTCTTCGGGCCTACTCAGGCCCTCTTCAGACCTTCTTCTGACCTCTGGGCCTCTTCCTTTTTCAAGCCTTCTTCTGACCTCAGGCCTCCTGCCTCTTTTCGCCCGCTCCTCCCTCTTCAGGCCTTCTTCTGAACTGAGGCCCTTCTCCCTCTTCGGATCTTTCTCTGCCCTCAGGCCCCCCTCCCTCTTCAGGCCTTCTTCTGACTTCAGGCTCTTCTGCCTTTTCAGACCTTGTTATGCCCTCAGGCCCTCCTCCTTCTTCAGTGCCCTGAGATGAGAGCCGCAGGATCCAAAGATCCAGAGGAAGGCAAAAAAATTCCCCGGAGAGTTCTACCTCAGGGGGACCAAAAATTCCATCCTGACCCCAGATTTGACGATCGGCTATCACCCTGGATCTCATCTAACCTGCTGCCTCCTCCTGCCCTTGGGCCCTCCTCTCACTTCAGGCCTTCTTCTGAACTCAGGCCCTCTTCTTCCCTCTTTGGGCCTTCTTCTGACCACAGGCCCTCTTCTTCCCTCTTTGGGCCTTCTTCTGACCACAGGCCCTCTTCTTCCCTCTTCGGGCCTACTCAGGCCCTCTTCGGACCTTCTTCTGACCTCTGGGCCTCTTACCTTTTCAAGCCTTCTTCTGACCTCAGGCCTCCTGCCTCTTTTCGCCTGCTCCTCCCTCTTCAGGCCTTCTTCTGACCTCAGGCCCTCCTCCCTCTTCGGTTGTTCTTCTGACCTCAAGCCCTCCTCCCTCTTCAGGCCTTATTCCTACTTCAGGCTCTTCTACTTCTTCAGAACTTCTTATGCCCTCAGGCCCCCCTCCCTCTTCAGTGCCCTGAGATGAGAACCGCAGGCTCCAAAGATCCAGAGGAAGGCAAAAAAATCCCCTAGAGAGTTCTACCTAACAAACGTGAAACCGCCAACCCCGCTCGGTCTGGTTCGTCGAAGATACCCCCGAGTACCTGGAAAAAGGAGTCCACGGACTGCAGGCAGGAGGAACCCTCGGGGATGGAAAACGCCCAGGTCTGGGCAGCGCCCCGCAGCAGGGACATTATCAGCCCGACCCTCTGAGCCTCCGACCCGGAAGAACGGGGATTCATCCGAAAAAACAGGCGACACGCCTGTCGGAAAACAAAAAGCTTGTTCATCTCCCCAGAAAACACCTCGGGAAGAGAGCACTTGGGTTCTGGGCTGGTTGAGGTGTCCGGCCCCTGCGACACCCGGCCGCTGCTCCTGGGCCACCATGCGGGCGGATAAATCCTGGATCACAGGCACCAGGGCCTGCAGCTGATTCGCGAGGGAACTGATCGCCTCCATGACAAAACGGTTTTTAAGGGCCAGTTATTATGTTACGGCACTCTGCCCCCCAAGCGCCAGGTGGGGTGCCCTGAACTTCCCGCACCCCACTGTCCCTGCCTACTTGCCTCGGCCCTGGCTAATCCCAGGCAGACAACTGGGCGGCGGTCCCTGCCCTGGCTAGGGACCTGGCGACTACCTAGATGGAACTCACTAACGGGGGACAGTGTGCCGAGAGAAGAGGCGGGTGGAACAGACCAACAGAACAAAGACTGAGCAAAGACAGGCTGGAGGAAGCTGACTAGCAAACTAGGAGCTGCTGAGACGAGCTGCAGACAGACTAACTAGTGGCTAATAGAACCAATAACTGGCAGTGAGCTCAGGTCACTGCCAGCCTTTTAACTGCAAGCCTCCGCCCAGGGGCGGAGAGTGGGAGGAGCCGACTCTCCTACTGTTGCATAAGAAGGGTGGAGGAGAGGGGGCGGCACCCTACGGGCGGACACGGCGCCGCACGCTGGCTGCCCCACACCGCTGGGAGAGCCCCGACTGCAGAGCTCCAGGACGCCGGAGCCGACACCGGAGCGGCGCGCGCCGGCCGCGGGACCCAGCGGCGCCCTGCATGGTAACACAATGCTCGCTCGAGCAATTGCCTTTAGCGAGTATACTCACTCATCTCTAGTCCCCGTGTCCATACTATAGAAAGAAAGGGATACCAACATATACCTGACGGAGGCCATAAGGAGACTCTTGGCCTCCGCGGAGGAAATGGGGGCCTACACTGTAGTTACGTTTCCAGTTCCTGCCCTGGGTCCACCGGGGCTCCAAATAAAAGCTGCACCATGCTGCTTTTGTAATTAAATATTACTGCCCCTTTAATAAATTACACAATGATCACAGTGACCCTCATGCCAGGCCCAGTGGAGACCACATAACTTGCTGCGGTCCTTCTGACCAGTACACCAATGTCCTGAGATGAGAGCCGCAGGATCCAAAGATCCAGAGGAAGGCAAAAAAATCCCCCGGAGAGTTCTACCTCAGGGGGACGAAAAATTCCTTCCTGACCCCAGATGTGGCGATCGGCTGTCACCCTGGATCTCATCTAACCTGCTGCCTCCTCCTGCCCTTGGGCCCTCCTCTCTCTTCAGGCCTTCTTCTGACTTCAGGCCCTCTTCTTCCCTCTTCGGGCCTTCTTCTGACCTCAGGCCCTCTTCGGGCCTTCTTCTGACCTCAGGCCCTCTTCTTCCCTCTTCGGGCCTTCTTCTGACCTCAGGCCCTCTTCTTCCCTCTTCGGGCCTACTCAGGCCCTCTTCTTCCCTCTTCGGGCCTACTCAGGCCCTCTTTGGGCCTTCTTCTGACCTCAGGCCCTCTTATTCCCACTTCGGGTCTTCTTCTGACCTCTGGCCCTCTACTTCCCTCTTCAGGCCTTCTTTTGACCTCAGGCCCTCTTCTTCCCTCTTCGGGCCTTCTTCTGACCTCAGGTCCTCTTCTTCCCTCTTCAGGCCTACTCAGGCCCTCTTCTTCCCTCTTCGGGCCTACTCAGGCCCTCTTCTTCCCTCTTCGGGCCTACTCAGGCCCTCTTTGGGCCTTCTTCTGACCTCAGGCTCTCTTATTCCCACTTCCCGTCTTCTTCTGACCTCAGGCCCTCTACTTCCCTCTTCAGGCCTTCTTTTGACCTCAGGCCCTCTTCTTCCCTCTTCGGGCCTTCTTCTGACCTCAGGCCCTCTTCTTCCCTCTTCGGGCCTTCTTCTGACCTTAGGCCCTCTTCTTCCCTCTTCGGGCCTACTCAGGCCCTCTTCTTCCCTCTTCAGGCCTACTCAGGCCCTCTTCTTCCCTTTTCGGGCCTTCTTCTGACCTCAGGCCCTCTTCTTCCCTCTTCAGGCCTTCTTCTGACCTCAGGCCCTCTTCTTCCCTCTTCAGGCCTTCTTTTGACCTCAGGCCCTCTTATTCTATTTCGGGCCTACTCAGGCCCTCTTCTTCCCTCTTCATGCCTTCTTCTGACATCAGGCCCTCTTCTTCCCTCTTCAGGCCTTCTTCTGACCTCAGGCCCTTTTCTTCCCTCTTCGTGCCTTCTTCTGACCCCAGGCCCTCTTCTTCCTTCTTCAGGCCTACTCAAGCCCTCTTCTTCCCTCTTCATGCCTTCTTCTGACCTCAGGCCCTCTTCTTCCCTCTTCAGGCCTTCTTCTGACCTCAGGCCCTTTTCTTCCCTCTTCGTGCCTTCTTCTGACCCCAGGCCCTCTTCTTCCTTCTTCAGGCCTACTCAAGCCCTCTTCTTCCCTCTTCAGGCCTACTCAGGCCCTCTTATTCCCTCTTCGGGCCTTCTTCTGACCTCAGGCCCTCTTCTTCCCACTTCGGGTCTTCTTCTGACCTCAGGCCCTCTACTTCCCTCTTCGGGCCTTTTTTTGACCTCAGGCCCTCTTCTTCCCTCTTCAGGCCTACTCAGGCCCTCTTCTTCCCTCTTCGGGCCTACTCAGGCCCTCCTCTTTAGGCCTACTTAGGCCGTCTTCTTCCCTCTTCAGGCCTTCTTCTGACCTTAGGCCCTCTTCTTCCCTCTTCAGGCCTACTCAGGCCCTCTTCTTCCCTCTTCGGGCCTTCTTCTGCCCTCAGGCCCTCTTCTTCCCTCTTCAGGCCTTCTTCTGAACTCAGGCCCTCTTCTTCCCTCTTCAGACCTTCTTCTGACCTCAGGCCCTCTTCTTCCCTCTTTGGGCCTTCTTTTGACCTCAGGGCCTCTTCTTCCCATTTCGGGCCTTCTTCTGACCTCAGGCCCTCTTCTTCCCTCTTCATGACTGCTCAGGCCCTCTTCTTCCCTCTTCGGGCCTTCTTCTGCCCTCAGGCCCTCTTCTTCCCTCTTCAGTCAGGCCTTCTTCTGAACTCAGGCCCTCTTCTTCCCTCTTCAGACCTTCTTCTGACCTCAGGCCCTCTTCTTCCCTCTTCGGGCCTTCTTTTGACCTCAGGGCCTCTTCTTCCCTCTTCGGGCCTACTCAGGCCCTCTTTTTACCTCTTCCGGCCTTTTTCTGACCTCAGGGCCTCTTCTTCCCTTTTCAGGCCTACTCAGGCCCTCTTCTTCCCTCTTCGGGCCTTCTTCTGACCTCAGGCCTTCTTCTTCCCTCTTTGGGCCTACTCAGGCCCTCTTCTTCCCTCTTCGGGCCTACTCAGGCCCTCTTCGGACCTTCTTCTGACCTCTGGGCCTCTTACCTTTTCAAGCCTTCTTCTGACCTCAGGCCTCCTGCCTCTTTTCGCCCGCTCCTCCCTCTTCAGGCCTTCTTCTGAACTGAGGCCCTTCTCCCTCTTCGGATCTTTCTCTGCCCTCAGGCCCCCCTCCCTCTTCAGGCCTTCTTCTGACTTCAGGCTCTTCTGCCTTTTCAGACCTTGTTATGCCCTCAGGCCCTCCTCCCTCTTCAGTGCCCTGAGATGAGAGCCGCAGGATCCAAAGATCCAGAGGAAGGCAAAAAAATTCCCCGGAGAGTTCTACCTCAGGGGGACCAAAAATTCCATCCTGACCCCAGATTTGACGATCAGCTATCACCCTGGATCTCATCTAACCTGCTGCCTCCTCCTGCCCTTGGGCCCTCCTCTCACTTCAGGCCTTCTTCTGACCTCAGGCCCTCTTCTTCCCTCTTTGGGCCTTCTTCTGACCTCAGGCCCTTTTCTTCCCTCTTCGTGCCTTCTTCTGACCCCAGGCCCTCTTCTTCCTTCTTCAGGCCTACTCAAGCCCTCTTCTTCCCTCTTCATGCCTTCTTCTGACCTCAGGCCCTCTTCTTCCCTCTTCAGGCCTTCTTCTGACCTCAGGCCCTTTTCTTCCCTCTTCGTGCCTTCTTCTGACCCCAGGCCCTCTTCTTCCTTCTTCAGGCCTACTCAAGCCCTCTTCTTCCCTCTTCAGGCCTACTCAGGCCCTCTTATTCCCTCTTCGGGCCTTCTTCTGACCTCAGGCCCTCTTCTTCCCACTTCGGGTCTTCTTCTGACCTCAGGCCCTCTACTTCCCTCTTCGGGCCTTTTTTTGACCTCAGGCCCTCTTCTTCCCTCTTCAGGCCTACTCAGGCCCTCTTCTTCCCTCTTCGGGCCTACTCAGGCCCTCCTCTTTAGGCCTACTTAGGCCGTCTTCTTCCCTCTTCAGGCCTTCTTCTGACCTCAGGCCCTCTTCTTCCCTCTTCAGGCCTACTCAGGCCCTCTTCTTCCCTCTTCGGGCCTTCTTCTGCCCTCAGGCCCTCTTCTTCCCTCTTCAGGCCTTCTTCTGAACTCAGGCCCTCTTCTTCCCTCTTCAGACCTTCTTCTGACCTCAGGCCCTCTTCTTCCCTCTTTGGGCCTTCTTTTGACCTCAGGGCCTCTTCTTCCCATTTCAGGCCTTCTTCTGACCTCAGGCCCTCTTCTTCCCTCTTCAGGACTGCTCAGGCCCTCTTCTTCCCTCTTCGGGCCTTCTTCTGCCCTCAGGCCCTCTTCTTCCCTCTTCAGTCAGGCCTTCTTCTGAACTCAGGCCCTCTTCTTCCCTCTTCAGACCTTCTTCTGACCTCAGGCCCTCTTCTTCCCTCTTCGGGCCTTCTTTTGACCTCAGGGCCTCTTCTTCCCTCTTCGGGCCTACTCAGGCCCTCTTTTTACCTCTTCCGGCCTTTTTCTGACCTCAGGGCCTCTTCTTCCCTTTTCAGGCCTACTCAGGCCCTCTTCTTCCCTCTTCGGGCCTACTCAGGCCCTCTTCGGACCTTCTTCTGACCTCTGGGCCTCTTACCTTTTCAAGCCTTCTTCTGACCTCAGGCCTCCTGCCTCTTTTCGCCCGCTCCTCCCTCTTCAGGCCTTCTTCTGAACTGAGGCCCTTCTCCCTCTTCGGATCTTTCTCTGCCCTCAGGCCCCCCTCCCTCTTCAGGCCTTCTTCTGACTTCAGGCTCTTCTGCCTTTTCAGACCTTGTTATGCCCTCAGGCCCTCCTCCCTCTTCAGTGCCCTGAGATGAGAGCCGCAGGATCCAAAGATCCAGAGGAAGGCAAAAAAATTCCCCGGAGAGTTCTACCTCAGGGGGACCAAAAATTCCATCCTGACCCCAGATTTGACGATCAGCTATCACCCTGGATCTCATCTAACCTGCTGCCTCCTCCTGCCCTTGGGCCCTCCTCTCACTTCAGGCCTTCTTCTGAACTCAGGCCCTCTTCTTCCCTCTTTGGGCCTTCTTCTGACCACAGGCCCTCTTCTTCCCTCTTCGGGCCTACTCAGGCCCTCTTCGGACCTTCTTCTGACCTCTGGGCCTCTTACCTTTTCAAGCCTTCTTCTGACCTCAGGCCCTCCTCCCTCTTCGGTTGTTCTTCTGACCTCAAGCCCTCCTCCCTCTTCAGGCCTTATTCCTACTTCAGGCTCTTCTACCTCTTCAGAACTTCTTATGCCGTCAGGCCCCCCTCCCTCTTCAGTGCCCTGAGATGAGAACCGCAGGCTCCAAAGATCCAGAGGAAGGCAAAAAAATCCCCTAGAGAGTTCTACCTAACAAACGCGAAACCGCCATCCCCGCTCGGTCTGGTTCGTCGAAGATACCCCCGAGTACCTGGAAAAAGGAGTCCACGGACTGCAGGCAGGAGGAACCCTCGGGGATGGAAAACGCCCAGGTCTGGGCAGCGCCCCGCAGCAGAGACATTATCAGCCCGACCCTCTGAGCCTCCGACCCGGAAGAACGGGGACTCATCCGAAAAAACAGGCGACACGCCTGTCGGAAAACAAAAAACTTGTTCCTCTCCCCAGAAAACACCTCGGGAAGAGAGCACTTGGGTTCTGGGCTGGTTGAGGTGTCCGGCCCCTGCGACACCCGGCCGCTGCTCCTGGGCCACCAGGCGGGCGGATAAATCCTGGATCACAGGCACCAGGGCCTGCAGCTGATTCGCGAGGGAACTGATCGCCTCCATGACAAAACGGTTTTTAAGGGCCAGTTATTATGTTACGGCACTCTGCCCCCCAAGCGCCAGGTGGGGTGCCCTGAACTTCCCGCACCCCACTGTCCCTGCCTACTTGCCTCGGCCCTGGCTAATCCCAGGCAGACAACTGGGCGGCGGTCCCTGCCCTGGCTAGGGACCTGGCGACTACCTAGATGGAACTCACTAACGGGGGACAGAGTGCCGAGAGAAGAGGCGGGTGGAACAGACCAACAGAACAAAGACTGAGCAAAGACAGGCTGGAGGAAGCTGACTAGCAAACTAGGAGCTGCTGAGACGAGCTGCAGACAGACTAACTAGTGGCTAATAGAACCAATAACTGGCAGTGAGCTCAGGTCACTGCCAGCCTTTTAACTGCAAGCCTCCGCCCAGGGGCGGAGAGTGGGAGGAGCCGACTCTCCTACTGTTGCATAAGAAGGGTGGAGGAGAGGGGGCGGCACCCTACGGGCGGACACGGCGCCGCACGCTGGCTGCCCCACACCGCTGGGAGAGCCCCGACTGCAGAGCTCCAGGACGCCGGAGCCGACACCGGAGCGGCGCGCGCCGGCCGCGGGACCCAGCGGCGCCCTGCATGGTAACACAATGCTCGCTCGAGCAATTGCCTTTAGCGAGTATACTCGCTCATCTCTAGTCCCCGTGTCCATACTATAGAAAGAAAGGGATACCAACATATACCTGACGGAGGCCATAAGGAGACTCTTGGCCTCCGCGGAGGAAATGGGGGCCTACACTGTAGTTACGTTTCCAGTTCCTGCCCTGGGTCCACCGAGGCTCCAAATAAAAGCTGCACCATGCTGCTTTTGTAATTAAATATTACTGCCCCTTTAATAAATTACACAATGATCACAGTGACCCTCATGTCAGGCCCAGTGGAGACCACATAACTTGCTGCGGTCCTTCTGACCAGTACACCAATGTCCTGAGATGAGAGCCGCAGGATCCAAAGATCCAGAGGAAGGCAAAAAAATCCCCCGGAGAGTTCTACCTCAGGGGGACGAAAAATTCCTTCCTGACCCCAGATGTGGCGATCGGCTGTCACCCTGGATCTCATCTAACCTGCTGCCTCCTCCTGCCCTTGGGCCCTCCTCTCTCTTCAGGCCTTCTTCTGACCTCAGGCCCTCTTCTTCCCTCTTCGGGCCTTCTTCTGACCTCAGGCCCTCTTCGGGCCTTCTTCTGACCTCAGGCCCTCTTCTTCCCTCTTCGGGCCTTCTTCTGACCTCAGGCCCTCTTCTTCCCTCTTCGCGCCTTCTTCTGACCCCAGGCCCTCTTCTTCCCTCTTCGGGCCTACTCAGGCCCTCTTCTTCCCTCTTCGGGCCTTCTTCTGACCTCAGGCCCTCTTCTTCCCTCTTCGGGCCTACTCAGGCCCTCTTCTTCCCTCTTCGGGCCTACTCAGGCCGTCTTTGGGCCTTCTTCTGACCTCAGGCCCTCTTATTCCCACTTCGAGTCTTCTTCTGACCTCAGGCCCTCTACTTCCCGCTTCGGGCCTTCTTTTGACCTCAGGCCCTCTTCTTCCCTCTTCGGGCCTTCTTCTGACCTCAGGTCCTCTTCTTCCCTCTTCGGGCCTACTCAGGCCCTCTTCTTCCCTCTTCGGGCCTACTCAGGCCCTCTTCTTCCCTCTTCGGGTCTACTCAGGCCCTCTTTGGGCCTTCTTCTGACCTCAGGCCCTCTTATTCCCACTTCGGGTCTTCTTCTGACCTCAGGCCCTCTACTTCCCTCTTCAGGCCTTCTTTTGACCTCAGGCCCTCTTCTTCCCTCTTCGGGCCTTCTTCTGATCTCAGGCCCTCTTCTTCCCTCTTCAGGCCTACTGAGGCCCTCTTCTTCCCTCTTCAGGCCTTCTTCTGCCCTCAGGCCCTCTTCTTCCCTCTTCAGGCCTTCTTCTGAACTCAGGCCCTCTTCTTCCCTCTTCGCGCCTTCTTCTGACCTCAGGCCCTCTTCGGGCCTACTCAGGCCCTCTTCTTCCCTCTTTGAGCCTTCTTTTGACCTCAAGCCCTCTTCTTCCCTCTTCAGACCTGCTCAGGCCCTCTTCTTTCCTCTTCAGGCCTTCTTCTGACCTCAGGCCCTCTACTTCCCTCTTCAGGCCTTCTTTTGACCTCAGGCCCTCTTCTTCCCTCTTCGGGTCTTCTTCTGACCTCAGGCCCTCTTCTTCCCTCTTCGGGCCTTCTTCTGACCTTAGGCCCTCTTCTTCCCTCTTCCGGCCTACTCAGGCCCTCTTCTTCCCTCTTCAGGCCTTCTTCTGACCTCAGGCCCTCTTCTTCCCTCTTCGCGCCTTCTTCTGACCCCAGGCCCTCTTCTTCCCTCTTCAGGCCTACTCAGGCCCCCTTCTTCCCTCTTCAGGCCTACTCAGGCCCTCTTCTTCCCTTTTCGGGCCTTCTTCTGACCTCAGGCCCTCTTCTTCCCTCTTCGGGCCTTCTTCTGAACTCAGGCCCTCTTCTTCCCACTTCGGGTCTTCTTCTGACCTCAGGCCCTCTACTTCCCTCTTCAGGCCTTCTTTTGACCTCAGGCCCTCTTCTTCCCTATTCAGGCCTACTCAGGCCCTCTTCTTCCCTCTTCGGGCCTTCTTCTGACCTCAGGCCCTCTTCTTCCTTCTTCGGGCCTTCTTCTGACCTCAGGCCCTCTTATTCTCTCTTCGGGCCTACTCAGGCCCTCTTCTTCCCTCTTCATGCCTTCTTCTGACCTCAGGCCCTCTTCTTCCCTCTTCAGGCCTTCTTCTGACCTCAGGCCCTTTTCTTCCCTCTTCGTGCCTTCTTCTGACCCCAGGCCCTCTTTTTCCTTCTTCAGGCCTACTCAAGCCCTCTTCTTCCCTCTTCAGGCCTACTCAGGCCCTCTTATTCCCTCTTCGGGCCTACTCAGGCCCTCTTCTTCCCTCTTCGGGCCTACTCTGGCCCTCTTCTTCCCTCTTCGGGCCTTCTTCTGACCTCAGGCCCTCTTCTTCCCTCTTCGGGCCTTCTTCTGACCTCAGGCCCTCTTCTTCCCTCTTCGGGCCTTCTTCTGACCTCAGGCCCTCTTCTTCCCTCTTCGGGCCTTCTTCTGCTCTCAGGCCCTCTTCTTCCCTCTTCAGTCAGGCCTTCTTCTGAACTCAGGCCCTCTTCTTCCCTCTTCAGACCTTCTTCTGATCTCAGACCCTCTTCTTCCCTCTTCGGGCCTTCTTTTGACCTCAGGGCCTCTTCTTCCCTCTTCGGGCCTACTCAGGCCCTCTTTTTACCTCTTCCGGCCTTTTTCTGACCTCAGGGCCTCTTCTTCCATTTTCAGGCCTACTCAGGCCCTCTTCTTCCCTCTTCGGGCCTTCTTCTGACCTCAGGCCTTCTTCTTCCCTCTTTGGGCCTACTTAGGCCCTCTTCTTCCCTCTTCGGGCCTACTCAGGCCCTCTTCGGACCTTCTTCTGAACTCTGGGCCTCTTCCTTTTTCAAGCCTTCTTCTGACCTCAGGCCTCCTGCCTCTTTTCGCCCGCTCCTCCCTCTTCAGGCCTTCTTCTGACTTAAGGCTCTTCTGCCTTTTCAGACCTTGTTATGCCCTCAGGCCCTCCTCCCTCTTCAGTGCCCTGAGATGAGAGCCGCAGGATCCAAAGATCCAGAGGAAGGCAAAAAAATTCCCCGGAGAGTTCTACCTCAGGGGGACCAAAAATTCCATCCTGACCCCAGATTTGACGATCGGCTATCACCCTGGATCTCATCTAACCTGCTGCCTCCTCCTGCCCTTGGGCCCTCCTCTCACTTCAGGCCTATTTCTGAACTCAGGCCCTCTTCTTCCCTCTTTGGGCCTTCTTCTGACCACAGGCCCTCTTCTTCCCTCTTCTGGCCTACTCAGGCCCTCTTCTTCCCTCTTCAGGCCTACTCAGGCCCTCTTCTTCCCTTTTCGGGCCTACTCAGGCCCTCCTCTTCCCTCTTCAGGCCTACTTAGGCCGTCTTCTTCCCTCTTCGGGCCTTCTTCTGACCTCAGGCCCTCTTCTTCCCTCTTCGGGCCTTCTTCTGACCTCAGGCCCTCTTCTTCCCTCTTCAGGCCTACTCAGGCCCTCTTCTTCCCTCTTCGGGCCTTCTTCTGCCCTCAGGCCCTCTTCTTCCCTCTTCAGGCCCTCTTCTTCCCTCTTCAGACCTTCTTCTTACCTCAGGCCCTCTTCTTCCCTCTTTGGGCCTTCTTTTGACCTCAGGGCCTCTTCTTCCCTCTTCGGGCCTTCTTCTGACCTCAGGCCCTCTTCTTCCCTCTTCAGGACTGCTCAGGCCCTCTTCTTCCCTCTTCAGGCCTTCTTCTGCCCTCAGGCCCTCTTCTTCCCTCTTCAGGCCTTCTTCGGAACTCAGGCCCTCTTCTTCCCTCTTCAGACCTTCTTCTGACCTCAGGCTCTTCTGCCTCTTCAGACCTTGTTCTGCTCTGAGGCCCTCCTCCCTCTTCAGTGTGCCCTGAGATGAGAGCCGCAGGATCCAAAGATCCAGAGGAAGGCAAAAAAATTCCCCGGAGAGTTCTACCTCAGGGGGACCAAAAATTCCTCCCTGACCCCAGATTTGACGATCGGCTATCACCCTGGATCTCATCTAACCTGCTGCCTCCTCCTGCCCTTGGGCCCTCCTCTCACTTCAGGCCTTCTTCTGAACTCAGGCCCTCTTCTTCCCTCTTTGGGCCTTCTTCTGACCACAGGCCCTCTTCTTCCCTCTTCGGGCCTACTCAGGCCCTCTTCTTCCCTCTTCGGGCCTACTCAGGCCCTCTTCTTCCCTCTTCGGGCCTACTCAGGCCCTCTTCTTCCCTCTTCGGACCTTCTTCTGAGCTCAGGCCCTCTTTTTCCCTCTTCGGGCCTCCCTTTGACCTCTTCCCTCTTCTTCCCTTTTCGGGTCTTCTTCTGACCTCAGGCCCTCTTCTTCCCTCTTCAGGCCTACTTAGGCCGTCTTCTTCCCTCTTCGGGCCTTCTTCTGACCTCAGGCCCTCTTCTTCCCTCTTCGGGCCTTCTTCTGACCTCAGGCCCTCTTCTTCCCTCTTCAGGCCTACTCAGGCCCTCTTCTTCCCTCTTCGGGCCTTCTTCTGCCCTCAGGCCCTCTTCTTCCCTCTTCAGGCCTTCTTCGGAACTCAGGCCCTCTTCTTCCCTCTTCAGACCTTCTTCTGACCTCAGGCCCTCTTCTTCCCTCTTTGGGCCTTCTTTTGACCTCAGGGCCTCTTCTTCCCTCTTCGGGCCTTCTTTTGACCTCAGGCCCTCTTCTTCCCTCTTCAGGACTGCTCAGGCCCTCTTCTTCCCTCTTCGGGCCTTCTTCTGCCCTCAGGCCCTCTTCTTCCCTCTTCAGTCAGGCCTTCTTCTGAACTCAGGCCCTCTTCTTCCCTCTTCAGACCTTCTTCTGACCTCAGGCCCTCTTCTTCCCTCTTCGGGCCTTCTTTTGACCTCAGGGCCTCTTCTTCCCTCTTCGGGCCTACTCAGGCCCTCTTTTTACCTCTTCCGGCCTTTTTCTGACCTCAGGGCCTCTTCTTCCCTTTTCAGGCCTACTCAGGCCCTCTTCTTCCCTCTTCGGGCCTTCTTCTGACCTCAGGCCTTCTTCTTCCCTCTTTGGGCCTACTCAGGCCCTCTTCTTCCCTCTTCGGGCCTACTCAGGCCCTCTTCGGACCTTCTTCTGACCTCTGGGCCTCTTCTCTTTTCAAGCCTTCTTCTGACCTCAGGCCTCCTGCCTCTTTTCGCCCGCTCCTCCCTCTTCAGGCCTTCTTCTGAACTGAGGCCCTTCTCCCTCTTCGGATCTTTCTCTGCCCTCAGGCCTCCCTCCCTCTTCAGGCCTTCTTCTGACTTCAGGTTCTTCTGCCTTTTCAGACCTTGTTATGCCCTCAGGCCCTCCTCCCTCTTCAGTGCCCTGAGATGAGAGCCGCAGGATCCAAAGATCCAGAGGAAGGCAAAAAAATTCCCCGGAGAGTTCTACCTCAGGGGGACCAAAAATTCCATCCTGACCCCAGATTTGACGATCGGCTATCACCCTGGATCTCATCTAACCTGCTGCCTCCTCCTGCCCTTGGGCCCTCCTCTCACTTCAGGCCTTCTTCTGAACTCAGGCCCTCTTCTTCCCTCTTTGGGCCTTCTTCTAACCACAGGCCCTCTTCTATCCTCTTCGGGCCTACTCAGGCCCTCTTCGGACCTTCTTCTGACCTCTGGGCCTCTTACCTTTTCAAGCCTTCTTCTGACCTCAGGCCTCCTGCCTCTTTTCGCCTGCTCCTCCCTCTTCAGGCCTTCTTCTGAACTCAGGCCCTTCTGCCTCTTCAGACCTTGTTCTGCTCTGAGGCCCTCCTCCCTCTTCAGTGTGCCCTGAGATGAGAGCCGCAGGATCCAAAGATCCAGAGGAAGGCAAAAAAATCCCCCGGAGAGTTCTACCTCAGGGGGACCAAAAATTCCTTCCTGACCCCAGATTTGACGATCGGCTATCACCCTGGATCTCATCCAACCTGCTGCCTCCTCCTGCCCTTGGGCCCTCCTCTCACTTCAGGCCTTCTTCTGAACTCAGGCCCTCTTCTTCCCTCTTTGGGCCTTCTTCTGACCACAGGCCCTCTTCTTCCCTCTTCAGTCAGGCCTTCTTCTGAACTCAGGCCCTCTTCTTCCCTCTTCAGACCTTCTTCTGACCTCAGGCCCTCTTCTTCCCTCTTCGGGCCTTCTTTTGACCTCAGGGCCTCTTCTTCCCTCTTCGGGCCTACTCAGGCCCTCTTTTTACCTCTTCCGGCCTTTTTCTGACCTCAGGGCCTCTTCTTCCCTTTTCAGGCCTACTCAGGCCCTCTTCTTCCCTCTTCGGGCCTTCTTCTGACCTCAGGCCTTCTTCTTCCCTCTTTGGGCCTACTCAGGCCCTCTTCTTCCCTCTTCGGGCCTACTCAGGCCCTCTTCGGACCTTCTTCTGACCTCTGGGCCTCTTCCCTTTTCAAGCCTTCTCCTGACCTCAGGCCTCCTGCCTCTTTTCGCCCGCTCCTCCCTCTTCAGGCCTTCTTCTGAACTGAGGCCCTTCTCCCTCTTCGGATCTTTCTCTGCCCTCAGGCCTCCCTCCCTCTTCAGGCCTTCTTCTGACTTCAGGTTCTTCTGCCTTTTCAGACCTTGTTATGCCCTCAGGCCCTCCTCCCTCTTCAGTGCCCTGAGATGAGAGCCGCAGGATCCAAAGATCCAGAGGAAGGCAAAAAAATTCCCCGGAGAGTTCTACCTCAGGGGGACCAAAAATTCCATCCTGACCCCAGATTTGACGATCGGCTATCACCCTGGATCTCATCTAACCTGCTGCCTCCTCCTGCCCTTGGGCCCTCCTCTCACTTCAGGCCTTCTTCTGAACTCAGGCCCTCTTCTTCCCTCTTTGGGCCTTCTTCTAACCACAGGCCCTCTTCTATCCTCTTCGGGCCTACTCAGGCCCTCTTCGGACCTTCTTCTGACCTCTGGGCCTCTTACCTTTTCAAGCCTTCTTCTGACCTCAGGCCTCCTGCCTCTTTTCGCCTGCTCCTCCCTCTTCAGGCCTTCTTCTGAACTCAGGCCCTTCTGCCTCTTCAGACCTTGTTCTGCTCTGAGGCCCTCCTCCCTCTTCAGTGTGCCCTGAGATGAGAGCCGCAGGATCCAAAGATCCAGAGGAAGGCAAAAAAATCCCCCGGAGAGTTCTACCTCAGGGGGACCAAAAATTCCTTCCTGACCCCAGATTTGACGATCGGCTATCACCCTGGATCTCATCCAACCTGCTGCCTCCTCCTGCCCTTGGGCCCTCCTCTCACTTCAGGCCTTCTTCTGAACTCAGGCCCTCTTCTTCCCTCTTTGGGCCTTCTTCTGACCACAGGCCCTCTTCTTCCCTCTTCGGGCCTACTCAGGCCCTCTTCTTCCCTCTTCGGGCCTACTCAGGCCCTCTTCTTCCCTCTTCGGGCCTACTCTGGCCCTCTTCTTCCCTCTTCGGACCTTCTTCTGAGCTCAGGCCCTCTTTTTCCCTCTTCGGGCCTCCCTTTGACCTCTTCCCTCTTCTTCCCTCTTCGGGCCTTCTTCTGCCCTCAGGCCCTCTTCTTCCCTCTTCAGGCCTTCTTCTGAACTCAGGCCCTCTTCTTCCCTCTTCAGACCTTCTTCTGACCTCAGGCCCTCTTCTTCCCTCTTTGGGCCTTCTTTTGACCTCAGGGCCTCTTCTTCCCATTTCGGGCCTTCTTCTGACCTCAGGCCCTCTTCTTCCCTCTTCATGACTGCTCAGGCCCTCTTCTTCCCTCTTCGGGCCTTCTTCTGCCCTCAGGCCCTCTTCTTCCCTCTTCAGTCAGGCCTTCTTCTGAACTCAGGCCCTCTTCTTCCCTCTTCAGACCTTCTTCTGACCTCAGGCCCTCTTCTTCCCTCTTCGGGCCTTCTTTTGACCTCAGGGCCTCTTCTTCCCTCTTCGGGCCTACTCAGGCCCTCTTTTTACCTCTTCCGGCCTTTTTCTGACCTCAGGGCCTCTTCTTCCCTTTTCAGGCCTACTCAGGCCCTCTTCTTCCCTCTTCGGGCCTTCTTCTGACCTCAGGCCTTCTTCTTCCCTCTTTGGGCCTACTCAGGCCCTCTTCTTCCCTCTTCGGGCCTACTCAGGCCCTCTTCGGACCTTCTTCTGACCTCTGGGCCTCTTACCTTTTCAAGCCTTCTTCTGACCTCAGGCCTCCTGCCTCTTTTCGCCCGCTCCTCCCTCTTCAGGCCTTCTTCTGAACTGAGGCCCTTCTCCCTCTTCGGATCTTTCTCTGCCCTCAGGCCCCCCTCCCTCTTCAGGCCTTCTTCTGACTTCAGGCTCTTCTGCCTTTTCAGACCTTGTTATGCCCTCAGGCCCTCCTCCCTCTTCAGTGCCCTGAGATGAGAGCCGCAGGATCCAAAGATCCAGAGGAAGGCAAAAAAATTCCCCGGAGAGTTCTACCTCAGGGGGACCAAAAATTCCATCCTGACCCCAGATTTGACGATCAGCTATCACCCTGGATCTCATCTAACCTGCTGCCTCCTCCTGCCCTTGGGCCCTCCTCTCACTTCAGGCCTTCTTCTGACCTCAGGCCCTCTTCTTCCCTCTTTGGGCCTTCTTCTGACCTCAGGCCCTTTTCTTCCCTCTTCGTGCCTTCTTCTGACCCCAGGCCCTCTTCTTCCTTCTTCAGGCCTACTCAAGCCCTCTTCTTCCCTCTTCATGCCTTCTTCTGACCTCAGGCCCTCTTCTTCCCTCTTCAGGCCTTCTTCTGACCTCAGGCCCTTTTCTTCCCTCTTCGTGCCTTCTTCTGACCCCAGGCCCTCTTCTTCCTTCTTCAGGCCTACTCAAGCCCTCTTCTTCCCTCTTCAGGCCTACTCAGGCCCTCTTATTCCCTCTTCGGGCCTTCTTCTGACCTCAGGCCCTCTTCTTCCCACTTCGGGTCTTCTTCTGACCTCAGGCCCTCTACTTCCCTCTTCGGGCCTTTTTTTGACCTCAGGCCCTCTTCTTCCCTCTTCAGGCCTACTCAGGCCCTCTTCTTCCCTCTTCGGGCCTACTCAGGCCCTCCTCTTTAGGCCTACTTAGGCCGTCTTCTTCCCTCTTCAGGCCTTCTTCTGACCTCAGGCCCTCTTCTTCCCTCTTCAGGCCTACTCAGGCCCTCTTCTTCCCTCTTCGGGCCTTCTTCTGCCCTCAGGCCCTCTTCTTCCCTCTTCAGGCCTTCTTCTGAACTCAGGCCCTCTTCTTCCCTCTTCAGACCTTCTTCTGACCTCAGGCCCTCTTCTTCCCTCTTTGGGCCTTCTTTTGACCTCAGGGCCTCTTCTTCCCATTTCAGGCCTTCTTCTGACCTCAGGCCCTCTTCTTCCCTCTTCAGGACTGCTCAGGCCCTCTTCTTCCCTCTTCGGGCCTTCTTCTGCCCTCAGGCCCTCTTCTTCCCTCTTCAGTCAGGCCTTCTTCTGAACTCAGGCCCTCTTCTTCCCTCTTCAGACCTTCTTCTGACCTCAGGCCCTCTTCTTCCCTCTTCGGGCCTTCTTTTGACCTCAGGGCCTCTTCTTCCCTCTTCGGGCCTACTCAGGCCCTCTTTTTACCTCTTCCGGCCTTTTTCTGACCTCAGGGCCTCTTCTTCCCTTTTCAGGCCTACTCAGGCCCTCTTCTTCCCTCTTCGGGCCTACTCAGGCCCTCTTCGGACCTTCTTCTGACCTCTGGGCCTCTTACCTTTTCAAGCCTTCTTCTGACCTCAGGCCTCCTGCCTCTTTTCGCCCGCTCCTCCCTCTTCAGGCCTTCTTCTGAACTGAGGCCCTTCTCCCTCTTCGGATCTTTCTCTGCCCTCAGGCCCCCCTCCCTCTTCAGGCCTTCTTCTGACTTCAGGCTCTTCTGCCTTTTCAGACCTTGTTATGCCCTCAGGCCCTCCTCCCTCTTCAGTGCCCTGAGATGAGAGCCGCAGGATCCAAAGATCCAGAGGAAGGCAAAAAAATTCCCCGGAGAGTTCTACCTCAGGGGGACCAAAAATTCCATCCTGACCCCAGATTTGACGATCAGCTATCACCCTGGATCTCATCTAACCTGCTGCCTCCTCCTGCCCTTGGGCCCTCCTCTCACTTCAGGCCTTCTTCTGAACTCAGGCCCTCTTCTTCCCTCTTTGGGCCTTCTTCTGACCACAGGCCCTCTTCTTCCCTCTTCGGGCCTACTCAGGCCCTCTTCGGACCTTCTTCTGACCTCTGGGCCTCTTACCTTTTCAAGCCTTCTTCTGACCTCAGGCCCTCCTCCCTCTTCGGTTGTTCTTCTGACCTCAAGCCCTCCTCCCTCTTCAGGCCTTATTCCTACTTCAGGCTCTTCTACCTCTTCAGAACTTCTTATGCCGTCAGGCCCCCCTCCCTCTTCAGTGCCCTGAGATGAGAACCGCAGGCTCCAAAGATCCAGAGGAAGGCAAAAAAATCCCCTAGAGAGTTCTACCTAACAAACGCGAAACCGCCATCCCCGCTCGGTCTGGTTCGTCGAAGATACCCCCGAGTACCTGGAAAAAGGAGTCCACGGACTGCAGGCAGGAGGAACCCTCGGGGATGGAAAACGCCCAGGTCTGGGCAGCGCCCCGCAGCAGAGACATTATCAGCCCGACCCTCTGAGCCTCCGACCCGGAAGAACGGGGACTCATCCGAAAAAACAGGCGACACGCCTGTCGGAAAACAAAAAACTTGTTCCTCTCCCCAGAAAACACCTCGGGAAGAGAGCACTTGGGTTCTGGGCTGGTTGAGGTGTCCGGCCCCTGCGACACCCGGCCGCTGCTCCTGGGCCACCAGGCGGGCGGATAAATCCTGGATCACAGGCACCAGGGCCTGCAGCTGATTCGCGAGGGAACTGATCGCCTCCATGACAAAACGGTTTTTAAGGGCCAGTTATTATGTTACGGCACTCTGCCCCCCAAGCGCCAGGTGGGGTGCCCTGAACTTCCCGCACCCCACTGTCCCTGCCTACTTGCCTCGGCCCTGGCTAATCCTAGGCAGACAACTGGGCGGCGGTCCCTGCCCTGGCTAGGGACCTGGCGACTACCTAGATGGAACTCACTAACGGGGGACAGAGTGCCGAGAGAAGAGGCGGGTGGAACAGACCAACAGAACAAAGACTGAGCAAAGACAGGCTGGAGGAAGCTGACTAGCAAACTAGGAGCTGCTGAGACGAGCTGCAGACAGACTAACTAGTGGCTAATAGAACCAATAACTGGCAGTGAGCTCAGGTCACTGCCAGCCTTTTAACTGCAAGCCTCCGCCCAGGGGCGGAGAGTGGGAGGAGCCGACTCTCCTACTGTTGCATAAGAAGGGTGGAGGAGAGGGGGCGGCACCCTACGGGCGGACACGGCGCCGCACGCTGGCTGCCCCACACCGCTGGGAGAGCCCCGACTGCAGAGCTCCAGGACGCCGGAGCCGACACCGGAGCGGCGCGCGCCGGCCGCGGGACCCAGCGGCGCCCTGCATGGTAACACAATGCTCGCTCGAGCAATTGCCTTTAGCGAGTATACTCGCTCATCTCTAGTCCCCGTGTCCATACTATAGAAAGAAAGGGATACCAACATATACCTGACGGAGGCCATAAGGAGACTCTTGGCCTCCGCGGAGGAAATGGGGGCCTACACTGTAGTTACGTTTCCAGTTCCTGCCCTGGGTCCACCGAGGCTCCAAATAAAAGCTGCACCATGCTGCTTTTGTAATTAAATATTACTGCCCCTTTAATAAATTACACAATGATCACAGTGACCCTCATGTCAGGCCCAGTGGAGACCACATAACTTGCTGCGGTCCTTCTGACCAGTACACCAATGTCCTGAGATGAGAGCCGCAGGATCCAAAGATCCAGAGGAAGGCAAAAAAATCCCCCGGAGAGTTCTACCTCAGGGGGACGAAAAATTCCTTCCTGACCCCAGATGTGGCGATCGGCTGTCACCCTGGATCTCATCTAACCTGCTGCCTCCTCCTGCCCTTGGGCCCTCCTCTCTCTTCAGGCCTTCTTCTGACCTCAGGCCCTCTTCTTCCCTCTTCGGGCCTTCTTCTGACCTCAGGCCCTCTTCGGGCCTTCTTCTGACCTCAGGCCCTCTTCTTCCCTCTTCGGGCCTTCTTCTGACCTCAGGCCCTCTTCTTCCCTCTTCGCGCCTTCTTCTGACCCCAGGCCCTCTTCTTCCCTCTTCGGGCCTACTCAGGCCCTCTTCTTCCCTCTTCGGGCCTTCTTCTGACCTCAGGCCCTCTTCTTCCCTCTTCGGGCCTACTCAGGCCCTCTTCTTCCCTCTTCGGGCCTACTCAGGCCGTCTTTGGGCCTTCTTCTGACCTCAGGCCCTCTTATTCCCACTTCGAGTCTTCTTCTGACCTCAGGCCCTCTACTTCCCGCTTCGGGCCTTCTTTTGACCTCAGGCCCTCTTCTTCCCTCTTCGGGCCTTCTTCTGACCTCAGGTCCTCTTCTTCCCTCTTCGGGCCTACTCAGGCCCTCTTCTTCCCTCTTCGGGCCTACTCAGGCCCTCTTCTTCCCTCTTCGGGTCTACTCAGGCCCTCTTTGGGCCTTCTTCTGACCTCAGGCCCTCTTATTCCCACTTCGGGTCTTCTTCTGACCTCAGGCCCTCTACTTCCCTCTTCAGGCCTTCTTTTGACCTCAGGCCCTCTTCTTCCCTCTTCGGGCGTTCTTCTGATCTCAGGCCCTCTTCTTCCCTCTTCAGGCCTACTGAGGCCCTCTTCTTCCCTCTTCAGGCCTTCTTCTGCCCTCAGGCCCTCTTCTTCCCTCTTCAGGCCTTCTTCTGAACTCAGGCCCTCTTCTTCCCTCTTCGCGCCTTCTTCTGACCTCAGGCCCTCTTCGGGCCTACTCAGGCCCTCTTCTTCCCTCTTTGAGCCTTCTTTTGACCTCAAGCCCTCTTCTTCCCTCTTCAGACCTGCTCAGGCCCTCTTCTTTCCTCTTCAGGCCTTCTTCTGACCTCAGGCCCTCTACTTCCCTCTTCAGGCCTTCTTTTGACCTCAGGCCCTCTTCTTCCCTCTTCGGGTCTTCTTCTGACCTCAGGCCCTCTTCTTCCCTCTTCGGGCCTTCTTCTGACCTTAGGCCCTCTTCTTCCCTCTTCCGGCCTACTCAGGCCCTCTTCTTCCCTCTTCAGGCCTTCTTCTGACCTCAGGCCCTCTTCTTCCCTCTTCGCGCCTTCTTCTGACCCCAGGCCCTCTTCTTCCCTCTTCAGGCCTACTCAGGCCCCCTTCTTCCCTCTTCAGGCCTACTCAGGCCCTCTTCTTCCCTTTTCGGGCCTTCTTCTGACCTCAGGCCCTCTTCTTCCCTCTTCGGGCCTTCTTCTGACCTCAGGCCCTCTTCTTCCCACTTCGGGTCTTCTTCTGACCTCAGGCCCTCTACTTCCCTCTTCAGGCCTTCTTTTGACCTCAGGCCCTCTTCTTCCCTATTCAGGCCTACTCAGGCCCTCTTCTTCCCTCTTCGGGCCTTCTTCTGACCTCAGGCCCTCTTCTTCCTTCTTCGGGCCTTCTTCTGACCTCAGGCCCTCTTATTCTCTCTTCGGGCCTACTCAGGCCCTCTTCTTCCCTCTTCATGCCTTCTTCTGACCTCAGGCCCTCTTCTTCCCTCTTCAGGCCTTCTTCTGACCTCAGGCCCTTTTCTTCCCTCTTCGTGCCTTCTTCTGACCCCAGGCCCTCTTTTTCCTTCTTCAGGCCTACTCAAGCCCTCTTCTTCCCTCTTCAGGCCTACTCAGGCCCTCTTATTCCCTCTTCGGGCCTACTCAGGCCCTCTTCTTCCCTCTTCGGGCCTACTCTGGCCCTCTTCTTCCCTCTTCGGGCCTTCTTCTGACCTCAGGCCCTCTTCTTCCCTCTTCGGGCCTTCTTCTGACCTCAGGCCCTCTTCTTCCCTCTTCGGGCCTTCTTCTGACCTCAGGCCCTCTTCTTCCCTCTTCGGGCCTTCTTCTGCTCTCAGGCCCTCTTCTTCCCTCTTCAGTCAGGCCTTCTTCTGAACTCAGGCCCTCTTCTTCCCTCTTCAGACCTTCTTCTGATCTCAGACCCTCTTCTTCCCTCTTCGGGCCTTCTTTTGACCTCAGGGCCTCTTCTTCCCTCTTCGGGCCTACTCAGGCCCTCTTTTTACCTCTTCCGGCCTTTTTCTGACCTCAGGGCCTCTTCTTCCATTTTCAGGCCTACTCAGGCCCTCTTCTTCCCTCTTCGGGCCTTCTTCTGACCTCAGGCCTTCTTCTTCCCTCTTTGGGCCTACTTAGGCCCTCTTCTTCCCTCTTCGGGCCTACTCAGGCCCTCTTCGGACCTTCTTCTGAACTCTGGGCCTCTTCCTTTTTCAAGCCTTCTTCTGACCTCAGGCCTCCTGCCTCTTTTCGCCCGCTCCTCCCTCTTCAGGCCTTCTTCTGACTTAAGGCTCTTCTGCCTTTTCAGACCTTGTTATGCCCTCAGGCCCTCCTCCCTCTTCAGTGCCCTGAGATGAGAGCCGCAGGATCCAAAGATCCAGAGGAAGGCAAAAAAATTCCCCGGAGAGTTCTACCTCAGGGGGACCAAAAATTCCATCCTGACCCCAGATTTGACGATCGGCTATCACCCTGGATCTCATCTAACCTGCTGCCTCCTCCTGCCCTTGGGCCCTCCTCTCACTTCAGGCCTATTTCTGAACTCAGGCCCTCTTCTTCCCTCTTTGGGCCTTCTTCTGACCACAGGCCCTCTTCTTCCCTCTTCTGGCCTACTCAGGCCCTCTTCTTCCCTCTTCAGGCCTACTCAGGCCCTCTTCTTCCCTTTTCGGGCCTACTCAGGCCCTCCTCTTCCCTCTTCAGGCCTACTTAGGCCGTCTTCTTCCCTCTTCGGGCCTTCTTCTGACCTCAGGCCCTCTTCTTCCCTCTTCGGGCCTTCTTCTGACCTCAGGCCCTCTTCTTCCCTCTTCAGGCCTACTCAGGCCCTCTTCTTCCCTCTTCGGGCCTTCTTCTGCCCTCAGGCCCTCTTCTTCCCTCTTCAGGCCCTCTTCTTCCCTCTTCAGACCTTCTTCTTACCTCAGGCCCTCTTCTTCCCTCTTTGGGCCTTCTTTTGACCTCAGGGCCTCTTCTTCCCTCTTCGGGCCTTCTTCTGACCTCAGGCCCTCTTCTTCCCTCTTCAGGACTGCTCAGGCCCTCTTCTTCCCTCTTCAGGCCTTCTTCTGCCCTCAGGCCCTCTTCTTCCCTCTTCAGGCCTTCTTCGGAACTCAGGCCCTCTTCTTCCCTCTTCAGACCTTCTTCTGACCTCAGGCTCTTCTGCCTCTTCAGACCTTGTTCTGCTCTGAGGCCCTCCTCCCTCTTCAGTGTGCCCTGAGATGAGAGCCGCAGGATCCAAAGATCCAGAGGAAGGCAAAAAAATTCCCCGGAGAGTTCTACCTCAGGGGGACCAAAAATTCCTCCCTGACCCCAGATTTGACGATCGGCTATCACCCTGGATCTCATCTAACCTGCTGCCTCCTCCTGCCCTTGGGCCCTCCTCTCACTTCAGGCCTTCTTCTGAACTCAGGCCCTCTTCTTCCCTCTTTGGGCCTTCTTCTGACCACAGGCCCTCTTCTTCCCTCTTCGGGCCTACTCAGGCCCTCTTCTTCCCTCTTCGGGCCTACTCAGGCCCTCTTCTTCCCTCTTCGGGCCTACTCAGGCCCTCTTCTTCCCTCTTCGGACCTTCTTCTGAGCTCAGGCCCTCTTTTTCCCTCTTCGGGCCTCCCTTTGACCTCTTCCCTCTTCTTCCCTTTTCGGGTCTTCTTCTGACCTCAGGCCCTCTTCTTCCCTCTTCAGGCCTACTTAGGCCGTCTTCTTCCCTCTTCGGGCCTTCTTCTGACCTCAGGCCCTCTTCTTCCCTCTTCGGGCCTTCTTCTGACCTCAGGCCCTCTTCTTCCCTCTTCAGGCCTACTCAGGCCCTCTTCTTCCCTCTTCGGGCCTTCTTCTGCCCTCAGGCCCTCTTCTTCCCTCTTCAGGCCTTCTTCGGAACTCAGGCCCTCTTCTTCCCTCTTCAGACCTTCTTCTGACCTCAGGCCCTCTTCTTCCCTCTTTGGGCCTTCTTTTGACCTCAGGGCCTCTTCTTCCCTCTTCGGGCCTTCTTTTGACCTCAGGCCCTCTTCTTCCCTCTTCAGGACTGCTCAGGCCCTCTTCTTCCCTCTTCGGGCCTTCTTCTGCCCTCAGGCCCTCTTCTTCCCTCTTCAGTCAGGCCTTCTTCTGAACTCAGGCCCTCTTCTTCCCTCTTCAGACCTTCTTCTGACCTCAGGCCCTCTTCTTCCCTCTTCGGGCCTTCTTTTGACCTCAGGGCCTCTTCTTCCCTCTTCGGGCCTACTCAGGCCCTCTTTTTACCTCTTCCGGCCTTTTTCTGACCTCAGGGCCTCTTCTTCCCTTTTCAGGCCTACTCAGGCCCTCTTCTTCCCTCTTCGGGCCTTCTTCTGACCTCAGGCCTTCTTCTTCCCTCTTTGGGCCTACTCAGGCCCTCTTCTTCCCTCTTCGGGCCTACTCAGGCCCTCTTCGGACCTTCTTCTGACCTCTGGGCCTCTTCTCTTTTCAAGCCTTCTTCTGACCTCAGGCCTCCTGCCTCTTTTCGCCCGCTCCTCCCTCTTCAGGCCTTCTTCTGAACTGAGGCCCTTCTCCCTCTTCGGATCTTTCTCTGCCCTCAGGCCTCCCTCCCTCTTCAGGCCTTCTTCTGACTTCAGGTTCTTCTGCCTTTTCAGACCTTGTTATGCCCTCAGGCCCTCCTCCCTCTTCAGTGCCCTGAGATGAGAGCCGCAGGATCCAAAGATCCAGAGGAAGGCAAAAAAATTCCCCGGAGAGTTCTACCTCAGGGGGACCAAAAATTCCATCCTGACCCCAGATTTGACGATCGGCTATCACCCTGGATCTCATCTAACCTGCTGCCTCCTCCTGCCCTTGGGCCCTCCTCTCACTTCAGGCCTTCTTCTGAACTCAGGCCCTCTTCTTCCCTCTTTGGGCCTTCTTCTAACCACAGGCCCTCTTCTATCCTCTTCGGGCCTACTCAGGCCCTCTTCGGACCTTCTTCTGACCTCTGGGCCTCTTACCTTTTCAAGCCTTCTTCTGACCTCAGGCCTCCTGCCTCTTTTCGCCTGCTCCTCCCTCTTCAGGCCTTCTTCTGAACTCAGGCCCTTCTGCCTCTTCAGACCTTGTTCTGCTCTGAGGCCCTCCTCCCTCTTCAGTGTGCCCTGAGATGAGAGCCGCAGGATCCAAAGATCCAGAGGAAGGCAAAAAAATCCCCCGGAGAGTTCTACCTCAGGGGGACCAAAAATTCCTTCCTGACCCCAGATTTGACGATCGGCTATCACCCTGGATCTCATCCAACCTGCTGCCTCCTCCTGCCCTTGGGCCCTCCTCTCACTTCAGGCCTTCTTCTGAACTCAGGCCCTCTTCTTCCCTCTTTGGGCCTTCTTCTGACCACAGGCCCTCTTCTTCCCTCTTCAGTCAGGCCTTCTTCTGAACTCAGGCCCTCTTCTTCCCTCTTCAGACCTTCTTCTGACCTCAGGCCCTCTTCTTCCCTCTTCGGGCCTTCTTTTGACCTCAGGGCCTCTTCTTCCCTCTTCGGGCCTACTCAGGCCCTCTTTTTACCTCTTCCGGCCTTTTTCTGACCTCAGGGCCTCTTCTTCCCTTTTCAGGCCTACTCAGGCCCTCTTCTTCCCTCTTCGGGCCTTCTTCTGACCTCAGGCCTTCTTCTTCCCTCTTTGGGCCTACTCAGGCCCTCTTCTTCCCTCTTCGGGCCTACTCAGGCCCTCTTCGGACCTTCTTCTGACCTCTGGGCCTCTTCCCTTTTCAAGCCTTCTCCTGACCTCAGGCCTCCTGCCTCTTTTCGCCCGCTCCTCCCTCTTCAGGCCTTCTTCTGAACTGAGGCCCTTCTCCCTCTTCGGATCTTTCTCTGCCCTCAGGCCTCCCTCCCTCTTCAGGCCTTCTTCTGACTTCAGGTTCTTCTGCCTTTTCAGACCTTGTTATGCCCTCAGGCCCTCCTCCCTCTTCAGTGCCCTGAGATGAGAGCCGCAGGATCCAAAGATCCAGAGGAAGGCAAAAAAATTCCCCGGAGAGTTCTACCTCAGGGGGACCAAAAATTCCATCCTGACCCCAGATTTGACGATCGGCTATCACCCTGGATCTCATCTAACCTGCTGCCTCCTCCTGCCCTTGGGCCCTCCTCTCACTTCAGGCCTTCTTCTGAACTCAGGCCCTCTTCTTCCCTCTTTGGGCCTTCTTCTAACCACAGGCCCTCTTCTATCCTCTTCGGGCCTACTCAGGCCCTCTTCGGACCTTCTTCTGACCTCTGGGCCTCTTACCTTTTCAAGCCTTCTTCTGACCTCAGGCCTCCTGCCTCTTTTCGCCTGCTCCTCCCTCTTCAGGCCTTCTTCTGAACTCAGGCCCTTCTGCCTCTTCAGACCTTGTTCTGCTCTGAGGCCCTCCTCCCTCTTCAGTGTGCCCTGAGATGAGAGCCGCAGGATCCAAAGATCCAGAGGAAGGCAAAAAAATCCCCCGGAGAGTTCTACCTCAGGGGGACCAAAAATTCCTTCCTGACCCCAGATTTGACGATCGGCTATCACCCTGGATCTCATCCAACCTGCTGCCTCCTCCTGCCCTTGGGCCCTCCTCTCACTTCAGGCCTTCTTCTGAACTCAGGCCCTCTTCTTCCCTCTTTGGGCCTTCTTCTGACCACAGGCCCTCTTCTTCCCTCTTCGGGCCTACTCAGGCCCTCTTCTTCCCTCTTCGGGCCTACTCAGGCCCTCTTCTTCCCTCTTCGGGCCTACTCTGGCCCTCTTCTTCCCTCTTCGGACCTTCTTCTGAGCTCAGGCCCTCTTTTTCCCTCTTCGGGCCTCCCTTTGACCTCTTCCCTCTTCTTCCCTTTTCGGGTCTTCTTCTGACCTCAGGCCCTCTTCTTCCCTCTTCAGGCCTTCTTCTGACCTCAGGCCCTCTTCTTCCCTCTTCAGACCTTCTTCTGACCTCAAGCCCTCTTCTTCCCTCTTCGGGCCTTCTTTTGACCTCAGGGCCTCTTCTTCCCTCTTCGGGGCTACTTCGGCCCTATTTCTACCTCTTCCGGCCTTTTTCTGACCTCAGGGCCTCTTCTTCCCTTTTCAGGCCTACTCAGGCCCTCTTCTTCCCTCTTCGGGCCTTCTTCTGACCTCAGGCCTTCTTCTTCCCTCTTCGGGCCTACTCAGGCCCTCTTCGGACCTTCTTCTGACCTCTGGGCCTCTTACCTTTTCAAGCCTTCTTCTGACCTCAGGCCTCCTGCCTCTTTTCGCCCGCTCAGCCCTCTTCAGGCCTTCTTCTTACCTCAGGCCCTCCTCCCTCTTCGGTTGTTCTTCTGACCTCAAGCCCTCCTCCCTCTTCAGGCCTTCTTCCTACTTCAGGCTTTTCTACCTCTTCAGAACTTCTTATGCCCTCAGGCCCCCCTCCCTCTTCAGTGCCCTGAGATGAGAACCGCAGGCTCCAAAAATCCAGAGGAAGGCAAAAAAATCCCCTAGAGAGTTCTACCTCAGTGGGGCAAAAAAATCCTTCCTGACCCCAGATGTGGCGATCGGCTATCACCCTGGATCTCATCTAACCTGCTGCCTTCTCCTGCTCTCGGGCCCTCCTCTCTCTTCAGGCCTTCTTCTGATCTCAGGCACTCTTTAGGGCTTCTTCTGATCTCAGGCACTCTTCAGGCCTTCTTTTGACCTCATTCCCCCCTCTCTCTTCAGGCCTTCTTCAGAGGAGGGAGTGCTTACCATTCACATCCAACTGTTGAATGACAGATCTCTGCATAGCACTGACTTTTATATCAGAGCTGAGTGACATCACAATAGTTGGAATGATGACATCACAATAGTATTGCTGATGACATCACAATAGTAGAGCTGAGTGACATCACAACAGTTGGAATGATGACATCACAATAGTATAGCTGATGACATCACAATAGTGGAGCAGATGACATTACAATAGTTATACCAGGTGATGTCATACATTTTAATAATGTGTATTAGTAAGTATGTGCTATTTCTTTAGTAAGTATGTGCTAGGAGAGATCCAACTAGGCAAACATTTGTAATGACTATTATAAAGAATTTCCCCTTTTTAAGTCTGCTATGAGTTTAAGTTACATAAATCATGCTATTTTGAATAGAATAACTATTTAAAAAGGAGAACATTGCACTGTCCAAGGAAATGCCACCAGCATTCATAGGATACTATAAAAACTTGATCTTTATTGTATACTAGCGTACCCGTCGCTCGTTGCTGCGAAGACAGACATACATACATACATTCGTTTTTATATATCTAGATGACGGCAGCAGCGACCACTGAGGTTTTGTAGGCCGCTGCTTCCCCCTTGCAGGCTGAATAAAATAGCCGTTGTGTGGAACATCCAATTTATCCGGCTGCTGTGGCTTCTTGGGAAGATAGCCTAGTACATGTTTGCCCACTTCCAACTCCAATGGAGACTGACTGTAAATGGCTGGCGTGCTCTAGTATTTATGGTTTCAAGCTGTACGTGTCATTGCATACAGTCTATCTATCTATCTATCTATCTATCTATGACATCAGGAAATGAGAGAATTAGATTCCGTACGTAAAATTTGAACGCTAATTCTTTGGCGCTTTAAATTGAATAATCGAGTTGGGACCCATTAACTTTTCCTATTTATGACATAATCAATGCTTGTGCCAAATTTCAAGTTTCTATGACATTGGGAAGTGAGAGAATTAAATTCCGTACATAAAATTTGGACGCTAATTCTTTTGCGCTTAGAATTGAATAATCGAGTTGGGATGAGACATAAGGCCTTGCCCATAAGCATTCCCCAACCTCCAAGAACTGAACCTACCTACCTGAATGAGATTTTGTAGGCCGCTGCTTCCCCCTTGCGGGCTGAATAAAATAGCCGTTGGGTGGAACATACAATTTATCTGGCTGCTGTGGCTTCTTAGGAAGATATCCTAGTACTTGTTTACCCACTTCCAACTCCAATGGTAATTGGCTGGCGTGCTCTAGTGGTTCCAAGCTGTACGTGTCATAATAGAGCCTTAATGACATCACAATGCAGCTTTATAGAACATGTTGGGGCATGTTCAAGGGCGTCCGATGTTGATGACATCAGTGATGACATCACAATAGCAGGTGGCTTACTTATTCGATCTACGTGGGGGGGGTGGTAACTTTCGACGACGCTCGCGCGCGCGCCATTTATCGTAGGATAGTTGTACTATGCCTATAATTTTCCCAGGAGTGTACTCAACAACTTCCCAAAGTTTCATGGCGATCGGATGAATGGTGTAGTAGCGCATAAAGGACAAACAGACAGACAGACAGACACGCACGCACGCACACAGACATACATTCAATTTTATATATATAGATTCCTTAAAAGCATCTTTACGGGAGCAGAAATATAAAACAAAGAACTCTGTTTACGCATTTTAAGCTTCGTTGTCTGGGTTCTTCCTCATAAGGGCGCCCACCCACTGGCGATTCTTTTTCCTTTGCGTTTTGCGTTTTTTCTCAAGAGCAATTAGTTTTGAATGTACTCCTGTCCACTGGCGTTTTTTTTTTCAGTCCGTTGCAATTTTTAACATAGGAACTGTCAGTTGCATATGTGTCCTTATTTTTCTCTTAATGCACCCATGAATGTCAATGTAAATTAACGGAAAAAGCCGCAAAAAAGCCGCGAAAAATGCGCGGAAAACGCGCCAAAAACGCGCCGAAAATCACAAACGCCAGTGGGTGGGCGCCCTAATGACGTTCACACTCTCCTGCACTGGTTTAAAAACAACCATTCTTACCCATATAATTTCGGGTTTGACAGTCTCCATCCTGGAGGTTTGAATCATCGATCAGACAATGAATGACTTTAGACTTTGTTTGGCCTGGATCATTCTATGGGTTTTCCCGTGTTGGAGCGTTCTTGTCACTGAGCATCTGCATTTGGTGGCGTGCTGTACTATTGGAAGCAAAACCAGAGACAAGTTTTGTCAACTACCTTCCATATTACCTGCTTCTTTGTTTCCCAAGTTGGAAATTTTGGTCAGGCACAACATCATTGTACTTTTTCGTTACAATGTATCGTGGGGCGTTGCGGTCCAGGTTATGATTCATGTTAAGCAACGTCAACCAACGTATGTGGTCCGTAATCACTTCTAGATGATGAGTGCCAGGCCCCTGATTCAAGCTTTAGACTGATCACAATCACAGCAAATATACAGGTAGCAAGGTCATTTTCTGGGCCGAACCTTCCTGCGAACTCATACACCACCAGTCAGGCATAAAGCCTCACCCATAAGCCTTCCTCTCACTGGAAGAATTTACCATACCTGTTCACCTACCTCAAAATATTGAACCGACCTTAAAAAATGCCATCAGCAGCGACCAATTTGACTGTTGTAGGCTGTTGTCTCCTACTTGTGGTCTGAATAGAAAAGTTGTTCTACCTAGCAGACAAATAATCCTGCTCCTGTGGCTGAAAAAGCAGAAACTACAATGAAGAGTTCTATCTCATCTAACAAATGAGTTTATACTTTGCTTTCCCTGGATCACTCTATGGGTTTTCTCGTATTGAAGCATTCTTGTCACTGAGCATCTGCATTTTTTTGGAGTGCGGTACCATTGGAAGCAAAACCAGAGACAAGTTATGCCACCTACACTACATATTGCTTGCGACTTTGTTTCCCAAGTTGGAAACATTGGTCAGGCACAAAATCATTCTACCTTTAAGTTACAATGTATCCGGGACGTTGTGGTCCAGGTATAATAGTAACATAGTAAGAAGGGTTAAAAAAGACACATGTCCATCCAATTCAATGTATTGTTGATGCAGAGGAAAGGAAAAAACAATGAAGTAGAAGGAGGGAAAAACTTCCTTTCTGAGTCCAATCTGGCAATCGGAATAATCCCTGAATCACCGACCCTTCTGAAGGAATTAATGATTATAACATATAATATTGTAACTAGAGATGAGCGAGCACCAAAATGCTCGGGTGCTTGTTGCTCGAGCCGAACTTTCCGCGATGCTTGAGAGCTCGTTTCGAGTAATGAACCCCATTGAAGTCAATAGGCGTCATTTTTGTATATGACCGATGCTCCGCATAGGTCTTCACTTGTGGAAAACATCCGAAAGTCATGGAAACACCACAGAAACAGATAGGGAAGGAAGGGCAGGGCCGGCATGCTTGGCTGCATCTCAGGCTCCCAGGTCTCACTATTAAGCCACAATAGGGGCTAGAGTCCCCCCTCCCCCTAACAAATTTTACTTCGGACAAACCCTCATTAGCAAGGCACAGCTTAGCTAAGCACCACACTACCTCCAACTAAGCACAATCACTGCCTGCGGGACACACCGCTGCCTCTTCTCCTGGGTAACATGCTGCCGAACCCCCCCGCACGACCCTGTGTCCGCAGTGCACACAAAAGTGTCCCTGTGCAGCCTTCAGCTGCCCTCATGCCACACGCTCGCTTCATAGCCATACCACCCTCATGCCTATTTCTCAGTGCGTCTGCGATGAGGAGGAACCGGAGGCACACACTGCAGAGGGTTGGCAGGGCCAGGCAGCGACCCTCTTTGAAAGGGGTGGGCGATAGCCCACAATGCTGTTGAGAATCAATGATAAATTGACGTACGAACATCATTCCAATCCCGTACCACCTCCGTCGCAAAAATGTCACGAGCCGCAAATGTGGGCATAAAGTGGACTCAGCTGCCAGCCCAGCACTTCTACACATCTCCACAATGCAGCAATACTCGGTGTGGGAAGTATGTGAGCAGGCCCTGGGTCAGCCTCTGTCCCAGCAAACACCTAGTGTGGCCCAAGGTGCTGCGAGTGACATAGCAATGGGGAATCCATGTATCCACACACTACTTATTGTGTTTGGCCATCGGATACCTCATCGACAACGCAAGGGGAAAGCCATCTGCACTCTGCACCCTACCCAAGTCAATCAGTGTCTTTGTGCCAGACAGGTCAAACACCGCTATGGGAAGTCTGTGTGCACCCACAGCATGGGTGGGTCCAAGGAACCCAAAGACAGTACACATAAAGAAATCAGAGTGCCCAAATATGGCAGACTTTCACTGCGCCGAGGACATAGGCCTCTGCTCAAACCCTCAGCAATTGCGGGCATAGAGCGGACTCTGATGCTAGCGCAGCTGTGAACGTCTCATTAGCGCTGTATCGCTCGTCTTGTTTGTCCCACTGCAGTGCCCCGGATAGCTGTGGTAACGCGAGAGAAAATACATGTTGGCCTCGGCCCACAATCCATGCCCTAGTCAGTCAGTGTTTTTTTTTAGTGCCAGGCAGGTAAAGCACCGCTATGGGAAGTCTGTGTGCGCCCACAGCATGGGTGCGTCCAAGGAACCCAAAGACAGTACACATAAAGAAATTAGAGTGCCCAAACATGGCAGACTTTCACTGCGCCGAGGACATAGGCCTCTGCACAAACCCTCAGCAATCGCGGGCATAGAGTGGACTCCGATGCTAGCGCAGCTGTGAACGTCTCATTAGCGCTGTATCGCTCCTCTTGTTTGTCCCAAACGAGTTTCTCAGATAACTGTGGTAACACGAGAGAAAATACATGATGCCCAGTGCTGATCCCCTGACCCCAAGCAGGAGGAGGAGGTGGCCTTAGAAGGCCAAGGAAAACTGATCAGGACCCGCAGTAGCCTGTGTGGGAAGTATGTGAGCGGGCCCTTGGTCAGGCTTGGTTCCAGCAAACACCTTCTGTGGCCCAAGGTGCTGCTAGTGACATAGCAATGGGGAATCCAAGTATCCACACACTACTCATTCTGTTTGGGTGTAGGATACCTCATCGACAAGGCAAGGGGAAAGCCATCTGCACTATGCACCCTAGCCAAGTCAGTCAGTGTCTTTGTGCCAGACAGGTAAAACACCACTATGGGAAGTCTGTGTGCACCCACAGCATGGGTGGGTCCAAGGAATTTAAAGACAGTACACATAAAGAAATCAGAGTGCCCAAACATGGCAGACTTTCAGATTGTACTTGAAGAATCAAAAACAGACCATTCGGACCATATTGGGCTAAACTGTATCATCCCTTAAAGGGAACCTGTCACCTGCCTAAAGCACCATAAACTGACTTATGGAGCTGTTAGGGCAGGTGGCAGGGAGCCATGTGATGTATTTCTTATATTCACCTGGTTCGCAGGCCAGTCGAAAATCTGGCTCTTTCCAGAGTCCCATGCTGCGCTCTGCCTTAGACTTGTATAGGAGAGTGCAGCCACCGGACTCTGAAAGAGGTAGATTTTTGGCCAATGCGAGAGTTTCACAGTCCGGTAAAGTAGAGACCAAGAGGCCGGAAAGTATGAAAAATACAGCACCCAACTCCCTGTCACCTAATAGCACCATAAATTAGTTTATGAGGCTTTAGGCAGGCGACAGGTTCCCTTTAAAGGGAGTCTATCAGCTGAAACACGCTGTCCACACTGCTGGCATCATGTTATAGAGTCGGAGGAGCCGAGCAGATAGATATATAGTTTTATGGGGAAAGATTCAGAATACTCTGTTTTTCATTAATTTAGATTTCTGTTCATTCTGAGCTGAACAGTCCAGTGGGCGGAGCCATCCGTGATTGACAGCTACTCCTGTATGTACACAAGTAGAAATAGATACGGTACCAGAAGCACAATTCAGATTACTTTAAAAGTGAGGTAACTGATGCAAAGTTACCTAGAACCAGAATCCATGGATCCAATCTAGAAGGAAGATGTGGCGGCATTCAAAGTGCAAAATGTTAAAGTCTTTATTCCTCCAAGGACATAACAGCAGCAACATTTCAACCAAAAGGTCAAACCTGTAATTGCAGGCTGGGGTCCCATTGATTTCAATGAGAGCTGCCCTTGCAATTGCTTCTGTTCTGACTCCGGTGTATCCCGGACGGCGCTGGCTGGATATCCCCTTTAACATCTCTGTTTATTGTATAACCAGCATATATACGTGTTTATAGACTACCAGGGCTCTTCCTCAGTATCTGCTGGGGGCCTACAATCTATAGAATAATAGTCATAGGGAAGGGATAGCAGCCAGTCAAGGGTATGATAGATGGTACGGAGTATAAAGGCAAGTATGGGAGAAGAGGTACAAAACAGAACATAAAAACAATCAATTACTGGCGGATACATAATAAATGAACAGACAGAAGCAACAAACAAAAAAAACTTTAAAACAAAAACCATGCTGATTATGTAGCGGCAGCGGGTAGTACAATTTGTGAGGGGATTATTGGGCATTGGTTCGCATGACGGTCACAAATAAACCTAGTAATGGATCTAAAGGGTATTAATTGGGAAGATCAGCGGCAGAAGGACTCAGTGTAAATCAATGCATATTCAGAGGCCTCATCTATGGAACTGGTGGACCGCAATTGGAACGATGAGATGAATATATCATTAGGGAGACGAGATCTGCACAGTATTACAAATGTATAGGCATATACAGATGTGTCGCAGAGAGTCGATAAAACATGTATATTGATTTACACCGAGTCCTTCTGCCGCTGATCTGCCCAATTATTACCCTTTACACCCAGTTTGTAGTTTATTTGTAACCGTCATGCTACACTTGTTTATATATATTTTTCTCCTTTAGGCTGGATTCACACGGGCGTATATCGGCCGGGCTTTCACGCCCGGCCTATATACGCTGCCTCTCTGATACATTGGTTTACAATGCATCAGTGCACAGGGGCGTATATCTGCGGCGTAAAAGCGCTCAAGATAATGCATTTCGGCTGGGAGCTTTTACGCCGGCACTGGTGGCTGCATTGACTCCTATGGGAGCCTATAACAACTGCTGGACAAGAGAGGTGGGAGGGAGTTTAGTAGCGTGACTGTTAAAATTGCACCCCCTTCCCTGCTCCTCTCCGCCCCTTGCCGGCTGTTTGCAATGGGATGGGGCGGAGCTAAGCTCCAACCCCGTTCCGTCCCCTCCTATTGCTGCTGCAACAAGGGGCGGAGAGGGGTCGGGAGCTTAGCACACTAGCACCCACCCCGTCCAGCCTCCTCCCCTTGCAGAGAGCCAGCGAGGGGGAGACAGCTTAGTAGAGCTAAACCATCTCCTTGTACCCAACGGCTTTGTGGGCTCGGTGTATATGTGCCATGCTCCGGCTGTCTGAACGGACGCACAAACGTTGGCCAACGGCCATGTTAATAAGCCCTTGTTTGCTCCTTTTCAGCATATTTTTAATAAAGACCTGTTTTTATTCAGTTCTCTGTTACACATAACCAGGCGATCAAGTGCCACGCGGCCCAATGATCCCCTTGTACCGCCCGCTGCCGCTACATAGTTACCATGTTTTGTCTGTTAACTTATTCTGCATCCATCACTAATTGATTGTTTTTATGTTCTGTTTTGTACCTCTTCTCCCATACTTGCCCTTATACTTCGTACCATCTATCATACACTTGCCTGGCTGCTATCCCTTTCCTACGACTATTATGGCTCCTTCACACGGGCGTTGCGATTTTCAGCCTCCCGTATCGCGGCTGAAAATCGCATGGATGAAAGAAAGCCACGACCAAGTCACGGCTAAATCACCCCTTTTCTCGCCCGTTCACACGGCCGGGTGCATACATACACTGCATCCTGGAATTCCATATGCCGGGGGGAGGGGGGGGGAGACCTTAGCGCTGCTGAAGTTTCTCCCCCTCCCCTTGCCGGCTGATCGCGGCAATAGAAGCTCCTTCGCCCTTTGACTTTTCTGACGGCTCTCATGGGATAAGTCCTATCTTTTCTAGCTGTGCGGAATCCGCAGCTTATGCGCTATATTTTCCATTCCGCCGATTTTATGCACCGGAAAATCGCCCATCTGAACAAATGCATTGAAATCAATGGGTTCTATTTTCTGTGTATTGTGTGCGCAAATTTTTCATGCACAACTACGTTGGTGCCACACAGACTTTAAGGGTCAGTTCACACTGAATTTGCTGCATATGTATACATTGGAAGGATTTCCTATATATATATACCTCCGCCGGATGCCTCCAGCCACTATATAGGCCTATGGTGTTATATGTTGCCCATGGGTCCCCGTGTCCATACTATAGGAAGAAAGGGATACCAACATATACCTGATGGAGGCCATAAGGAGACTCTTGGCCTCTGTATGAAAAATGGGGGCCTATACTGTAGTTACGTTTCCAGCTCCTGCCCTGGGTCCACCGAGGCTACAGATAAAAGCTGCACCATGCTGCTTGGTTCTTGCTTCTGATTGCTATTAGACTCTGATCTTTATCCTGCTTTCTTCTAGCAAATAAGTCTATGGGTTGAGTTTTGAATGCGGCTGAGCTGCAATACCACCCGTCACCTGCTGGATTGGGGGCACCCTTTGTGAAGGAATTGTTCCAATCCCATACAACCACTTTAATGCTGCTGCTTGCTTAGGAATGTAATAATGATGTAGGATATGCTATTATATCATAACCCCGATGTCGGCCGTCTTCTGCCAGTCTGATTTGGAGTGTAACATCTCTGTTGGATGTGAAGATGCATTAACAATATAATGAAGAAATATATCCCAAATTACAGAGCTGGGTGTTAAGCTAGAAACCATGAACTAGATCATACAGGATGCTTATGCTGCTCCGCGCCTCCAAGCGTTCAGCAGTCGCCCCCGTGCAACAATGGATGGGTGACAATGGTCCTGCTTTACATCAAGGCAGCGCAGAGAATTGCCGCTCCCAGAGGCTGCTAATGGCGCTATCTATCATAGTATGGTGTGCAGCCATTAAGGGTAATAACTAGAGATGAGCGAGCACCAAAATGCTCAGGTGCTCGTTACTCGAGACGAACTTTTCGCGATGCTTGAGGGTTCGTTTCGAGTAACGAACCATATTGAAGTCAATGGGCGACCCGAGCATTTTTGTATATCGCCGATGCTCGCTAAGGTTTTCATTTGTGAAAATCGGGGCAATTCAAGAAAGTGATGGGAACGACACAGAAACGGATAGGGCAGGCGAGGGGCTACATGTTGGGCTGCATCTCAAGTTCCCAGGTCCCACTATTAAGCCACAATAGAGGCAAGAGTGGGCCCCCCCCTCTCCCAACAATTTTTACTTCTGAAAAGCCCTCATTAACAATGCATACCTTAGCTAAGCACCACACTACCTCCAACAAAGCACAATCACTGCCTGCATGACACTCCGCTGCCACTTCTCCTGGGTTACATGCTGCCCAACCACCCCCGCACGACCCATTGTCCACAGCACACACCAAAGTGTCCCTGCGCAGCCTTCAGCTGCCCTCATGCCACATCACCCTCATGTCTATTTATAAGTGCGTCTGCCATGAGGAGGAACTGCAGGCACACACTGCAGAGGGTTGGCACGGCTAGGCAGCGACCCTCTTTAAAAGGGGTGGGGCGATAGCCCACAATGCTGTACAGAAGCAATGAGAAATATAATCCTGTGCCACCGCCATCAGGAGCTGCACACGTGGGCATAGCAATGGGGAACCTATGTGCCACACACTATTCATTCTGTCAAGGTGTCTGCATGCCCCAGTCAGACCGCGTTTTTTTATAAATAGTCACAGGCAGGTACAACTCCGCAATGGGAATTCCGTGTGCACCCACAGCATGGGTGGCTCCCTGGAACCCACCGGCGGTACATAAATATATCCCATTGCATTGCCCATCACAGCTGAGGTAAGGTCGTGCTTAATGCAGGTGGGCTTTGGCCCACACTGCATGCCCCAGTCAGACTGGGGTTCTTTAGAAGTGGACACATGTAGTTACAACTCCCTGTGGACCCACAGCATGGGTGGGTGCCAGGAAGCCACCGGCAGTACATAAATATATCCCATTGCCTTGCCCAGCACAGCTGAGGTAATGTCATGTTTAATGCAGGTGGGCTTCGGCCCACACTGCATGCCCCAGTCAGACTGGGGTTCTTTAGAAGTGGACACATGCAGTTACAACTCCGTGTGGACCGACAGCATGGGTGGGTGCCAGGAAGCCACCGGCGGTACATAAATATATCCCATTGCAGTGCCCATCACAGCTGAGGTAATGTCGTGTTAAATGCAGGTGGGCTTCGGCCCACACTGCATGCCCCAGTCAGACTGGGGTTCTTTAGAAGTGGACACATGCAGTTACAACTCCGTGTGGACCGACAGCATGGGTGGCTCCCTGGAACCCACCGGCGGTACATAAATATATCCCATTGCAGTGCCCAACACAGCTGATGTAACGTCAGCTGTAATGCAGGTGGGCAAAAAATTAATTGGATTACACTGTAGGCGAGGGCCCCCAAAAATTGGTGTACCAACAGTACTAATGTACCTCAGAAAAATTGCCCATGCCTAATCAAGAGGGCAGGTGAAACCCATTAATCGCTTTGGTTAATGTGGCTTAATTTGTAACTAGGCCTGGAGGCAGCCCAGTTAAAATAAAAATTGGTTCAGGTTAAAGTTTCAACGCTTTAATGAGCATTGAAACGTATAAAAATTGTTTACAAAAATTATATGACTGAGCCTTGTGGGCCTAAGAAAAATTGCCCGTTCGGCGTGATTATGTGAGGTTTCAGGAGGAGGAGCAGGAGGAGGAGGATGAATATAATACACAGATTGATGAAGCTAAAAGGTCCCCGTTTTTGATGGTGATAGAGAACGTAGCTTCCATCCGCGGGTGCAGCCTACGTATTGTTTAGGTATCGCTGCTGTCCGCTGGTGGAGAAGAAAAGTCTGGGGAAATCCAGGCTTTGTTCATCTTGATGAGTGTAAGCCTGTCGGCACTGTCGGTTGACAGGCGGGTACGCTTATCCGTGATGATTCCCCCAGCCGCACTAAACACCCTCTCTGACAAGACGCTAGCCCCAGGACAAGCAAGCACCTCCAGGGCATACAGCGCGAGTTCAGGCCACGTGTCCAGCTTCGACACCCAGTAGTTGTAGGGGGCAGAGGCGTCACGGAGGACGGTCGTGCAATCGGCTACGTACTCCCTCACCATCCTTTTACAGTGCTCCCGCTGACTCAGCCTTGACTGGGGAGCGGTGACACAGTCTTGCTGGAGAGCCAGAAAGCTGTCAAAGGCCTTAGAGAGTGTTCCCCTGCCTGTGCTGTACATGCTGCCTGATCTCCGCGCCTCCCCTGCTACCTGGCCCTCGGAACTGCGCCTTCGGCCACTAGCGCTGTCAGATGGGAATTTTACCATCAGCTTGTCCGCCAGGGTCCTGTGGTATAGCATCACTCTCGAACCCCTTTCCTCTTCGGGTATGAGAGTGGAAAGGTTCTCCTTTTACCGTGGGTCGAGCAGTGTGTACACCCAGTAATCCGTAGTGGCCAGAATACTAGAGATGAGCGAACGTACTCGTCCGAGCTTGATGCTCGTTCGAGTATTAGGGTGTTCGAGATGCTCGTTACTCGAGACGAGTACCACGCGATGTTCGAGTTACTTTCACTTTCATCTCTGAGACGTTAGCGCGCTTTTCTGTCCAATAGAAAGACAGGGAAGGCATTACAACTTCCCCCTGCGACGTTCAAGCCCTATACCACCCCCCTGCAGTGAGTGGCTGGCGAGATCAGGTGTCACCCGAGTATATAAATCGGCCCCTCCCGCGGCTCGCCACAGATGCATTCTGACATAGTTCAGGGAAAGTGCTGTCTTGCTGGAGTTGCTATAGGGAGAGCGTTAGGAGTTATTTTAGGCTTCAAGAACCCCAACGGTCCTTCTTAGGGCCACATCTAACCGTGTGCAGTAGTGTGGAGGCTGCTTTTTGCATTGTTGCACATTTTTTTTTTTTTTTTTGTATATCGGCCGTGCAGAGCATTGCGTCCTGCAGTAATTTTACATTGTCCAGGGCCAGTAGTGGTGAGGCAGGGACAGAAGACATATTTAGTGTATATAGGCAGTGGGCCTTTCCAAAAACATTTGGGAAAAATAATCTATTTGGGCTGCCTGTGACCGTCCTCAGTGTACTGGGTCTCTGCTGGGGGTAGTTGTCCTAATTCATACGCAGCCAGCTAAGTGTTACAGCAGGCTTGCGCAAAATTCTTTCCTGGCTCTGTGTTGCCTGTTGCATCACCACTGTATTCCTGTCCACAGTGAAACAGTCTGCAGTAATTTTACATTGTCCAGGGCCAGTAGTGGTGAGGCAGGGACAGAAGACATATTTAGTGTATATAGGCAGTGGGCCTTTCCAAAAACATTTGGGAAAAAAAATCTATTTGGGCTGCCTGTGACCGTCCTCAGTGTACTGGGTCTCTGCTGGGGGTAGTTGTCCTAATCCATACGCAGCCAGCTAAGTGTTACAGCAGGCTTGCGCAAAATTCTTTCCTGCCTCTGTGTTGCCTCTTACATCACCGCTGTATTCCTGTCCACAAGTGTACTGGGTCTCTGCTGGGGGTAGTTGTCCTAATTCATATGCAGCCAGCTAAGTGTTACAGCAGGCTTGCGCAAAATTCTTTCCAGCCTCTGTGTTGCCTCTTACATCACCGCTGTATTCCTGTCCACAAGTGTACTGGGTCTCTGCTGGGGGTAGTTGTCCTATTTCATACGCAGCCAGCTAAGTGTTACAGCAGGCTTGCGCAAAATTCTTTCCTGGCTCTGCTGTGCGTTCCGTAAGCGAAGTCAGCCTCCAACCACAGGCCAATAAGCGGCACATTTAATTACAGCGTTCTGTTTCTGCACTACTGGTAATACACCATGCTGAGGGGTAGGGGTAGGCCTAGAGGACGTGGACGCGGCCGAGGACGCGGAGGCCCAAGTCAGGGTGTGGGCACAGGCCGAGCTCCTGATCCAGGTGTATCGCAGCCGACTGCTGCGGGATTAGGAGAGAGGCATGTTTCTGGCGTCCCCACATTCATCTCACAATTAATGGGTCCATGCGGTAGACCTTTATTAGAAAATGAGCAGTGTGAGCAGGTCCTGTCGTGGATGGCAGAAAGTGCATTCAGCAATCTATCGACCACCCAGACTTCAGCGCCGTCCACTGCTGCAACTCTGAATCCTCTGGCTGCTGCTCCTCCTTCCTCCCAGCCTCCTCACTCCATTACAATGACACATTCTGAGGAGCAGGCAGACTCCCAGGAACTGTTCTCGGGCCCCTGCCCAGAATGGGCAGCAATGGTTCCGAATCCTCTGCCACTGGAGGAGTTTGTCGTGACCGATGCCCAACCTTTGGAAAGTTCCCGGGGTCCGGGGGATGAGGCTGGGGACTTCCGGCAACTGTCTCAAGAGCTTTCAGTGGGTGGGGACGACGATGACGATGAGACACAGTTGTCTATCAGTGAGGTAGTAGTAAGGGCAGTAAGTCCGAGGGAGGAGCGCACAGAGGATTCGGAGGAAGAGCAGCAGGACGATGAGGTGACTGACCCCACCTGGTTTTCTACGCCTACTGAGGACAGGTCTTCAGAGGGGGAGGCAAGGGCAGCAGCAGGGCAGGTTGGAAGAGGCAGTGCGGTGGCCAGGGGTAGAGGCAGGGCCAGACTGAATGATCCACCAACTGTTTCCCAAAGCGCCCCCTCACGCCATGCCACCCTGCAGAGGCCGAGGTGCTCAAAGGTCTGGCAGTTTTTCACTGAGAGTGCAGACGACCGACGAACAGTGGTGTGCAACCTGTGTCGCGCCAAGATCAGCTGGGGAGCCACCACCACCAGCCTCACCACCACCAGCATGCGCAGACATATGATGGCCAAGCACCCCACAAGGTGGGACGAAGGCCGTTCACCGCCTCTGGTTTGCACCGCTGCCTCTCCCCCTGTGCCCCAACCTGCCACTGAGATCCAACCCCCCTCTCAGGACACAGGCACTACCGTCTCCTGGCCTGCACCCACACCCTCACCTCCGCTGTCCTTGGCCCCATCCACCAATGTCTGTCAGCGCACCGTCCAGCCGTCGCTAGCGCAAGTGTTGGAGCGCAAGCGCAAGTACGCCGCCACGCACCCGCACGCTCAAGCGTTAAACGTGCACATAGCCAAATTTATCAGCCTGGAGATGCTGCCATATAGGGTTGTGGAAATGGAGGCTTTCAAAGGTATGATGGCAGCGGCGGCCCCGCGCTACTCAGTTCCCAGTCGCCACTACTTTTCCCGATGTGCTGTCCCAGCCCTGCACGAACACGTCTCCCGCAACATTGTACGCGCCCTCACCAATGCGGTTACTGTCAAGGTCCACTTAACAACGGACATGTGGACAAGCACAGGTGGGCAGGGCCACTATATGTCCCTGACGGCACATTGGGTGAATTTAGTGGAGGCTGGGACAGAGTCAGAGCCTGGGACCGCTCACGTCCTACCCACCCCCAGAATTGCGGGCCCCAGCTCGGTGGTGGTATCTGCGGCGGTGTATGCTTCCTCCACTAAACCACCCTCCTCCTCCTCCGCAACCTCTGTCTCGCAATCAAGATGTGTCAGCAGTAGCACGTCGCCAGCAGTCGGTGTCGCGCTGCGTGGCAGCACAGCGGTGGGCAAGCGTCAGCAGGCCGTGCTGAAACTACTCAGCTTAGGAGATAAGAGGCACACGGCCCATGAACTGCTGCAGGGTCTGACAGAGCAGACCGACCGCTGGCTTGCGCCGCTCAGCCTCCAACCGGGCATGGTCGTGTGTGACAACGGCCGTAACCTGGTGGCGGCTCTGCAGCTTGGCAGTCTCACGCACGTGCCATGCCTGGCCCACGTCTTTAATTTGGTGGTTCAGCGCTTTCTGAAAAGCTACCCATGCTTGTCAGACCTGCTCGGAAAGGTGCGCCGGCTCTGCGCACATTTCCGCAAGTCCCACACGGATGCTGCCACCCTGCGCACCCTGCAACATCGGTTTAATCTGCCAGTGCACCGACTGCTGTGCGACGTGCCCACACGGTGGAACTCTACGCTCCACATGTTGGCCAGGCTCTATGAGCAGCGTAGAGCTATAGTGGAATACCAACTCCAACATGGGCGGCGCAGTGGGAGTCAGCCTCCTCAATTCTTTACAGAAGAGAGGGCCTGGTTGGCAGACATCTGCCAGGTCCTTGGAAACTTTGAGGAGTCTACCCAGATGGTGAGCGGGGATGCTGCAATCATTAGCGTCACCATTCCTCTGCTATGCCTCTTGAGAACTTCCCTGCAAAGCATAAAGGCAGACGCTTTGCGCTCGGAAACAGAGCCGGGGGAAGACAGTATGTTGCTGGATAGTCAGAGCACCCTCCTGTCTATATCTCAGCGCGTTGAGGAGGAGGAGGTGGAGGAGCATGAGGAGGAGGGGGAAGAGACAGCTTGGCCCACTGCTGAGGGTACCCATGCTGCTTGCCTGTCATCCTTTCAGCGTGTATGGCCTGAGGAGGAGGATCCTGAAAGTGATCTTCCTAGTGAGGACAGCCATGTGTTGCGTACAGGTACCCTGGCACACATGGCTGACTTCATGTTAGGATGCCTTTCTCGTGACCCTTGAGTTACACGTATTCTGTAGAGATGAGCGAGCACCAAAATGCTCGGGTGCTCGTTACTCGGGACGAAAATTTTGCGATGCTCGAGGGTTCGTTTCGAGTAACGAACCCCATTGAAGTCAATGGGCGACCCGAGCATTTTTGTATATCGCCGATGCTCGCTAAGGTTTTCATTTGTGAAAATCTGGGCAATTCAAGAAAGTGATGGGAATGACAGCAACGGATAGGGCAGGCGAGGGGCTACATGTTGGGCTGCATCTCAAGTTCACAGGTCCCACTATTAAGCCACAATAGCGGCAAGAGTGCCCCCCCCTCCCAACAATTTTTACTTCTGAAAAGCCCTCATTAGCAATGCATACCTTAGCTAAGCACCACACTACCTCCAACAAAGCACAATCACTGCCTGCATGACACTCCGCTGCCACTTCTCCTGGGTTACATGCTGCCCAACCCCCCCCCCCCCCCACACGACCCAGTGTCCACAGCGCACACCAAACTGTCCCTGCCCAGCCTTCAGCTGCCCTCATGCCACGCCACCCTCATGTCTATTTATAAGTGCGTCTGCCATGAGGAGGAACCGCAGGCACACACTGCAGAGGGTTGGCACAGCTAGGCAGCGACCTTACTCCAATTACTACTACCTCACTGTTAGACAACTGTGTCTCATCGTCATCGTCCTCCTCACCCACTGAAAACTCTTGAGACAGTTCCCGGAAGTCCCCAGCCTCATCCCCCGAAACCCGGGAACTTTCCAAAGGTTGGGTATCGGTCACGACAAACTCCTCTGGTGGGAGAGGAACTATTGCTGCCCATTCTGGGCAGGGGCCCGAGAACAGTTCCTGGGAGTCTGCCTGCTCCTCAGAATGAGCAGAGCCAGGAAAGAATTTTGCGCAAGGCCGCTGTAACACTTAGCTGGCTGCGTATTAATTAGGACTACTACCCCCAGCAGAGACGCAGTACAGTCAGGACGGTCACAGGCAGCCCAAATATATTTTTTTTTCCCAAATTTTTTTGGAAAAGCCCACTGCCTATATAGACAGTATATGTCTTTCACGTTTTTCACTGTCCCTGCCTCAGCACTACTGGCCCTATACTAGGTAAAATTACTGCAGTGCAGACTGTTTCCCTCTGGACAGGATGACAGCAATGATGTAACAGGCAACGCAGAGCCAGGAAAGAATTTTGCGCAAGCCCGCTGTAACACTTAGCTGGCTGCATATTAATTAGGACTACTACCCCCAGCAGAGACGCAGTACAGTCAGGACGGTCACAGGCAGCCCAAATATATATTTTTTTCCCAAATTTTTTTGAAAAAGCCCACTGCCTATATAGACAGTATATGTCTTTTACGTTTTTCACTGTCCCTGCCTCAGCACTACTGGCCCTATACTATGTAAAATTACTGCAGACTAAGGACGCAATGCTCTGCACAGCCGATATACAAAAAAAAAAAAAAAAAAAGAAGGTGCAACACTGCAAAAAGCAGCCTCAACAGTACTGCACACGGTCAGATGTGGCCCTAAGAAGGACCGTTGGGGTTCTTGAAGCCTAAAATCACTCCTAACGCTCTCCCTATAGCAGCTCCGGCACCAGCAGCACTTTCCCTGATCTCTGTCAGAATGCATCTGTGGCGAGCCGCGGGAGGGGCCGATTTATATACTCGGGTGACACATGATCTCGCCAGCCACTCACTTCAGGGGGGTGGTATAGGGCTTGAACGTCACAGGGGGAAGTTGTAATGCCTTCCCTGTCTTTCTATTGGCCAGAAAAGCGCGCTAACGTCTCAGAGATGAAAGTGAAAGTAACTCGAACATCGCGTGGTACTCGTCTCGAGTAACGAGCATCTCGAACACGCTAATACTCGAACGAGTATCAAGCTCGGACGAGTACGTTCGCTCATCTCTAGTAATAACACGTTTGCATGTTCTTTTTATTATGTGATAACAGCGCACCTCATTTGCTTCGCAACGTAGGTTTCCCTTGTCCTGCGCAATATTTTGCACGGTTGTTGTGCAAAACTATAGTGCATTAATCAAGGCTGGCTTTAAGGGTGTCCAACCTGTGTGGTCATCAGGGGTCCCTGCTGAAGGGAACACTACACAGGGTCTGGCACCTGAGGCTCTTGGCCTTAATAAGACCCCATTTACACTGAAAGATGATCGCTCAAGAATTGCTCAAACGACAGTTTGAGTGACAGTTTTGAGCGATCATCTTTGCATATTCTATAGTAGCTAAGTAACTATTAAAGAGCTATGCATGCGGAGCGGGACACCGCCACTATTGATCGGCAAACGATACAGCTGTTTTGCATAAGCAAACAGCTGCATTGTTCTCTGCACTTACAGCTCCTGTCCCGCTGTGAACTACCAGCGGCACACAAGCTGAAAGCATCTTATCAGCGCTGCCAACTGTGATAACAGCCTGCACTGCTGATAAGAGTTCATCGCTCAATTCTGGAAAACTAGAATTGAGCGAGGAATGAATCGTGCACGAAAACTGCACAATGTCCGTGCATTTAGACCCAACGGTTATTGCTCAAAAGATGGCTTTGAGCAAATTTTGAGCGAGAATCATTGTGTCTAAATGTGCCTTTAAGGGTTGTCCGGGAACAGTATATGATAGCTCTGGAAACCCATCTTAGGACTGGAGAATTACATATGTAGATCGGAGAAAGAAGGAGCTGAGGTCACTAGTTGTGGAGCCTAATGGATGGGAGAATTCATTTCAATCAACCTACAACTGTGGGTTGCCATTTTTGTCAAACAAATACCGGTCAAGGCAAAAAAGTGGGCGTGGCTTATCACAACACATTTTTAACTCCACTATTCTAGTGGCCCCAACTAGTAATTTTTTCCCCAATAGTAATAATGACCTGCTAGGGCTTCCAGTAGTAATAGTGTTATTGGCTCCAATACTAATAGCAACCCTGTTAGTGGTCCAAGTAGTACTAGTGTCCCATTAATGGTCCAAGTAGTACTAGTGCCCCTGTTAGTTGCCATGGTCAGTGCACTTGTTAATGGCCCCAGGAGTAATAATGACCCCCGTAGTGGCCCCCAGTAGTAATAGGTACCTTTTTAGTGTTCCCTGTAGTAATAGTGTCCCGTTAGTGGCTCTAGTATTAATAGTGCCCCCATTAGTTGCCTTAGCAGTAATAGTGCCATTGTTAATGGCTAGTGGTAATAATGACCCCCATAGTGGCCCCAGTAGTAATAGTGATCCCATTAGTTGCCCTAGTAGGAATAATGCCCTTGTTAATGGCCTCAGTAGTAATAATGACCCCCATAGTGACTCCAGTAGTAATAGTTATCCCATTAGTGGCCCTGGTAGTAATAGTGCCCGTGTTAGTTACTCTAGTATTAACAGTGCCCTTGTCAATGGCCCCAGTAGTAATAGTGATCCCAATAGTGGCCTCAGTGGTAATAGTGATACCATTAGTGGCCCCAGTTCTTATAGTGACCCCCACAGTAGCCCAAGTAGTAATAATGGCCCCTATAGCGTAAGGGCAGGCTGCAGCCAGACTAGCCACATGCTGTAAACTCACATAGTACCCTTGACTCCATCCTCCCCCCTGTGTTTCCATTTCAGACGCCGGCTGCTGCACTGGGCCCTGGACTCCTTCCCCAGTATCGGCATTTGTACACATACTGTATGCAGCACAGGAAAGAGTCTAGAGTTCTGGGTACGTTTACAGTGGGCTGGTAGAACGCAAATACCGGGGGTAAGAGTCCAGGGTCCTTTTTGAGTACAATGGGCGGTATGTAGAACCTCATTTAAGGGAATGCGCTGGCTGGTCTGGTTGCTGCCCGGCCAGAGTTGCTCAATCCAGGTTATTATTTTTTATCAGCCTCTAACAGGGCCGGAAAAAAATAAATCCCATCACCAGCCTTCTGGCCAGAATACCGTCTGGGACCCGTCCCAGAGAGATACTGGCCGTGGACGCATCTCAGCTGTAGTGCAGCTAGGAATTCTGTTTTGGGGGGCTTTGTTCTCCATGCTGTTGAGTAGGTTGGTTCCTCCTAGTGGGTGCTGTGTCGTCCGAGCTCTACCCCTGTTGCTTCCCTCGCCTTTCACAGCACTCAATGCATAGAAGAGGAGAGACCCTGCGGCTGCTACAAGCAGCGACCAGCGGGCTTCAGACTGCTGGGGGGGAAACTTCCCCAAAGTTTCATATACTTACTAAAATGAAAATAATAGTTTCCCGTTAAATGATACCACAAAATATTGTTTCTGCGGTGAGTGTGCCGCCTCGGCTGCTTTTTCCTGGGTTGCTGTGACTTTCCTTGTCCTTCGCAATCTCTTTGTTATCTCATTTCTTTGGTTAATCCTGTTGGATTGTCCCGGTCCTGGAAGGTATGAAGTACGGTCATTGCTATGTAAGCTGATAGATGTTTTCATAGCTCAACAATAATTTGATTTGAGCTCACCATTCGGGTCTGCCTCTGCGAGATCTAGAGATTACTCATCACCGGCGACGGCTGCCTGACAGGTGAGATAAAAATTTTTATAGTATTGGGTGAAGTCTGGATAGCAGATTATTGTGATTCGCGCTCTATTCTTGATTTGGGGAGATATATTCTCCACAATCAAAAAGTCAAAGTTAAAGAAAAGCAGTAAGTTCACAAGCTGTCGTCTGCAGCGAAGCTAAAGCCAATACTTTTCTGCAGCTCCCTAGTTGGACCTGTTCTTGGGAAAGTCGATGACACCCATGGCTGCCGTTCCATCACCTCTTGAAGCTTCTTCAGACTCTTCAAAAAACTTATCTGCGCCCCCAAGAGGTTTGCCGGATTTTGATATTGTAGTCTATGGGAGCTACAGAAAAAAATCTCTAGACGGAATGCCATTTAAAGAGGTATTTTTGATAATGGGGGTCACTTGACCCCAGGCCAATTTTGTAAGTACGCTTGCTCAGCTGTTTCCATATCTTACATATTGTATCTTTCTTGAGTGATACAATATTATATGTTAGCATAAGTTCAGAAGGGTCGGTGGTCCGGGGATTATTCCAATTGCCAGATTGGAGTTGGGAAGGACTTTTTCCCTTAAATGGGGAAAATTCGTTTCTACCTCATTGGGGTTTTTTGCCTTCCTCTGGATCCACATTGGGGGATAGTAGCCGGATAAACATGTGTCTTTTTTTGGCCTTACATACTATGTTACTTACGTTAGTCAGGGGTCTCGGGACTCCTATTCTTAAATTAGGTGCGGGTCCCAGAGGTGGTCCTACGTATAGGAAGCGTTTATGGGAACACCCATTTTAGGAGTAAAAAAGGTTATTTTTGAATTAACCCAAATAGTAATCAACCGCGCCAGTAAAGATATCTGCTTCACTTTTCATTATGGGCTCTATGTCATCCTTTCAGCAACTGGGCCCACCGATGGCCCCTCTGGACTAGTGGTCCGATCACCTCCTTTCTCTCTCAGTTATGTAAAACGGACTGATCTCACATGAAATAAAGCGTGACGAACGAGTAGAACACTATTATTTGTATAAAGCCTTGTGAATTCCATCTGACACCGACCATCGCCAAGTAGAAATGACGAACTTCTGATTAACTTTGTGAAAATGTTGTTCTTAGATCTCTGTGATCCTTCCTGAGATTACTCTCTGGTGTATGGGCTTCCGAAGGGGGGGATGGGACATGTGCTAAATTCGTCTATCATCTTGATCAGGAGATAATGTCTGTTTGCTCCATTCTGACAGTAAAACTGCTTTAGGCTGGAATTTCTGCTAGTCTGATTTTGTATTTAAAAAAGGCAAAAAACCCACCCTCCAACCCAACTTGGACGTAGCGGTAGTGATGTGTGATCTGCTGATCCAATTACAATGCGCTTAAGATGACCAGATAAGGGGTGCCTAAAGCAAACCTAGTGCATACACCCAACCTTGTAGTAGTGGCAGCGCTGTGATTATCAGTACTAATATGGAAAGACATATCGGCACGACTGTAATAGCAGCCGCTTCCCTGTTATACAGCAGTACCAACTATATCAGTGCATCCATACTGCCATCCAAACACTAAGCACATACTGTATGTTTCAGACACATCGGAACATAAGACACACCTGACTGTAAGACATACCCATACCGGACCATAAGACACATCGGACCATAAGACGCATCTGACTATAAGACATACCAGACCAGAAGACACATCGGACCATAAGACACACCGGACTATAAGACATACCAGACTATGAGACACATCTGACTATAAGACGCACCAGACCATAAGACACATCGGACCATAAGTTGCACCGCACTACAAGACATACCGTATGATAAGACACACCTGAATATAAGACACACCTGACTATGAGACACATCATACCATAAGACGCACCTGACTATAGGACATACTGGACTATAAGACACATCTGACTATAAGGCACATTGAACCATAAGACACACCTGAATGTAAGACATACCAGACTATAAGACACACCTGAATATAAGACGCACCTGACTATGAGACACATTGGACCATGAGACGCACCTGACTGTAAGACATACCGGACTATAAGACACACCTGACTATAAGATACATCGGACCATAAGACATATCGAACTATAAGACACATCTGACTATAAGACGCACCAGACCATAAGACACATCAGACCATAAGACACACCTGACTATAAGACACATCTGACTATAAGACACATCTGTCTATAAGACACACCTGACTATAAGACACATCTGACTATAAGACACATCTGTCTATAAGACACACCTGACTATAAGACACATCTGTCTATAAGACACACCTGACTATAAGACACATCTGTCTATAAGACACACCTGACTATAAGACACATCTGTCTATAAGACACATCTGACTATAAGACACATCTGTCTATAAGACACACCTGACTATAAGACACATCTGTCTATAAGACACACCTGACTATAAGACACATCTGTCTATAAGACACACCTGACTATAAGACACATCGGACCATAAGACATATCGAACTATAAGACGCACCAGATTTAGACAACAGAAGACAGGAAAAAATATTTCATACTTATTTAAACTTTTCTGGGGTCTACCAAAGTGGAGGGGCTACCGTCATAACCTTGGCATTCTAGTATAGAAAAGGGAACAGTCGGCTCCTATTACACCTAGTGTGTCCATTAAAACAATTGCGCAAGCATGTAAATTGGCATTATACACATACACAGCACTGCTGCACGCACATTGTACAGGTGTACAACATACACAACTCTGCTACATACACATACACCTTGGTCTGCTATATGCACACACACACAGCTCTGCTACATACACACGTAGCTCATACAGCTCTACTACATACACACACAGCTCATACAGCTCTGCTACATACACACACAGCTCATACAGCTCTGCTACATACACAAACAGCTCATACAGCTCTGCTACATACACACACACAGCTCATACAGCTCTGCTACACATACACACACATCTGCTGCTGACATGTTAAACACTGATTGTATTACCACTAAATCCCTCCCTACAAGTGCAGTAATACATGACCGCCTCTAGCTGCTCCCTGGTCACATGATCTACGGTCCTGCTGCTACTACAAGATCTTTGATCTTTGCTCCTGTCTGTCCCTGTATGTACAGAGGAGGTCCTGCACACTGCGGAGATATGTGACTGATCAGGCATGGAGACGGAGGACTGTGCGTTATGTATGGTTCTCCCGATGAACCATCAGCGCACTGCCGAATCATTGAGGCAGCGGTCAGGGGTCTCTGGATCTGTCAGACCCCCCTGTCTACCCTGTTTACCCAACTAATTCCTTCTTAGGGCTTAAATAGACGATCGTGTTTTTGCTCGGTTTTGCGCTAGAAAATCTCACACGCATAATGCAGAGAATCGAACCTTCCTATTTTCAATGAGTTCACAGTCACTTCTTTTTTTTTGTGCCCATTAACTCTTTCCAATCCACTGTCTGACGTCTGAAGACATTCTGATTGAAGGCTGTACAGCTCTGATGTCGGAAGACGTCCGTCAGGGTATTCTTACTCCATATTACTGGCCGCTCTGTTGTCAGGAGCCTCTCCAGCATGTCCCATACCGCAGTTCTGCCTCCAGCCAGCAGATGGCGCCATTGTATAATGGCAGAAAGAGAAAGCCCCATAGGAAACCCTGAACCCAAAATTGGATTGCAAAGGGTTAACAGAAAAAAATAGGACCTTTCCTATCTTGTGCTGTTTGCACCCCATAGAGCTCTATGGGAGGTGCGGAAAACATATGCTTCTGCCCGCACGGGTATTTGCACACGAAAGTCCAAAGTCTTTTTTTTTTTTTGCAGTTTACACTCTGCGCTATTGCACGCACAAAAAAAAAGTCAATAGATAGGCGCACAGGAATATGGCGTGAAAAACACGCTCGTGAGAACCAAAACCACTGGAATCAGGGATTTTGCTTAGCCACGTTTTGCGGCCATGATTTTCCCGCCCACAAAGCATCCCGCAATCACGGCCGTCTGTTTAAGCCCTACGGCTGTGGCTCCGTGATGTTGTGTCGCTTGTCAGTTGCAGTAAAATCGCCGCATTACCGCAACCTGAATTTTTCCTTCGGTGGAGATATGTTCAGTAACAAGAACAAGAATTGCGGCGCGGTTGTATTTCTTGTGATCGTCAAGTCCCGTTTAGTTACACTTATTCTTACACAGCTCTTTGGCGCGGTCCTGGGCTGCAGCTACCAGGCTATTAATCACAGTAAGAAGTAGAGCGGCCCCCAACCAGATTACATTAAAAGCTTTAAACATGTTGTCTCCTTACTTAGGAAGCGGCGCAGAATTTTTCGGGTCCGGGGCGCGGGGATCAATCATCACTGTTATTGACTCGCAGCGAGAAGATGTTTACATCTGAGGGCAGACAAAGTGCTTGGAGCGGCCGGAGCGAAGATGAATAGACGAGAGGCTGGAGGGGGCGCAGTGGATGGGGGCATGGAGCTAGAAGCTCGGCGAGTACAAGGGCGCCATGCTCTTAGCAGATGGGTTTATTACATGTTGGAGAGTTTCTTCGGATGGCATCTAAGCTCACCGCTGCGGACCGTATTAGAGCGTGAGCCGTTTTCGCATTTTCTCGGACTATTGAGGGTCCAGGCTAGTGTGCGCGAGGTTGGAGTAATAAAAAGTAGGAAACGATTTGAGGCACGCACTATCTTTGGACGCGCCCCCGCATTGCCCATTGGGCAAACCTTGCAACGCATCACAAAAGAATGGAGTTCATATTCGTGCGTCTCACACGTGCTTTTCTTGGCCGTGTAAAGGCGGCCTCAGTGTTGGCATAATAGTGCCATATTCTGTGCTACTTTGTCTGGTAAAATGCCAGGCAGGATGCAAGAAACTAACGGACCCCATTATGGTCAATGGGGTTTGTTGTGTGCTGTCTGCATCAGACATAGTAGCAGCACGGCTAAGCTATTGGGGGTGGAGGTTGTGACAACAAGCTTGCTGATTGTTTCTTTTAGTAGGCAGCAAAATTATAGATCTTTGGAGTTCTGTAGACTCAAGACCTGCACGGCTCCCTTGATCTCACTGCAGAGGGGCCGTGCGGGACCTTCGGGGCATTTAAAGGGTTAATAGCCGCAATTGGACGATCGTGGCTGTTGCCCGTGGGTGTCAGCTGTAGTAAACAGCTGACGCCCGCGCTGTATGCAGAGAGGTCGCCCCGCGACCTCTATGCATACATACCCCAACGCTCCAAGACGTAAATGTACATCCTGGAGCGGAAAGGGGTTAAGGCTGGTTACACGGGCCGATGATCGCTCAAACGACAGTTTAAGTGACAGCTTTGAGCGATCATTTTGCATAAACTATTAAGTAGCTACTCAGCCACTTAATAGCAATTAAGTGTGCAAATGAAGCCTTCACTGAACTCAGTTAAGAGCCTGAGGGCTATTGTCTGTGCTCAGATCCTTTGTTCTCTAACAATGCTATCAGCTCTCCCCGTGGAGACCTGCTGATAAAAATGAGTGACGATTTTTAGGTTGGACTGAATTTAACGATCAGCTAGCAGTGCCCGAAAAGCGCACAATGGGTGCACATTTACACACACCGATTATCGCTGAAATGATCGCCGATTAGCAATTTTTTTTCCTAGCGATCATCCCTCCATGTAAATGGGCCTTTAAAGGGGCGTTCCAGTTAGTAAACTTTTTTGAACTTTCACCTATACACTGGATGGGTGAGAACTGATAGATCAGTGGTGGTCTGACTGCCCAGGATTGCTTGACTCGGTTACCTCCAGCAATCCCATTGAGAATCAATGACATAACAGTAAGCTTGCACAATTTGGAAGTAAGAAGGATGGGGGAAATGGGACACTTGGGATTGATGGGGGTTCCAGCAGTCAGACCCCACTGATCTCTCAGTTTTCACCCATCAAGTGGATGGGGGGAAAACTGAAAAAAAGTTTACTAACTGGAACGCCCCTTTAAAGGCCCATTTACACGGAGTGATGATCGCTAAAAAAAAATCGTTAAGCGGAATACCACTTTAATAAACAGGTATGCCTGTAGTGGCGTTCCCTACAAGTGGCTGTGCATTCCTTTACCCTTGTCCATAGGTGATGTATGGGGGGTAGACACACTCCGGCCATAGAGCCCGATGGAGCTCAAGGTGACCTTTTGCCCTGTATGAGGAGACCAGGCCTGTTATAGGTTTGTGACCCAAGAGCTTCACGCTATCCGTCTGCCTGCGGATGAGAGAACGTATTGTATTCCGCTACCAAGCAATATGTCCTCTCTTTATAAGATGGAATGACCTTTTTGCGGCAGGATGCCTGAGGGATGGGGATTTTTTTTCTCAAACGCCTGGAAAAAAGTGTTTGACTTGTGTAACAGTGTATCACTTCGGCAAAGACACAAGTCACCGTGTAGCCAGTCTGAGCAGCCATGTTACAGACTGCGTCTTCCTGCACTTTGCGTCCCCCCAGTCTGTGTATTTCTCAGTGTTTAGTATACAATGACATAAGATGTATCATCTCCCCGGTAAACAGAGTGAGGGTGTGATTGGCATATGATGTGTTATATTAACAAGAGGGGGGACATCTGCTGGAACACATGTTCCCTCTCCGTATCCGCCGTCAGCGTCCAGTGATGCATGATCCCCCATGTATATACTCTCTGAAGAAAGCAAAGCTGGCCTTGAGTAATTATTATTTTACTATGTGGTCAAAGTGGCTTTCAGGAAGCAGTAGCGCTGTGTACATTACCGCCGCGGCGCAGCATTAACACGGGACCTTCTAATCCCCCCATCCTAAACAGAGGCGGACACAACTACATCTCACACGCCCAACGCCTGCTGGATACTCCAAAGTAAACTTGTGAAAACTTCCTAACAAGTACAGGGGCGCTGGAATACTTGGGATATGTTACCACACTCTTCAGGAATGGAGAACCCAAAAATAACAAAAAGGGTGTAGGGAGATCTGCGGACGAGCGTATGCGTAGGTACACCTGCGAGAGCGTGACGTAATAACGCTGCGGCGCATTCTAATGTACCTTTCAGCGCTGCTGTGCCCGTTCACATTGGTGTAGGACACATCAGCGCCGTGATTGATCCAGCTGATCAGTCTCATTAATCCCCGATGTTACTGATTAACCCTTTCCAATCCACTGTCTGACGTCTGAAGACATTATGATTTAAGGCTGTACAGCTCCGATGTTGGAAGATGTCCGTTGGGGTTCTTTTACTGTATATTGCCAGCCTCTCTGCTGTTGGAGCCTATCCAACGTGTCACCTCATGCAGTACTGGCTTTAGCCAGCATATAGCGCCGTTATATAACAGCAGAAAAAAAATAAGCCGCCTAGGAAAACAGGATACAAATTGGATTGGAAAAGGTTACCACCACAACATTGCGCATTTGCGCACCCCCATAGACTCTTGCGGTGCCCTGGGTGTGCAAGTGCGCACAAAAATAGAGCATATCACATATATTTTTGTGTGTGTGAACGTATGGCGCAAAAGTGCTGAATGTGAGGGAACCCATTGAAATCAATGGGCCTTACTTTCTGCGGTTTGCGCAAGCGATTTTGCACACGCGAAAAATCGTCTGTCTGCAGGAGCCCTCAATGCAGAATCCATACAGCTGCAGATATGGGGACGATATATTCTACATATAGGTTGGTGGATATGCTGGATGGAAACAAAAAGTTGGAGTGGGGGTCATACCAATTCAAGTATATACGCCTATCATGTACGAATTTGGGCGATAATCGCCCCATGCTCACCAAAAAAAAGTGTGTTGTATTTTTTTTTGCGCAAGTAAGGGCTCCCACACACTTGTGTTTGCATTTTTTGTTAACGCAATTGTCAATGGGACTTTCTAATGTAAATAAAACGCAACGCAACTGCGTTTTTGGTGCATTGCGTTGCGTTTTTAACATTAGAAGGTCCCATTGACAATCACGTTAACAAAAAACGCAATCGCAAGTGTGTGGGAGTCCTAAAATGGGCTTGCAAAAGCAAAAATGAGAATGAACCCATTGAAAACATCAGGGTTTATTCTCTTCGCATTGTGCGCGCATACACGCTCGTCTAAAGCCGCCCCTAAAGTTTTTTTTTCAGTCACCACCCGCTGTCATAGCTAGGAAGCACTGGGGCCAGAATGGAGGCCGCTGCTCCTACTCCTGTGTAGAGGCCGGCGCCCATAATTGCAAGTGCAGCTCTCAGTGAAATGAATGGGAGCCCAGGCTGCAATTACAAGCGTTGGCCACTACACGGAGGTCAGAGCAGCCGTTGGCACTCCGACCCCGATATCCCCGGGCACTGACAGTCAGCACTATTCCTCCTATCACATTGCTCACATGTGAGTGCCATGCAAGCACAATTTTGTGTTTTTACAATCGGAATGAAGTGCGATTTTCACACATGTACAAATTGCAAGCGCAGCGATGCGATAGACTTTTCTTGCAAATCGCATCACACTTGCATAAAACAATTGAGGGTTTGCAAGTGTAACATCGTCCCAAGACCAATACTGCGCTCGCCCGTGTGAATGCTGCCTTAGGCCCCTTTCACACACAGAGTCATTTTAGTGCTCTGATAGCCGCGCTAAAAATTTTGAGCACTAAATCACGTGAACGAAGGTCATGGCTGCTCTCCACGAGTTACACGGCTGGCTGCGGCGTCTTCAGTGCACTGACGCCGCAGCTCCGAAATCCCTCGGCCGCCAGAACACTAAAAGGCGAACCCGCAACCTATATGTGTCCGCAGAAAGAAATTTCGGTCCCTGAAGCAACGTTTGTCTGAATGAATACATTGGAAACCAATACTTCAATGGTGGCCATTTTTTTGTGCGGCCGCGATATGACACTCCTATGAATAAGGCCTGAGACAGGCTTCACACGGGCGTAAGCATAATTCCGCTTGCATAAGCGCTGCATATCTGCACGATGAGTATTGTGTTCAGGCAATAGCAAATAGGCAAAAGCAATTAGGTTTCATTAGTTTAACGTGTGATATGTTTGTTTGCTGCACACATGAAAATAGACCATGCTGCGTATTTTCTGTGCGTGCGCAAAATCCGCTCCTGTGAACGAACCCTTTGAAATCAGCGAGTCCCGTTTACTGCACATCGCACGAAAAATTTGCTTACGTAATTTGCAGCCCAAATGCGTTCGTGTGAATAAGCCCCAGGTTGGCATTAGGTGACTGAAAGCCCTGCGTCCGTCTCCCCACCTCTGTCACTCCTGGCGGGGTCCGGAGAGGTCCGTGGAAACTGCTGGTCCCTGCAGGACTCGGAGGTGATTCATCCCCCCCCCCCCCCCCCCCCCTCGCTCACCGCTCGGCTCTGACATATGCTTACAGTTACTTAATAATATGGTTGAAATATTAAACATGACACCTTTTATGTCACTTCTATCCTCCAGATGCCACTTAGCCGATCGCTCATCCAGCTGCAGCCCCTCCATATATGCCGAGACCACACAGGCGGAGGGATGTGATCCAGATGCAGAGAATGGAAGCTCCTAGCAGCCTCTGCCGAAATGACAAAGTATCACTGATTATAATCAGAGGTGCGGCGTCCCATAAATAACGCTGCGCAATTCATTTACGCCAACCCGCCCCGCTGGACGATCATCATCCTATATAACATAGACTTTCAGCGCCGGTAATGCGCAGGTAGGTGTTCGCCGTGTGTATTGGGCTGGTGTTAAAACAATTGGGCGCAGATTAGATACACTAGCTTAGAAGACAGCATCACACAGCATAGGCTTCACACGAACACATTTGCACTGCGTATTATGCGTGCGAAATTTGCATACGCAATATGTAGCGAATAGAACCCATTGATTTCAATCAGTTCACATTTTTGCAAGCTCATTGGGGGAAAAAAAAGTGCAGCATGTTTTTCCGTAAGTATGGCACATATGAAACTAATTCATCTTAATTGATCATGGAATTCAATAGCAAAAGGCGATAATGTGTGGAGCGGCAAAAGAAGACCTGGCGCCAAAGAACGCGCCGGATGGTACTATCACAGCCGACACCAACATGCAGATGATGGAACTGACAGAAGACGTATGAAACAGAACCACGAGGAGGGGCGGATCCATAAAGTTACTTAGAACCACCCGAATAAATAGGTAGGTATGCGATCTTTCACACGACGCGGGAAATTCTGCACCAAAATCAACAGACTACCTGCAGATTTTCATGCGGATTTGAAATCTGCCTGCAATTCTGCATCAAAATCCAGTTAGATCTGCAGATTTTGGTGCAGAATGCAGCGGCTGTGGATTTGGCCGTGTCCTGCGGTGTAAATCCCTCCCGTGTGAACGCTCCCTCACATTGTTCCCTCTCTTCTGACGGCGCTGAAGTTGTTTTTCCTCAGTCCGCTCTCGTTCCACTTTGGTTTTCACTAGTTCATTAATTAGAACTTATTCTAATGATGAAAACGGTGAATCTCGGACCAAAATTGCGCTCGTGAACGTGCGATGTCCCCGCGGATACGAGGAGTTTATCTGTCAAAAAAGCCTCCCATCATTTCTGTGATGTTGCAATCCTCCGGTGCAAAGATAGAGCACGTCGCTCACGTATATGACGCCATGGGGTTCATATCTATGCGTCTCACAACGCACAAATCTTGCGCAACATAACTATCAGCTGTGCTGAATGAATACAGTTGGAAACAACACAAAAACAGAAAGAACTCAGTGGGTACCAATAGTGGGATTTAAAGGGCTAAATGACTTTGGACCACTAATCTCCGGACACCAACAGACAACGGGGGATGCTCCACATTAACCCCGTAAGGCTTTATTCACACAAGCATTTTTACGCAACTAATTTAGCCGCGGTAAAAAATCGGCGATTATTAGCCTGCAGTAACGGCCGGCCAGCAAAGATAGGACATCAGCAGGTTAAATACGCCGGACGATGTTTTGATGCAGCCGGAAAAGATAGGTCCTGCCCTATCTTTCGACCGCGATCAACCGGCAGCTCCCATAGGCTTCTATGGGAGCTAACGGCAAAGGAGGGGGAGGTAGTTTAGAAGTGGCTAGCCTAAAGACCAGAGTGTTTTGGTCCTAAAGCAACGGACACTTTTAGTGATTTTATGCAGGTTGTGGTTTAATGGCCCTATCTTTATCTTTTTCTCTTCGGCTGTCAAAATAATTAGGTTATTCTCATGACATATGGGTATTTTATCATACCTTTTTCACTTTTTTTTGTTTTTGTTTTATTAGAGGTACTGTGTACAGAAAGTCACATTTATTTTACTTATATTTTCAGACATGTCTATAAACCAACAAGTCATCAAACCCTACTGAGCATGGGGCTCCGAAGCAGACGGATGGTCAATGTACCTGCGCTAACAAAGGTGTATCAAAAGGAGAAGCCTCAATTTGCACGTCAGTATTGGAATAGGACCACCATTCATTAACAAAGGGTTGTCTTCTCCAAGGAGTCACGGTTTCTGCTTCATTGAACGGCTGGACGTTGGGCATCAGGCGAAAAACATCAGAGAACAAACACCCAGCAGCCATTGCTGGAAGAACACAAGTTGGTGGCGGCAGCATTATGGGTTGCTGAACTGGTTTGGTAATAAGCCTATCCCTTGCAGGTCTTGTACACCCTTACTTGCTGTGTCTTCCCTGCCGCAGATGGAATCTTCTGGAAATGTGACATGTCACAAGGCTAGAAGTATCCGACAGTGGTTGGAAGAGCACGATCAACACTCCCAATTATTTCCCTGCCCCCTTATTCCCCAGACTTGAACCCAATCGAGCATTTGGGCGAGCACCTCGATTGTTGTGTTCGCTCTATGGATCCTCCTTACGTACCCGCCGGCAACTGTGGGAAGCATGGCTCCAGATACCTGAGACCACCTACCAGCACCTTACTGACCCACTCCCAGCCCATCCAGCTGCTGTCTGCGGCACACGGAGATCACTCTGGATATTGGCTGGTGGTCAGAATAATGTGACTCCACTTTGTATTATTACATTTAAGGGGTCTTCCGGTTACACAAAGTTGATGTCAAATAAATGCTAATCAAATGTTATTACATTTTGCACTGTGGTTCTGCTTGGGATTTTGTGTCGGTTGTAGTATCATCCATTCCCTTCTTCTGGCACTTAAGAAGTGTTCATTCTCAGGTTGTCCTGTTGGCATTCCAGCGCTACCGGTCGGGCGTGCTCAGTAGAAACAACCAGGGATGGCTTTTTTTCTTTTCAGCTCTTGGGGCCGTTTTGCTGACCAATAGTAGAGCAGCACTTAGCGGAGACGCAGGAAGAATGTACAGAGCGGGAATTGTGTAGAATGTAGTTTCAAGCTGCATATCAGCGGGAAACCGCCTATAACCTGCTGTGCATAAAAATGGCGCAAATACACTTCTTATCTGAAATTTTGAAAATTCTCTTCAAAAAACCGGAATACCCCTTAAAGTTCTCATTCATGAACCAGTAAATAAACATTCTTTGGATTCCTCGGCATCAGCCCTCTGTGTTCCATATATAACATACAGTACAGAAGCTGCAGAGCAGTGACCCCCACCTTCGGGTTCACGCCCGCAGGTTGGCACGCCATACACTTGTTTGCTCTCTGTAGAATTTGAATATTCGCGTACCGCAGTATCTTATCTTGCATTTCAAAACTATTTGAATACAAGTTTGAATTACAAAATGCAAACCTTGAAACCCAACACAAATTCAATTTTCCATAAATACTCTGACATTTTCACCTAAGAGACTTAAAACACTTAAATGGATGAAAAGAATAATTTTCAAATATTCTATTAAGGAATTATGGAAGGAGAATCCCTACTGTATGATCCACATCTATTAGCTGGACAGGAGAGCAGCAACAATGAGCATCTCTGTCTCTGGAGGGCATGGCATGTCCATTTATTGAACATCCATCAGATTTCAATTAGCACCATGTAATGCCTCATTTATCCTGTGGAGGCACTGTAGGGAAATTGAACACTTGCTTCCCATTTCCTCCACAGATTACAGAAAACACTGGGGGTGGGGGAATCATGTGATCTGCTTATTTTTGGGGGATTCTTAAAAAAAATGGTACTCTGGATCCTCCTGAGAGAATCCCTTAAATGAATCAGATCACGCTGCAGTAAAACATGCTGAAGTGTGCAAAAAAATGCATTGTTCATTTTGCAAAAATGCAGCAATCAGACATGCGCAAATATGCTCACGCTGATATGAAGCATGAATTACTTTATTCTTGTGCGTGTATGTTGTGCGTATTTGCACACGCAAAAACACGGAAGCATGTTCCATTGATTTCAATGGGCAATGAAGTTCTATTAGTTTACTATGTGCGATGTTCGTACGCAATGTGCATGAAAGTAGAACTTTAATACAATATGCTTGTGTGAATGAACCCACTGAAATCCATCGGTTCTGTTCACTGTGCAGTCGCTGCACCAATGCGTTTGTGTGAATAAGCCCTCAGGCTGGCTTCCCATGGAAGGATTTTCATGCGCAAAGTTTGCTCATGCGATGCGCAGTGAATAGAACCTGATCATACGCATGTATCTTGGGTGCGCATTGTGGCTGCGCAAAAAAATAGATCATGTGCTATCTTTCTGCGTATTTGCACACCAAAGATCCCAATAGAAGTCAATGGGAATGCGCAGATGTGCACGCAATACGCAGGGAGATGCGAGAAACCCTGCGTAACTCTGCGGCAAAACGAACATATCAGGAACTAATTAGCCATTTCATCAGTGCGTCTGTTTGCCGCGCAGAGATGAACATGCAGGCAGTAAAATACACCGAGACGCGTACAAAAAAAGCCTCGTTCATGGCGCAAAAACATTGTGCTAAGGCGCACGCAATCAGTGGTGTGAAGACGGCCTTCAGGCCTCTTTGTGAGACATCTCTGTACATGTTGGCACGGATCGCAACTCATTGGTTTGCTTTCATGAGCGTATTTTTAATGCGCATTTTGCACACGCAAAAATAGTAGGACTTGCTGTATTTTCTTGCGTTCTACGCAGCAAGGGCCTCTATAGACGTCTATGGGAGGTATGCAAATACGCAAGGGGATGTGTGAAACTTTGTGCAAAACCACAAAAAAAAAAACACTCCCGGACCTCATTAGGTTAAATAGCCTTTAATTCACAAAAAGGCTGTGTCTCACGGGTGTGAAGTGGCCCTGTGTGCGCAAAAGTACAGTAATATGCACAGACACGCAGAGCATCGTTCATGCGCCGGGGCGAGCATTTTTGCACAAGCGGTCTTCTGAATAAGCCCTAAGACTGATTTTTCGGTCCTCTAGTCCCTCAGAATATCCTTCCTGCTCACCTCTGTTGTAGCTGACATTCCCCATGAAGGCGTTATCAATGTTCCAAGAAGTGAGGAGGTGCGAGACCGACCGGAAGCATATTTTTAGGCTGTACGTTTTTTTTTTTGTCTTTTCACAATTTGCAAATTGCAGTTTACTGGTGACACCAATGAAGGTGGAAGTAGTAAGTTTCCACTCCTACCAGAAGCCGAGGACGTACTGTAACTGTGTAACAAATGTAATTTGATGTTGACAAATAACTGTGTCAGTTCATTTCACACCTTGGGGGCTCGTTCACACGAGGGACCTAACTGCGCAAATAATCTGCATGTGGACAGCTTCCATTGAAGTCAATGGAAGCCATCTGATGCACAGCCTGTCCGCAGCTGTCACTGTGGACCGGTCACATAATCCGCGTTATCGCCTAGCGACGGCGCAGCGTCATCTGTACTGCACATGCAGCCGACACATCCGCATTACAGATGAAAAACACTACGGACAGGTAAGCAGGGGTCACCGGCCAGGCACTGGATCTTGCATGTGGAATCTGACCCGGTCCTAAATAGAGCCAGCTTTCTTCTTTTCCGAGTGTTGGACGCAGCTAAACTCCCTCTACCTCCTTTTTTTCCAGCTCCCATAGGAGTCTATGGAGGCTCCTGCGTTGTTTTTTTTTTTTGCGGGGCTAAAATTCCTTCATCGGAATATTTCCATAGAAAACCATTGGTTCTAATAGTTGCGATTTTTTTGCATGGCTAACTGCGCAAATTCCTTCACGTGAACGAGCCCTGAGACACCTGGAAATATCCTGTTGGGACAAACATCTCATCTGAAGCTACCTTGATCCCTACATTTGTTTTTCTGTGATGCAAACATTGGTTTTGGTTTGTCCTAAGGCAAATCTGTCACGACCAAACCAGAACTTCAACATTGTCCACATGGTGCTGCCCACCTTCTTCAGAAGCCGCACCTTGAGCCCCAAATGTATGAGTTCTATAAACTGTTTACTCTGTAGTGAATTAAACTGGTGGAGACGGAGCGGGTCTGTTGACTCAAAGATGACAAATGACTCAGAAGCTCCTGACATTGTAGACACCTCTTTCTTAGAGGCCACTACTATTCCTCGAAAAAGCTGTTCTTTAGCACATCCCAAGTGAAAATGAATCCTTGAGTATCCCATATAATATCCTTAATGTAAATAATTTACTCCTCAAGATGATTAATGGACAGAAACAAAAATGTGGGAGAGTCCGGTTGAGTAAAACTGGAGGAGATCTCTTGACTGTTCAACAACCCTGCTCTTCGGATTCCGGAGACCATGGGTAGACCGGTAGACCAAGGGATGACCATAAGATTGGAGCTTTCTTGATCCTTCGAAAATACTTGTTTGTTTTTGCAGAGCTCTTCACTTTTTGAGTTTGAAAAGGCTTTTTTGGGTGAAGGTGAAGACGGATGGTTATTGGCTGCAATGTCTCAGAAGTATCATTCCATAATGGGCTCTTTGACAAGTATCTCCCACTGTGTGGAGGATTTATGGGCAGCTGAAGCTTTTATTTGTGATGATTGGGAGCTCTATATACAGTATCTACTTGTTCCTTGCTTTTATCGCTGACCGGAGAGCCATCTAAAGTTTCAATAATGAATAATTACACTTTTAACTTGCTATAATCATTTGTCCTACAAGCATTGACGTCCTCGGAGAGCGATCATGCTGATGAAAGGACGGCTGCCATATGGTGCAGCAGAATCCCACACTTCTGCAGATGTGGAGCTTAAAGGCGCAGATATGGGGAGATGATACAGTACATGGCGTAGAGGGGACTCGGGATATGAACAAAGTCAGGAGAAATGGATCAGGTCTGACAAGTTGGTGGAATGCTGAGGAGGAGAATTTCTTTCAGGCCTCCTGATAATAACGAATACAAAGGTTAATTCATTCATTTGGTGCTAGAGCTCATCATGCATTGGAACGATAAAGAGGCATTTATAAAAAGCGTAATTTTGCCACAATCCTACCCCCAAAAATGTCCTTAAATATACAGAGTCACAGATTTTAAATATAATAATGCATGCATCATAATAAAAGGAAGGACAAAAATTAAAAAAACGGTCAAACCCGACATAAAAATCGCAGCCTGACCTATTTTTGTGCTAGACTTGCACAAGGGTATTACATGCAAGTGTGCGGTGTTCCACAGATGGCATAGCACATAGACGGGTGTCTGTATGCTGTGCCATGTGAGTCACACCTGAAATCTTGGGTATAATGTGCTATTGGCCGTGTAAATACGGTCTAAAACAAATACATACCAATTACATGTGTGCATCCAGGTTTCAGCCTCCCCAAAAACTTCAATAAATTACTCAGAAAATTGCTGATTTTGGTGCAGGTCTACTGATGGAAAACCCTTAAAAAGGCCACAAAGATCACAAACAATAAACCATTGTATGTTGAGGGTTGTATATTCTTTTACTGACTACAAGCAAACTTCATCTTTCTGCGTCCAGTCTTAAGGTCCATTTACACACAAATATAATCTTTCAAACAATTGAAAGTTTTAGTGATCATTTTGCATAAAGTGCTAATGAACACTAATGGCCATTAACACTTTATCATCTTCATTTGCATGTAAAAGGGCCTCTGGGAGCTGTTTGCAGAGCTCAGCGTGTGGGCTAGGCTCTGCACACAGCTGCATTGTTCTCGTAGGGGCTGCAGGCAGAATACAATGTAATCTTCTGTCTCTTGTGGACAACAAAGCATGCAGTCTGTTGAGACATACTTTATCACTCTGTGGCTGAACGAAGGATTTTAAGCTTACTTTAAAATCATCGTTCAGACTAAAAGTGCACGATGGCAGCGTTTATATGTAACGATTATTGCTAATTTGCAGTCATTTGAACACATTTTGAGTGATAATCGTTGCATGTAAATGGGCCTTAGGAAATTTTTATAAACGAACTCTTAGTATCTTTTGAATGGATCCTGTGAATCTCTTTGGGATTCTGTTTGGGTTTTGGAATTTTTGACAGCAAGAACATTGAAGCAGTGCTAGGGAGTTAGGACCTCCACCCTGCTTGGGTGACTCTGCTACTATGTCACAGCTCCATAGTAGCTAAACAGAGGCACTGTCACTTAGTGTGCTTTGGGTCGTTGTCCTGCTGCATGACCCACATTCTTCTGAGATTCAGCTCCAAATCATTGTTCCATCCGTGATTGCAAGCTGTTCTGGTCCAGATGCAGCAAAATAAGCCCAAACCATGATGCTAGCACCACTGTGAGGTTTTTATGCGGCTATGCAGTGTTTTTCTTTCTCCAAACATAACACTTCTCATTTTAAGCCCCCAAACTCTATTAAGTCTCATCTGTCCACAAACATTGCTCCACAGCCTTCTGGCTTGTCCAGGTGATCTTTAGCAAACTGCAGAAAGGCTGCAATGATTTTTTTTTTGAGAGCAGCAGCTTTCTCCTTGCAATCCTTCCATGCACACCATTGTTGTTCAGTGTCCTCCTGATGATGAACCCATTAGCACTCATATTAGCTAATGTGAGAAAGGCCTTTACTTGCTTAGAGGTTACCTTGAGTTCCTTTGTGACCTTCTCAAACTATTATACACCTTGCTCTTGGCATGATCTTGGTTGGTCGACCACTCCTGGGGAGGGTAATAATGGTCTTGAATTTCCTCTATTTGTACACAGTCTCTCTGGCTGTGAATTGGAGGAGTCCAAACTCTTTAGAGACAGCTTTGTAAGATCTTCCAGCTTAATGAGCACCAACAGCTCTTCTTCTGAGCCCCTCAGAAATCTCCTTTATTTGTGTCAGGACATACTTCCAAAAGCATGTTGTGAAGATCAGACTTTGAAAGATCCCTGTTCTTTAAATAAAGCAGGTCGCCGACTCACACCTGATTGATTGAAAACGCCTGATTCAAAGTTCACCTTCAAATTATCTGCTTATCCTAAAGGTTCACATACTTTTGCCACTTACAGACATGTGATATTGGATCATTTCCCTCAACAAATAAATGGCCAAGGCTAATATTTTTGACTCACTTGTTTGATTGACATAGTAACATAGTATTTAAGACTGAAAAAAGACATATGTCCTTCTAGTTCAGCCTATTTCCCCCCAATGTTGATCCAGAGGAAGGCAAAAAGATTCCCACAAGGTAGAAGCCAATTCCCTCCAAGTCTGGCAATCGGAATAATCCCCGGATCACCGACCCTTCTGAAGTTATTAATGAAGATAGCATGTAATATTGTATTACTAACGAAAGGTGTCCAGGCCCCACTTATACTCTTTTATCAAATTTGTCATCGCCATGTCCTCAGACAGAGAGTTCCATCATCTCACTGCTCTTACAGTAAAGAACCCTCTTCTATGTCGGTGTAGAAACCTTCTTTCTTCTAGATATAGGGGCGCCCTCTTGTCACCTAATGTACCTCTTAATCAACTTTTAGGACTTGTGTGAAAATCTGATGTAATTTTAGGTTAAATATAAGCAGAAATCTGAGTAATTCTGAAGGGTTCACAAACTTTCAAGTACCACTGTAAATGCATTCTACATGTTCCTACATGTTATATGGTTTCCAGCACTGTGGATGTGTGAAGAGGCTATATTGTAAGATTATATTCGAGAGAGTGTAGAGCTTTATCTAAAGTGGGACGCTCCGGATCCGTGAAGAGACATTGAAGAGAGTTGGCAATGACTGGCTACTTGTTTTCATTCCCCGAATCATACCTCTGAGACCTTAATGGCAGTACGTGTATCATCAAGCCCAGGATGAGAGCTCGGTTGTCCACCTGAGCTCAATATTTCAAAGTCACTGCGGGACTCAAGCAATTTAGAAATAATTATCCAGCCAAAGCGAAATCCTATCTTCTGGGTTTACAAGGGAATTAACACGGGCAGCTTAATTACAGTATGTAAAGTGGCCATTGTGCTGTCATTGGGGCGGATATCTTCTGCGCGGAAGTAGGGTTCTGTTATCAGGGCAAGGGAAGATATAGGATTATTCCAACTTATCCCAAGCATTTAATGGAAACTGGTGCATGAGACCTGCAGCCATATGTAAAGAGGGAGAGCGCTCACACAGAATATCGCCATGTAGTCTGACAATGGCACAATCAGCGATGTGTGCAGGATTGGGATCTTCATTAGGAGCTCAAATAAACCTAATGGTGTCCTGAGGCTGCACACAAGGTATGACATCAACATGACATCACAGTCATCAACATGATGTGGTCGGGTAAAGGTACCTGCACCCGGGGCGGCTACCACTTCTCGGAGGCACTTGGGTTTAGCTCACCTAAAAACCAAGTGACTATTGGACCGGGCAAACAGGCAGTCGCTCATCTATGAATGACTGCCTGTTTGTAGGGAATTAAGGCCAGGCTCACATGAGCGGATTTGACTTGCCGTGGTTAAACGTGGGCATTGAAAGACATGCATTTTCAAATTTTCCTTCACACTCACGGATACAAATTGCGTATTCTGCAAGCGGGACAAAATCGCAGCATGCTCTATTTTACCTTGGAATCCACGTAGATGGCCCCCATTGATGACAATGGATGTGTTTCCGAACAGGAACCCATACGCAATTAAAATTGCATATCTGCTGTGGGTATCTGCGTCATCACAAAGCGACGTCCATGTTAGCCTGGGCCTAAGGCAGGCAACCGGAAGAGATCTCTGTCCACTCCACCTCTATTCTCATTTTTCTATTGATGTAGCTGTCTGACAGCTTGTTTTTTGCGGGACGAGTTGTGTTTTTTAATGGTACTATGTAATGTGCCATATAATGTACAGAAAAAACTTTAAAAAATTCTAAGTAGAGTGAAATGGGAAAAAATCCCACAATTCCACCATCCTTGGGGTGGACCTTGTTTCTATGGCGTACACACTGCAGAAGGAATGACATGATAACGGGTCGGTATGATCACTACAATACCAAATTTATATTTTTTCTTTTGCTGTACTACTTTTAAAAAATAAAATATTTTTGGAGAAAAATAAAATTATTTTCTTCCGCCATCTTCTGACAGCGAAAACGTTTTTATGTTTCAGTTAACATAGTTGTGTGCGGACTTGTTTTTGCTGGACACCTTGTAGTTTCTTTTGGTACCATTTTGGAGGACCTGCGACTTTTCAATTACTTTTTATTACATTTTTTCTTGGAGGCAGGGGGGACCAAAAAAGCTCAATTCTGAGGTTGTGTATTTCGTTTTCTGGCGACGTTCACCATGCGGGATAAATAATGTATTACTTTCATAGTTCCAACTTTTATAGATGTAGTGATACCAAATATGTTATTTTTTTGTTTTTTTAAGGCTTGTCTTTAAACTTTTACTTTATTTTATTTTTTCCAATCATTAATAAAACTTTTTTATTATTTATCTTTACATTTTTTTTTAGTCCCCACAGAGGACTTGAACTTGCGAACTTGATCGCTCATGCAGTATGCAGTATACTGTAATACAATCTTACATTATACTGCATTTTGACAGGATTATATACAGAGGCTCAACAGACTGTATCACACATGATATGCTTGGATACATTAACTCAGCAGCTCCGCCCTGTCCCGCCCCTCCCATTGCAAACAGTGGCGAGGGCCGGAGAGATGGCGGAGAGGGGGTGGGAGCTCAGTGCACTCCAATCGGCCCGCCTCCTCCCCTGCAGAAAGGGACACTGAAAATAGAGCATGCGCATATAATTTTGCGCAAACAAAATTTTTCGTGCAGAATACGCTGTGCAAATATATTCATGTGAATCGGCTTAGATACACCAGATCCGCACACTTCAATGATGGGATTAGTTCAAATCTCCTGAAATGACTTCACAATGTTGGTCAATATTGAGGTTTCTAAAGAGATCGGATGTAACACTTCTAGATTCATAATTGGGCGAGACATTCAGCCTCTTCTTCCTCCAGCATCCCCATCAATCATACATGCGCACCCTAAGTCCTATGTGCTACCGGGGGATCATTACTGGTCCATCCTCTCAAGCTGCACGGCCACCTAGAGACACGATGTTTCTTTCCTTATAAACAGTTGCAGTGCCTGAATATAAATTGTTACATTCCAGCAATTTCCCGGCTTCCTCCGGCACAGCTGTGGCAGAGCGAGGCTTCCCCGCAGACGAGGCTCATCCATAAAAGGAGCAATGAGCTGGATGGATCTGAGCTCCAGATGGAATCACAAGACTGGAGATTGTTTGATATCCGCAGAGGTGCACATCTGAGGGATTATCATTGTGGAGTTCAGGGTAGGAGACTAGTCCTAAAAGCTCCGGTTAACCCCGACACCTCACACTCCGCTCTGCCTTTCATTCGAAACATTTGACATGTAAAAATAGAGACATCACCCAGTTACAGAATGATGGAATCGCTGCCATTATCCTGCAGGCAAAGTAACACATAAGCAATTTGTGACCGAAAATCAGTTACATCATTCATTGGCTAGTATAGGGGCACTGGTTAATGATACAAATGGTGGTAGCTATAGGGGATGGATGGATGTATCTCCACGTAACACATAGGTGTTAGCTTGTTGTGTGTCCTCTGTCATGTCTTGATCTCAGGTTGTGGAGATTGTATACACAATTTGTCCAAAAAAACCCACGCCCCTAGAAGAAGTTTTATCATAAAACTCAGGCATGCATTAACATCTTAAGCAGATATGCAAATGACTAGAGTTGTGGTGATTAGATGAACGGTCTTGTCACTTGAGGCCATAAAAGTGGTTCCCCCCTTGGCCTAAAAGAGGCTCTCAGAGGTTCCTTCTGTGTAGTGACCTCTTCTTCTGCTTGTAGAGCTTGTTGACCACTAGACGCCTCTACGACGCAGAGAAGAGATTTCATCCAGTTAATAAGATTTGAGAGGGGCGCATTATTGCAATGCGAGAAGTTGGATATCGACAATTGCCGGACTATTACGAGGTCGGAAGACTAGTGGATGTGTGAGGGTACACAAGGTGGGTGGACTCAGGACGCCCATGACAGACCACCAGTAGGGAGGATCATTTAAACTTCCGATAGGCACTAGCAGCTCCAACCATTGTCTGCCATCCAGAGACAGGTGGCACCATTGTTACAGGCCCATGTGTCTGCCAGAACCATTTCCAGGCACTCAGCTGAAGGACTTTTGGTCTCATGGCGCCCATTATGTGTATCGCTTTGTCATCCACCATCACCTGACCAAACAAGACTGCTATGAAGTGGACCCGGTTATGTTCATCCACGAATCCAGGTTTAGTTTTGGCACTAACGACGGCCGTGTTCGTGTCTGGAGATTTAGTGGTGAGCACTTTAATCCTGCCTTTGCTGTGGAGTGGCACACTGCCCCCTGCTGGAGTGATGGTCTGGGGTTCCATTGCATATGACAGTTGGTCACCCCTAGTAGTGGTACGAGGGACAATGACAGCTCAGCGATATGTTCAGGACATCCTGCAGCCACGTGTGTTCCTCTCATGGCGGCTTCCAAGAGGCAGCAGGATAATGCTCGGCCGCACACACAAGTGGGTCACAGGAATGTCGCTACCACATTGTCACACTTTAATGGCTGCCCAGTCGCAACAATTATTGCCAATGGGACCATCTGGAATGCCAACTTCGACAGCCTATGGGTTTGCATGATATAGAGGCTCAGTTACAGCAAAGGTAGAGCATAATGCTGCAGAATAACATACAGAACCTGTATGCCTCCATGCTTACATCTTGCATCTAAACTAGAGGCGGCCCAACAAGGTGCTAGAGCCTCCATGCCCACTTGTATCACATCTTTTATGCAAACTAGACATGGGACAACAGGGAATTAGAGCCTCCATGCTTCCCCCCTGTATGACATCTTGTATCCAAGCTAGTAGTGGTACAACAGGGTACTAGAGCCTGCACGCCTGCTCATATCACATCTTGTATCCAATCTAGAGGCGGTACAACAGGGTACTAGAGCCTCCATGCTAACTGGTATCACATCTGGTATCCAAGCTAGAGGCAGTACAACAGGGTACTAGAGCCTCCATGTCTACCCGTATCACATCTTGTATCCAAGCTAGAGGCGGTACAACAGGGTACTAGAGCCTCCATGTCCGCCTGTATCACATCTTGTATCCAAGCTAGAGGCAGTACAACAGGGTACTAGAGCATCCATGCCTGCATCACATCTTGTATCCAAGCTAGAGGCAGTACAACAGGGTACTAGAGCCTCCATGCCCACCTGTATCACATCTTGTATCCAAGCTAGAGGCAGTACAACAGGGTACTAGAACCTCCATGTCCGCCTGTATCACATCTTGTATCCAAGCTAGAGGCAGTACAACAGGGTAGTAGAGCCTCCGTGCCCGTATCATATCTTGTATCCAAGCTAGAGGCAGTACAACAGGGTCCTAGAGCCTCCATGCCCGCCCGTATCATATCTTGTATCAAAGCTAGAGGCGGTACAACAGGGTACTAGAGCCTCCATGCCTGTCTGTATCACATCTTGTATCCAAGCTAGAGGCAGTACAACAGGGTACTAGAGCCTCCATGCCTGTCTGAATCACATTTTGTATCCAAGCTAGAGGTGGTACAACAGGGTACTAGAGCCTCCATGCCCACCTGTATCACATCTTGTATCCAAGCTAGAGGCAGTACAACAGGGTACTAGAGCCTCCATGCCCACCCATATCACATCTTGTATCCAAGCTAGAGGCGGTACAACAGGGTACTAGAGCCTCCATGCCCACCCATATCACATCTTGTATCCAAGCTAGAGGCAGTACAACAGGGTACTAGAGCCTCCATGCCTGCCTGTATCACATCTTGTATCCAAGCTAGAGGCGGTACAACAGGGTACTAGAGCCTCCATGCCTGCCTGTATCACATCTTGTATCCAAGCTAGAGGCGGTACAACAGGGTACTAGTTTCTCCCTACGAGCGGTCAGTTTTCCACAATGAATGTTCCTTTTTCTCTATATTGTTGTCACTTCCTTATATCAATGTTACAATCACACATTTGATTCCTCCTAGGGAATGGATTGTTTGACAATGAGTGTATAAACACCAATGGTCCCTTCTACTTACACCTGATCCCCATTTCTGCCTGCGGCAAACACCAGCGCCCAGCTGTCATCTGCCTCTGTATGGGTTGACTCGCCGCCACAAAGCTTAGATGTGTAATTTCCATAGCAGCTGGGGCCCGGGGTTGTGATTAGCCCTTAGTACAGGACCAGGCTCAGGACTATAGTATACAGTTAGAAGGGACTATCTATCATCTGCAGTTTCTTAAGTCACTTGTGCTGGAGGTCACATTGTTGTTATTTGTGACAAATGTATCAAATGCCGTCCTCTGATGGTAAATTAGTCACATCTGTAAATACGTCCAGAGACGTGGAGTCACCTCTTACATCACCCAGCTAAAGGGGTGAAATTGGGACAAATTTTGGGACTTTTTAAAAAGTCACTTTTCCTAAATTTGTCTAAAAACCTCAATCCTTTTAGACTCCACCCCAGTCTAAAGCGCCACACCTCAGTATGGACACAAGCATGTCCATTTAGGATTAAAAAAAACGCAAACACATTTATATAGTATTTGCACTACAAACTTCCCCTCTCCAAGCAAGATGGAAGGACCCCTGTCCCTTACTAATCAGGGAAAGTGGAGCACCCTTACCTAAAAGCGGAGTGCTCGTCCCGATAAGGTCGGCCACACTGTCTTCATCTGGGACCTAGCTATCCCTGATCAGGAATCTGGAGAGAAGCACCAAAAATACACATAGGACACGACACTGTTCACACACACTGAACAGGAATGCACATTGAGCACGTCTGGCCACCTGCACAGACATAATATACGTCACTGTTCACACCAACATACCAGGTTGTGCATACAACAAATAACAGGAACCCCCCTCAGAGCTCACATGCATACAGATGGTAAACCATAGCCAGTCCAAGTGTCCTCATACCAGGGGAATAGAGAGTCAGCCAGCATGCCAACATAGGGAACAGTGTCAAGCATCACCCATCTGACACTCACAAGATATCAGACGTCTGGATGCTGCGCCTGCCCAGAGATAGGGAGAAACCTGCGGGCCGCCTGCATCTGCGTGGTCACCATACCACACACTAAACAATGCAAGCACCCCAGAACGAAAGGAGGGGAGGAACAGCAGGTGCCCAGGCCATCCTCAGGGAAGGAGAGAGGGACACTACAGACAAGCATGTACCACACCAGTGGGATTTACACGGAGTAAAGCACTAGAATGACCAGCAATCTCTCACAAGAGTTTGCTGGTATTTATCTGCTGCAGATGAAGGAGATTGGCTGATGGAGAATACCACACCCAGCCAGCTCAATTGACCCCTCCCTACCTGTGAAGGTGTGCACAAGGAAACCTGTAGAATCGCAGGTCACAGATGCACAACCTTAACAACACCTCACCCCTTCCCATCCAGCGAAGAAGCCTTGGTCCCTGCTCCTATTATCCCAGGAAAAATTGTATTTGACACATGCTGTTTATTGTGCACATGACTGCTCGGTCAGTCACAGGCTTCAGCAGTCACTTGCTGTTCATGGCAAAGTCACCACTGTTTCACATACTTGCTTTTAGAAGTCAAGACCTACAAGTAGATGATATTACTTTTAAGAAAAGTATCATGGAGGCGGGACTGACAGTGATGCTTTTTTTGCAAAAGAAGAGGTGGTTGTCACCATTAAGGGGGTTTTCCAGGCAGTGCCTGCTGTCACAGCCAGGATACACCGGGGTTCAGGTAAAAGCCGCTGCCCCGACCCCTGTGTGGTGGCCAGTGTTTGTAACTGCAGGCACAACTGTCATTGAAATAAATGGGACCCCAGCCTGAATTTAAGAGCGTATCCGGTGTATCCTGGCACTGACAGCGGGCGCTGCCTGAAAAAACCCCTTTAACGTTTATCACCACCAACACCATTTTATTTTAGGGTACCTATCCAATTTTAATTTTCCGCATCCACTAAGGCTAAGCAACCTACTATCTGGGGGTGTTGAAGATTGGGATCACTACATACAAATTAAGAAGCCTAAGACCATTTAGCCATTAATAAGCCGTGAGAATGAGCGAAGCATTCCGATTGGCCAAAAAGTTCAGACGTCCTACCCAGCAAAGAGCTTGTGTAATTTTTGACTTCCTCTTGGTGCACCTTAGGTAAAGGGTCTGCCATTATGGCTAGGTAGAGACATCTAAACCATCTTCCTGATTCCTATTGCAGATGCCGGGCACACCCCAGACTCGCCCAGGCTTTGCGCTCCTTTTCCGCTGGATTAATGCACACAGTAATGAGTGTTCATTCTTACTGCTGTCCTTATTACATCTCAAAGTCAAAGGATCATTTATCAAAAGATACTCAACTTTGTATTCAAGGAGAGGGGTGTGTAATTTACAGGGAGGGGGTGCTGCAGGGCTGGGGATTGAGATTAATGATTTATGAGGCATTTGGGGAGATTTAAAGGATTCGGCTTCCTATAAGAATGGGGTCAGGTGCCCTATTCAAATCAACATGAAAATTAAATAAGGAAATTGCACTTTTAAATGGCTGGGGAAATAGGGTTATCGGAGGGGACTCTGTTATTAACCTTGAGCTAGGAATATTCGCTGTGGAGGCCTTGTGTTGGAATACATCTCTCAGCGAGTATATAGACTTCTATAATGTATGGTCTATCACCACTTCCCAGCCCAGAGGTTTTGTATTTGCTGCCATGCGGGGCACTCATAATTTTTATTATGGCAACTGAAAATATTGGCCTGGGCACATGTGAGATCCACCATTCACAGGTCAGTTCTTTCCATCCTAACCAACAGTAAATATATCTCAGAAATAGATTTACTCCCAAGCTGTTGGTTTGGAATATTTAATCTTATTGTGCTCCCTGGGAAGGTGCAGGGACCAAGTGCTCCTGCAGGGGCTCACTTCACTTGCTGAGCATGGGTGGATTCTATTGGGTTTCCCTGAATTCAGCTGTAACAGGATCCTCAGGACGCCAGTACAACGGAATAATCCGGCTCAAGCTCAATGTTACCCTTCCTGCCCCAAAAGCTACTTTCTATCAGATGTAGGCAGGCGGTGCAATTAAGTTTTTGCGCTGCCTGCATTCCTCTGCAGATGCCAGGCCTGTTATTGCGCCCCTCCTTCTCTGGACCTGACGTTCTATCTTGCTTTGGGCTGCGCAGTGAGTTCCCATCCCGGGAGCAGAGAGGATAGTGGTGCCGGGGAATACTGTGCTCTGCAGCAGTGGCACTATGACTGCCCGGTCTCCGCTGCCCATTTGCCAGTTATCCTTTCAAGGATCAAAGCCAGGTGGTAGGTTTATGACTGCCGCTTGTTCTGTGCAGACCACCCTGCTCCTCTGTTTGAATTGTCATTTTTTGGGGGACATACAACACTTTTTTTATTTCAGGGACACATTGTAAACTATTATTCATTTATGTGGGCACAGTTTGTTATCACTTATTAATCAGGGTGCACAGTATAGATTATTATTTATTGCTGGGGCGAAGTATATTATACATTATATCGAGGCGCAGTGAGTAGTACTATTTTTCGGTGACACAGTGTGTAGGACTATTATTTTCAGATGAGCCAAAGACGGGCAAAAACTCTGCAGAGGTAAAGTCTAGGTGGAGATGTCATGGAGGTCTGGACCAGATGGAGGACAAAACGAGCAAGTCCAGAAGACGTCACCTGTGAGTTACTGAGGGTTATTCTGTATTCTGTCTCTAAATGCATCACTTCAGTATTGTGATCACATATAGGGTGTCCATCATTCTAGTTTGCAATGCTACACCTCTGCATAGCCTTACAATTGTTCAGATTATACTGAGAATTGTAATTTCACATGGTAAAAACTTCTGTGGGATACGATGGATTGTTAATAATTAGAGATGAGCGAGTATACTCACTGAGGCACATTATTCGAGCGAGTAGTGCCTTAGCCAAGTATCTCCCCGCTTGTCTCTAAAGATTCGGGGGCCGGCGCGGGTGACAGGTGAGTTGCGGCGGGGAGCGGGGGGGAGAGAGCGAGAGAGAGATCTCCCCTCTGTTCCTCCCCGCTCTCCCCCGCCGCTCCCCGCCCCCCGCCGGCGTCCGAATCTTTAGAGACGAGCGGGGAGATACTCGGCTAAGGCACTACTCGCTCCAGTAATGTGCCTTAGCGAGTATACTCGCTCATCTCTATTAATAATGCTTTGGTATGCTGAATCATTATTTCAGTGATACCCACATATATGATATTGCCTAAACGTAATGACCCATATAGTACAGTCCATGTTATCTTAACAGAATGCTAAATAATGTAACAAAAAAATGTTGAAAACAATGTTGCAATTTTACTGCTGCATGTGTCATGGCAGTCCTCTAAGGGCCCCACTGAGATTCTGTGACCCAAGGGCCCGCATAATCCTGAAGCCGCCCCTGCCTCTGTTAATACTTTATTTGTATGACTGCATTCTTGTTGTCTATTTACTTTGACTTTAAAAACCTTTCAATGCCCTATTTCATATGGAGTTGTCCTAACTAGACAACTCCTGTCTATAAGCCCTAGTTGGCCTTACAGAAGTCATAGAAAAGGGTCCTCATTCGCAAACCCCCTTTCCCCTTTAGCTAGAATGGAGAGCTGCTGGATAGAGTGGCTTCCACTCGTATATGACCTGCCCTTCATCTCACAGATGCCCTTGTGTAGACATGCCAATGCTCTAAAAGGGCAGTCTATATCTTGAAAAGTCTTCCCCTGCCAATCATGAAGTATTCTTGGTTATATCTGGGACCCTCTCGCTATGGAGGGTGCCTGAATTTGTGGTCTTCTGTCCCAGCTTAAGGTGCTATTAGTGTTTTCTGAATCTCTGGTGCCTGATTTCAGGTATTCCTGACTTTGTTGCGTTCTCTGCTCCTGACCTTGGCTCGTTATACTGACCATGCTTCTTTCTATTTCCTGCCCTGACCTCTGGCCTGCTTACTGTGCTGAGTCGGTTCTCCATGATCTGATTTTCGATGTGTCCTAGAGATGAGCGAACACCAAAATGTTCGGGTGTTCGTTATTCGTAACGAACTTCCCGTGATGCTCGAGGGTTCGTTTCGAACAACGAACCCCATTGAAGTCAATGGGCGACCAGAACATTTTTGTATTTCGCCGATGCTCGCTAAGGTTTTCATGTGTGAAAATCTGGGCAATTCAGGAAAGTGATGGGAATGACACAGTGACGGATAGGGCAGGCGAGGGGCTACATGTTGGGCTGCATCTCAAGTTCACAGGTCCCACTATTAAGCCACAATACCGGCAAGAGTGGGCCCCCCCCCTCCCAACAACTTTTACTTCTGAAAAGCCCTCATTAGCATGGCATACCTTTGCTAAGCACCACACTACCTCCAACAAAGCACAATCACTGCCTGCATGACACTCCACTGACACTTCTCCTGGGTTACATGCTGCCCAACCGCCCCCCCTCCCCCCCACAGCGCACACCAAAGTGTCCCTGCGCAGCCTTCAGCTGCCCTCATGCCACACCACGCTCATGTCTATTTAGAATTGCGTCTGCCATGACGAGGGACCGCAGGCACACACTGCAGAGGTTGGCACGGCTAGGCAGCGACCCTCTTTAAAAGTGGCGGAGCGATAGCCCACAATGCTGTACAGAAGCAATGATAAATAGAATCCTGTGCCACCGCCATCAGGAGCTGCACACGTGGGCATAGCAATGGGGAACCTATGTGCCACACACTATTCATTCTGTCAAGGTGTCTGCATACCCCAGTCAGACCGGGCTTTTTAATTCATAGACACAGGCAGGTACAACTCCCTATTGTGAAGTCCCTGTCGACCCACAGCATGGGTGGCTCCCTGGAACCCACCGGCGGTACACAGAAATATCCCATTGCATTGCCCAACACAGCTGAGGTAGTAATGTCGTGCTTAATGCAGGTGGGCTTCGGCCCACACTGCATGCCCCAGTCTGACTGGGGTTCTTTATAAGTGTACAGATGTAGTAAAAACTCCGTGTGCACCTACAGCATGGGTGGGTGCCAGGAAGCCACCGGCGGTACATAGAAATATCCCATTGCATTGCCCAACACAGCTGAGGTAGTAATGTTGTGCTTAACCCTTTCCAATCCAATTTGTATATGGTTTTCCTAGGGGGCTTACTCTTTTTCTGCTGTTATACAACGGCGCTATATGCTGGCTAAAGCCAGTACTGCATGAGCTGACACGTAGGATAGGCTCCGACAGCAGAGAGGCTGGCAATATACAGTAAGAGAACCCCGACGGACGTCTACCAACAACGGAGCTGTACAGCCTTAAACCCTAATGTCTTCACAGGTCACACAGTGGACTGGAAAGGGTTAATGCAGGTGGGTTTCGGCCCACACTGCATGCCCCAGTCAGACTGGGGTTCTTTACAAGTGGACACATGTAGGTTTAACTCCCTGTGGACCCACTGCCTGGGTGGGTGCCAGGAAGCCACCGGCGGTACATAGAAATATCCCATTGCATTGCCCAACACAGCTGAGGTAGTAATGTCGTGCGTAATACAGGTGGGCTTCGGCCCACACTGCATGCCCCAGTCAGACGGGTTCTTTAGAAGTGTACAGAAGTATTAAAAACTCAGTGTGCACCTACAGCATGGGTGGCTCCCTGGAACCCACCGGCGGTACACAAAAATATCCCATTGCATTGCCCAACACAGCTGAGGTAGTAATGTCGTGCGTAATGCAGGTGGGCTTCGGCCCACACTGCATGCCCCAGTCAGACTGGGGTTCTTTACAAGTGGACACATGTAGGTTTAACTCCCTGTGGACCCACTGCCTGGGTGGGTGCCAGGAAGCCACCGGCGGTACATAGAAATATCCCATTGCATTGCCCAACACAGCTGAGGTAGTAATGTCGTGCGTAATACAGGTGGGCTTCGGCCCACACTGCATGCCCCAGTCAGACGGGTTCTTTAGAAGTGTACAGAAGTATTAAAAACTCAGTGTGCACCTACAGCATGGGTGGCTCCCTGGAACCCACCGGCGGTACACAAAAATATCCCATTGCATTGCCCAACACAGCTGAGGTAACGTCAGCTGTAATGCAGGTGGGCTAAAAATTAATTTGATTACACTGTAGGCGAGGGCCCACAAAAATTGCTGTATCAACAGTACTAATGTACATCCCAAAAATTGGCCATGGCCAGCCAAGAGGGCAGGTGAAACCCATTAATCGCTTTGGTTAATGTGGCTTAAGTGGTAACTAGGCCTGGAGGCAGCCCAGTGTAACGAAAAATTGGTTCAAGTTAAAGTTCCAATGCTTTTAAGCGCATTGAAACTTATAAAAATTGTTCAGAAAAATTATTTGAGTGAGCCTTGTGGCCCTAAGAAAAATTGCCCGTTCAGCGTGATTACGTGAGGTTTCACGAGGAGGAGCAGGAGGAGGAGGAGGAGGAATATTAGACACAGATTGATGAAGCACAAATGTCCCCGTTTTGGATGGTGAGAGAGAACGTAGCTTCCATCCGCGGGTGCAGCCTACGTATTGCTTACGTATCGCTGCTGTCCGCTGGTGGAGAACAGAAGTCTGGCGAAATCCAGCCTTTGTTCATCTTGATGAGTGTTAGCCTGTCGGCACTGTCGGTTGACAAGCGGCTACGCTTATCGGTGATGATTCCCCCAGCCGCACTAAACACCCTCTCCGACAACACGCTAGCCGCAGGACAAGCAAGCACCTCAAGGGCATACAGGGCTAGTTCAGGCCACGTGTCCAGCTTCGACACCCAGTAGTTGTAGGGGGCAGAGGCGTCACCAAGGATGGTCGTGCGATCCGCTACGTACTCCCTCACCATCCTTTTGCAGTGCTCCCGCCGACTCAGCCGTGACTGGGGAGCGGTGACACAGTCTTGGTGGGGAGCCATAAAGCTGGCCAGGCCCTTAAAGACTGTTGCACTGCCTGGGATGTACATGCTGCTCGATCTACGCACATCCCCTGCAACATGGCCCTCGGAACTGCGCCTTCTGCCACTAGCGCTGTCGGCTGGGAATTTTACCATCAGCTTGTCCGCAAGGGTCCTGTGGTATAGCAACACTCTCGAACCCCTTTCCTCTTCGGGAATCAGAGTGGGCAGGTTCTCCTTATACCGTGGATCGAGCAGTGTGTACACCCAGTAATCCGTAGTGGCCAGAATGCGTGCAACGCGAGGGTCACGAGAAAGGCATCCTAACATGAAGTCAGCCATGTGTGCCAGGGTACCTGTACGCAACACATGGCTGTCTTCACTAGGAAGATCACTTTCAGGATCCTCCTCCTCCTCCTCCTCCTCAGGCCATACACGCTGAAAGGATGACAGGCAATCAGCCGGTGTACCGTCAGCAGCGGGCCAAGCTGTCTCTTCCCCCTCCTCCTCATCCTCCTCATGCTCCTCCTCCTCCTCCTGTACGCGCTGAGAAATAGACAGGAGGGTGCCCTGACTATCCAGCGGCATACTGTCTTCCCCCGCCCCCGTTTCCGAGCGCAAAGCAGCTGCCTTTATGGTTTGCAGGGAATTTCTCAAGATGCATAGCAGAGGAATGGTGACGCTAATGATTGTAGCATCGCCGCTCACCACCTGGGTAGACTCCTCAAAATTACCAAGGACATGGCAGATGTCTGCCAACCAGGCCCACTCTTCTGAAAGGAATTGAGGAGGCTGACTCCCACTGCGCCGCCCATGTTGGAGTTGGTATTCGACTATAGCTCTACGCTGTTCATAGAGCCTGGCCAACATGTGGAGCGTAGAGTTCCACCGTGTGGGCACGTCGCACAGCAGTCGGTGCACTGGCAGCTTAAAGTGATGTTGCAGGGTGCGCAGGGTGGCAGCGTCCGTGTGGGACTTGCGGAAATGTGCGCAGAGCCGGCGCGCCTTTACGAGCAGGTCTGACAAGCGTGGGTAGCTTTTCAGAAACCGCTGAACCACCAAATTAAAGACGTGGGCCAGGCATGGCACGTGTGTGAGGCTGCCGAGCTGCAGAGCCGCCACCAGGTTACGGCCGTTGTCACACACGACCATGCCCGGTTGGAGGCTCAGCGGCGCAAGCCAGCGGTCGGTCTGCTGTGTCAGACCCTGCAGCAGTTCGTGGGCCGTGTGCCTCTTATCGCCTAAGCTGAGTAGTTTCAGCACGGCCTGCTGACGCTTGCCCACCGCTGTGCTGCCACACCGCGCGACACCGACTGCTGGCGACATGCTGCTGCTAACACATCTTGATTGTGAGACAGAGGAGGAGGAGGAGGAGGAGGGTGCTTTAGTGGAGGAAGCATACACCTCCGCAGATACCACCACCGAGCTGGGGCCCGCAATTCTGGGGGTGGGTAGGACGTGAGCGGTCCCAGGCTCTGACTCTGTCCCAGCCTCCACTAAATTCACCCAATGTGCCGTCAGGGAGATGTAGTGGCCCTGCCCGCCTGTGCTTCTCCACGTGTCCGTAGTTAAGTGGACCGTGGCAGTAACCGCGTTGGTGAGGGCGCGCACAATGTTGCGGGAGACGTGGTCGTGCAGGGCTGGGACGGCACATCGGGAAAAGTAGTGGCGACTGGGAACTGAGTAGCGCGGGGCCGCCGCCTCCATGATACTTTTGAAGGACTCCGTTTCCACAACCCTATACGGCAGCATCTCAAGGCTGATGAATTTTGCGATGCGGACGGTTAACGTTTGAGCGTGCGGGTGCGTGGCGGCGTACTTGCGCTTGCGCTCGAACACTTGCGCAAGCGACGGCTGAACGGTGCGCTGAACTACACTGCTGGATGGGGCCGAGGACAGCGGAGATGAGGGTGTGGGTGCAGGCCATGAGGCGGTAGTGCCTGTGTCCTGAGAGGGGGGTTGCATCTCAGTGGCAGGTTGGGGCACAGGGGGAGAGGCAGGGGTGCAAACCGGAGGCGGTGAACGGCCTTTGTCCCACCTTGCGGGGTGCTTGGCCATCATATGTCTACGCATGGTGGTGGTGGTGAGGCTGTTGGTGTTGGCTCCCCGGCTGAGCTTTGCGCGACAAAGGTTGCACACCACTGTTCGTCGGTCGTCAGGCGTCTCTGTGAAAAACTGCCAGACCTTAGAGCACCTCGGCCTCCGCAGGGTGGCATGGCGCGAGGGGGCGCTTTGGGAAACACTTGGTGGATTATTCGGTCTGGCCCTGCCTCTACCCCTGGCCACTGCACTGCCTCTTGCAACCTGCCCTGCTGATGCCCTTGACTCCCCCTCTGAAGACCTGTCCTCCTGAGTAAGCGTTGCACACCAGGTGGGGTCAGTCACCTCATCGTCCTGCTGCTCTTCCTCCGAATCCTCTGTGCGCTGCTCCCTGGGACTTACTGCCCTTACTACTACCTCACTGCAAGACAACTGTGTCTGATCGTCATCGTCCTCCTCACCCACAGAAAGTTGTTGAGACAGTTGGCGGAAGTCCCCAGCCTCTTCCCCCGGACCCCGGGAACTTTCGAATGGTTGGGCATCAGTGACGATAAACTCCTCTGGTGGGAGAGGAACCGCTGCTGCCCAATCTAAGCAGGGGCCCGAGAACAGTTCCTGGGAGTGTTCCCGCTCCTGAGCAGGTGTCATTGTAGTGGAGTGAGGAGGCTGGGAGGAAGGAGGAGCAGCAGACAGAGGATTCGGATTGGCAGCAGTGGACGGCGCAGAACTGCGGGTAGACGATAGGTTGCTCGAAGCACTTTCTGCCATCCAGGACAGGACCTGCTCACACTGCTCATTTTCTAATAACCGTCTCCCGCGTGGACCCATTAATTGGGCGATGAATGTGGGGACGCCAGAAACGTGCCTCTCTCCTAATCGCGCAGCAGACAGCTGCGACACACCTGGATCAGGAGCTTGGCCTGTGCCCACACCCTCACTTGGCCCTCCGCGTCCTCGGCCACGTCCACGTCCACGTCCTCTAGGCTTACCCCTACCCCTCAGCATGCTGTATTACCAGTGATTAGATTTCCCAGGCAGGAAATAAATTGGCGCAAGACTGCAGGCCAAATATAATTTTTGCCCTTTTTGGAAAACGAAAGGCCCCACTGCCTCTAGTGAATGAATTATCTAAGTTTAATAACTGTGCTGTGTCCCTGCTTATGTGTCACAGAACGTGAGGGTAGCAGAGTTATTATAACTCTTGGAGAGCAGGTATTTTTTTTCCCAATTAAGGAAAGCAAATGGCGAAGCCAGCAGTAAAGCGTAGCTGGCTGCGTATGATTTAGCAATGTTTTTCACGCAGCTCACACGTGTCCACCGCCCGTAAGGACGGACAGAGGCTGGACAAATAGATTTGTTTTCAGTTTTTTCCCACCAACAGGCAGCACTGCGTATATTCTATGAACCTGAGAAGTTTAATAACTGTGCTGTGTCCCTGCTTATGTGTCACAGAACGTGAGGGTAGCAGAGTTATTATAACTCTTGGAGAGCAGGTATTTTTTTTCCCAATTAAGGAAAGCAAATGGCGAAGCCAGCAGTAAAGCGTAGCTGGCTGCGTATGATTTAGCAATGTTTTTCACGCAGCTCACACGTGTCCACCGCCCGTAAGGACGGACAGAGGCTGGACAAATAGATTTGTTTTCAGTTTTTTCCCACCAACAGGCAGCACTGCGTATATTCTATGAACCTGAGAAGTTTAATAACTGTGCTGTGTCCCTGCTTATGTGTCACAGAACGTGAGGGTAGCAGAGTTATTATAACTCTTGGAGAGCAGGTATTTTTTTTCCCAATTAAGGAAAGCAAATGGCGAACCCAGCAGTAAAGCGTAGCTGGCTGCGTATGATTTAGCAATGTTTTTCACGCAGCTCACACGTCTCCACAGGCGTAAGGACGGACACAGGCTGGACAAATAGATTTCTTTTCAGTTTTTTCCCACCAACAGGCAGCACTGCGTATATTCAATGAACCTGAGAAGTTTAATAACTGTGCTGTGTCCCTGCTTATGTGTCACAGAACGTGAGGGTAGCAGAGTTATTATAACTCTTGGAGAGCAGGTATTTTTTTTCCCAATTAAGGAAAGCAAATGGCGAACCCAGCAGTAAAGCGTAGCTGGCTGCGTATGATTTAGCAATGTTTTTCACGCAGCTCACACGTGTCCACCGCCCGTAAGGACGGACAGAGGCTGGACAAATAGATTTGTTTTCAGTTTTTTCCCACCAACAGGCAGCACTGCGTATATTCTATGAACCTGAGAAGTTTAATAACTGTGCTGTGTCCCTGCTTATGTGTCACAGAACGTGAGGGTAGCAGAGTTATTATAACTCTTGGAGAGCAGGTATTTTTTTTCCCAATTAAGGAAAGCAAATGGCGAAGCCAGCAGTAAAGCGTAGCTGGCTGCGTATGATTTAGCAATGTTTTTCACGCAGCTCACACGTGTCCACCGCCCGTAAGGACGGACAGAGGCTGGACAAATAGATTTGTTTTCAGTTTTTTCCCACCAACAGGCAGCACTGCGTATATTCTATGAACCTGAGAAGTTTAATAACTGTGCTGTGTCCCTGCTTATGTGTCACAGAACGTGAGGGTAGCAGAGTTATTATAACTCTTGGAGAGCAGGTATTTTTTTTCCCAATTAAGGAAAGCAAATGGCGAAGCCAGCAGTAAAGCGTAGCTGGCTGCGTATGATTTAGCAATGTTTTTCACGCAGCTCACACGTGTCCACCGCCCGTAAGGACGGACAGAGGCTGGACAAATAGATTTGTTTTCAGTTTTTTCCCACCAACAGGCAGCACTGCGTATATTCTATGAATAATAACTGTGTTGTGGCCCTGCCTATACAATTCTTTCCCTGCAGTATCAATGGAGGGTGGAATGCTCTGCAGAGGCGATTTTGAGAAGCCCAAAAAAAATGCAGCACAGCCAACAGCAGCCTGGACAGTACTGCACACGGATAAATATGGCCCTAGAAAGGACCGTTGAGGTTCTTGAAGGCTACACTCACTCCTAACACTCTCCCTGCCTATGCAGCACTTCTGTCCCTAATGCCAGGTGCAACGGTCTGCAGAGGCGATTTTGAGAAAAAAAAAATCCCACTGCTAACAGCAGCCAACACACAGCTATCAGTGGCCCTAATAAGGACCTTTGGGGGGTCTTGAAGCCTACACTAACTACCAATTCTTTCCCTACAGCAGCTCCGGTACAAACAGCACTGTCCCTCATCTAACTCACACCGCATCTGAGGCGAGCCGCGGGAGGGGCCGACTTTTATATTAGGCGAACACCTGATCTCGCCAGCCACTCACAGCAGGGGGGTGGTATAGGGCTTAAACGTTGCAGGGGGAAGTTGTAATGCCTTCCCTGTCTTTCAATTGGCCAGAAAAGCGCGCTAACGTCTCAGGGAAGGAAGTGAAAGTAACCGGAACACCGCATGGTGTTCGTCACGAATAACGAACATCCCGAACACCCTAATATTCGCACGAATATCAAGCTCGGACGAACGCGTTCGCTCATCTCTAATGTGTCCCTTATTCTGAGGTTATGCCACCTGCTTTGACCCAGATAATATGATTATGTCTCAGGTATGAGCTTTGATCTATAGAACCGTCAGCTGCAACATTACTAGGACCACTTCCAGAGCCTGGGGACTCTGCCACCTCCTGACTGATGGAGTTAAAAGTTGAAGATTTGGTTTCCCCATTTGTCAACTTTGGATTTGGCTCTAGCACAGTGGATCTTCCTTCACCAATCCTGACATACTGCACAAATAGGCTCGTGTAAATGAGCCCCTACTGTTGTAGTCTATATCTTTCTTTTTGATTAGGTATTTTTGATATTCTACCCTGACAACCAGACTCTTTTTCACTGAGAGGTTGTCACAGTCCCTCACCTCTTATAAAGTTACGTGAACTTGTCCTTTAGGCCTCTTTTACACGGGCGACAGCGATATCACCGTGAGAAAGTCGCATCAATATTGCATCGGTGTTCTGTGTGATATCCCTGTGTTTTCTTGTAGCGAAATTGCAATTTTGTGTCACTAGAAAGACACAAAACTTTGTAGTGCTCTTTTTGCCGGGATTTTTAGGAGGGGCTTGAAATATAAGCCATACTCTGAAAATAAGCCCTTGCTGCATAAAAAATAAATAAAAAAACAAATACATCAACTAAGAGGCGCTGTCCGGCTCTGGCAGAGGCGTAACTTGAAGCTCCCAGGCCCCGATGCAAAACCTGTAACAGGGCCCCCAACTATAATGCTTTATTCATAGTACTGGGCTCCCTATATGGAGAAGAGAGGCCTTATGGGCCCCCTAAGGCTCCTGGGCCCGGGTGCAACTGCATCCCCTATAGTTACGCCCCTGGGCTCTGGCACATGTCTTCTCTGTATCTCTGGCACTTGTCTTCAGTCTTCAGGCAAGGCTTCCCGGTCAGGAGTTTGAAAATCCACACCTTCAGGAAGAGCTGCCTCCAATTGGTTCATGAGCACCGTGGCTCAGCCAATCAAAGTAGCACTCTATGAACTAAACATAGCCATTCAATCAATGGCTGTGATTGGTTTATCGAGAGCTGGTTTGATTGGTTAAACCGCAGCACTTGAGAACCAATCACAGATAGCGCTTCCTGGAGGCGGGGATTTTGAACTCCTGACCGGGAAGCGCTGAGTAAAACTGAGAACCTGAGGAGACGCGCGGCGGAGCTGACAGCGCCTCTTAGGTAATTTATTATTTTTTTCCTGCAGCCAGGGCTTATTTTAGGGCTTTTACAGTAGGATTTCCTACTGTAAAAGTTACATCGCACCACATGAAAACCGCATTTTCGTGTGATGCAATACATGGGAAGGGTTCATAAGGAAACATGGGCTACAAAACCTCGCAAGTCGCGGCAAAATTTAGCAACCCGCGATTTTTTTCTCCTGCAATGTAGCAGCCTACAGAACATCACTAATGTGAAGGAACTTATTGGACAGCGTGGGCTTTACATACAAGCGATTTGTAACGCAGTCGCAGCACGAGAAAATTGCGTGATTTCGTCGCTCTTGTGAAACCGCCCTTATGTATCGCTGCTTCCTTTTCATCATCATTGTGTATTCGTTCTGAAATGTGTAACTGCATTCGGAGAAGCGCTGATATCGGATTTGTCTCCTTCTCCATCTTACTCTATGAGCAATACCAATAAACGAAGGTGAGGGCAGATTAATCTTGTGACCCCTCGTCTAAAGTACGCTGCCAATCCACACGGGAATGAGAGTCTTCAAATGAAATAAAGACACAATCCCATATACATAATGTAGAATTAGGCGCCGGTCTTAACCCAATATTGGTTCCCTGGGGCACGGCCTTGGAGTGTTGATGCTGAATTAGATTGCTTCTCTTCTTCATGTCTGATATAAGAATACAAGGGTTATTCGGGGTTAATTATTTTATAACTCTTTCATATACATACATTTGTATTCATTCTCTAGAATTCATATCAATGAAACAATTGCCGGTCCAAACCCTTGGGGACCTTTCTTATGGAATGGAATATTCTGCAACAGTGTTGCAAAATATGTCGTCCCAGAATTCCCCACCCAAATCTGCACCGCTACCTGCGCATTTGGATGCAATTACCAGGAGGATTCTGCTATTTTCAATTCCCCCCAAAAAACTGCATGTTAAGGGCGGCCGCACACGGGCGCAAAATCTGCACGCAAAATGCGCAGCAAATAGAGCCCATTGATTTCAAACGGTTCCTTCATATGTTGTTTTATGCACGCATTTCGAGCGACATGCTCTATGGTGGTGCGCAACTTGGCACTGAAGGCCCTCGTCTATCCGAAATTGCGCAGTGAACTGCATGGTTTCGCAGGGTTAAACAATAACACCTGAGCCACCAAGTCAGCTGATGAGAGCGGTCCTGGCAGCGCAAAAAAGTACAGTAAAAAGCGCTGGCATGGTCACCATAACCCGTGATTGTGCGCCATGCATAACGCATGCACATATCGCGATAGCGGGCGTATGTGAGCTTACACCCGTGTGCAGCCTCCCTAAGCCCTCATTCACACGAGTGTTTTTATGCGTCTGTTTAGCCACGTAAAAACGTTGTCCGAAAATCATGATTCCAATGTATCCGTCCCCTCGGGTGATTTCAGGCACACGAAAAACTGCAAAACGTCAATTCGCCGACCATTTTTGATCACCGATTTTTCGGTCTTGACCTATCTTATGGCGAAAAATGCTGGAGGCTCCAATATACTCCTATGGAAGCTGAAAAAAGGGAGGGGGAGGGAGTTTAGCTGCTCGGAAAAGAAGACAGCTGGCTCTATTTAAGCTAATTGAAGTCATTCGGCTGACCGACGGAATTCCGCGCTGCAGCGTGTATTTCACACGATACGCCTGAGTGAATGGACGAGAAAGTGCTAATTAAGTTCGAAACTCTATCGCAGCTATTCTTCCTTATTGCGATTTCACAGAGCGTGCGTCCGGCGTGAAAACCCACACGCTCGTGTGAACGAGGCCAAATAGTGGGGATTTGGGTGCAGAATATTCCACAGAAGGGCATGTTCTGTAATGCTGTAGTGGAAGATTCCAGCCCTTATCACCATTATGGAAAGAATGATTTGCGCTGCCTTCCGCTGTCACCCAACCTCCTCCCGAATGGCCACAAAGTCAGGCATCCGGCAGGCTGGATTATTATCTGCCCAATTCTTACTTTCCTCCGGAGATAAGCCATGCCGTACGGCAGCTACTTGTATCTCAACGCTTGAGTAAGACATCATGATGCTGAGCTGGTGTGGGGGAGGGGGAATCGAATGTCTATGGCCAAGTTACACTTTACTAAAGAAATGCCGTACATTAGCACTGATTTTGGTCTACTAACCTTTGCGTTATTTAGGGCTCATTCGCACGGGCTATTAACTGCGTGAATAAGTCGCAGCTAGCGGTGCAGAAAATCGTCTGAACAGTAGATCATCTGCAGCGCTAGTTGCGAGGGTCAAGGCCGTTCACACAGGTAGGGCTGACCAAAAAGATGTGCTGCTGAAGAGAGAGAGATAGAGGGAGTCCCTGGGGTAACCCCCTTCATCTCTCTCTCCTGTGAAGGGAAGCCCCACTGCGGAGATGAAGGGGGTTCCCAAAGGGCTTCCCTGCATAGCCAGGGACTTCATTCATCTCAGTTAAGGGAGAATAAGGAAGTACGCAACAGCATGATGCCGGGGTTCCCCTGCAGGGGAGAATAAGGGATTCCCCCGCTGCTGGGGATTTCCTTATTCTTTCCTGCAGTGGAACCCTGACATCTCACTGCTGAGGATTTCCTTATTCTCCCTTGCAGGGGAACTTGGAATTGCGCTGCTGGGTAATTAATCTCCCTTTGCTGGCCGATGTGTATCGTCTTCCATAGGAGTCTATGGAGGCTGCTTTAAGACCTATTTTTTTAGGCAGCAGGGAATTTGAGTTGCGTGAATATACAGCCGAGCGCTCCGAGCGGGGTTTGAAGAACACAGCTGGACACATAACGATTATTGCTGTTGTGTCTAAATTGGCCTTTACATTACCTTGGGATCTGTCCTATAAACAACATGAGACAAACAACTAAAATATCCCTGAAGGGCCACCGAGTGATCGGAAAGGATATCTAAATATTATAATGAATGACAGCTGCACATATTACAGGGCAGGCTGGGAGTTGTAGTTACTCAACAGCAGGAGAGATCCCTGCAATATACCAATGTCCGACATACACAAGACACAGAAACCGGGAACATTAAAATAATGATCAACGATTCACAGAAAGGAGTTCAGATAAAAAGTTGCAAGACCACCGCCAATCAGCACAATGAAATCGCAGCCACATCCCTTGGATTGCTACAGCGGGGGTGTCAAACTCGTTTACACTTAGGGCCACGTCAGTTGCCTTCAAAGGGCCGATTGTAATTGTAAGACTGTAAAGGAATAGTGACCCCCATAGTGGCTGCAGTAGCAATAGTATCCCCCATAGTTGCCCACAGTAGTAATAGTGCACCCATAGTGACTCCAGTAATAATAGTGACCCCCATAGTGGATCCACTTGTAATAGGGCCCCCCATAGTGGTCCCAGTAGTAATAGAGACCACCCCCCCATAGTGGCTGCAGTGCTAATAGTTTCCTCCTTAGTGGTTGCAGTAGTAATAGTGACCCCAGTAGTAATACTTGCCCTATAGTGGCCTCAGTAGTAACAGTGAATCTAGTAGTAATAGTAACCCCAGTAATAATAGTGACCCCAGTAGTAATAGTGACCTCCATAGTGGCCCACAGTCAGAGTTCTGGGCCCCAATGCAAAATCTATAACAGGGCCCCCAACTATAATGCTTTAGTTATAGTACTGGGTTCCCTATATGGAAAAGATAAGCCTTATGGGCCCCCTAAGGCTCCTGGGCCTGGGTGCAGCCGCATCCTCTGCATCCCTTATAGTTACGCCCCTGTCCACAGTAGTAATAGTGCTCCGATAGTGGCCTAAGTAGTAATAGTCCCCCATAGTGGCCCCAGTAGTAATAGTGTCCTCCACAATGGCCCCAGTAGTAATAGTATCCCCCCTATTGGCCACAGGCCTGGCAATATCCCTACAGGCATTCCACTTATCCAGCCTGCAACTCCAGTCTGCTGATGAGTCTGTGACCGCTGTTCTCTCCCTTCGGGGTCTGCCCTGCGTACCTGACAACCCAATGCAGACACCATGGGGGAGGGGAGAGATCAGTGGTCACAGACTCAGCAACGGCTGCCACCGCTGATCCTGAGATGCAGGCTGGGTGAGTGAATCAAATAAAATGCGGTGGCAGGCCGGATTCAGCCCACAGGCCTTGTGTTTGACATGTGTGGTCTACAATGTCTTGTCCCTGCTAGTGGCTGTGCCTGGTACTGCAGCTCATCTCATTCAAATGTGAGTGTCCGAGCCCCTTCATTGTGTTGATGGGTGGAGGTCTGGAAGGTCAGATCTCAATGGTTTAGGGTTAGTTAAAGGCTATAGTGGTTGTCTTACCTGGACAACTAAACCCTAGAGCAAGCTACCACAGTGATTTAGCCGTCAGTATTACTTGGTGCCATTTATGAGCAAATGAATGGGCAACAATGTAATCCTTGATGTTGCCAAGTGCGGCAAAGAGTGAGTAAAAAAAACATTTAATAAAATTCCATATTGGATCTAGATAAATCCTGTCCATCTGTTTTTTGTGCGCAGTTTTTATGGTCGGAAGAGGGAACCAGCTATCTGTAAGATATACCGTATAGCCTAAGAGGGCAGAAGTACAAGTAGAGCCCTTCTATTCTTGCTTGTTCTTCGGTAAGTTGTCCGAGATTGTAAACCAACCCCGAATGAAGACAGAATGGAGCGATGATGAAGATACACTTTTCCCTCCACAAATATTTACATGTTGTTCTTGTGATTTTCAAGCACTAATTGGTATCTAGCACAGTCCCCTCACTAGAAGAGCTGTAATGAAGACATTTGAAAGCTATTAGCCCAGATGGTTGTCATATGTATGCAAATGAGGAGCAAATTGAATTTTTTTGTGTGTCCCTTCTCACCACCTGTCCTATCAGGAAAGTCTTGCTGCAGAAAGACGAGACCCCGGCACATCTCCGCTAATCTGTCACAGCGGATTAATTAGGATCCCGGCATTAATCATCATTTGCTCCAATGTGCAAAGGATACAGCATGTTCCTTCTTTCAAAGACAGTGTAAGCTGATGCATGCAGCTAGACTCAAGGACACACGCTGGAAATTCGTGGGTGGCAGAATTTGTTAATAATCATTGGGTGATCTTGGGAAGATCCTGCGAGATTCTACTGTGGTTGGGAGCAGCCGAAGAGGTCCATGATAGCTTAAGTGTAAATTCACAAACCAACCCCCCCCCCCCCCCACCCCCACCGGCCTTGTGTTATGAGGGACGATTGGCTGAACAATGTTGTCACCTTCTAACGATCAAATCCCATTATCCATGGATCTGATTTACTATCGACGTTTCTTTTGTCTTGTATTGATTTATGTTTGCACTTTTTTTTTTTGTTTAGTTTTGTACACTGGTGACTTTTCCCTCTGAATTACCCCCTCTTTCTTTCATTTGCCCCTACAGTCATACTGGGGACTAGAGATGGGTGAGGCTGCTCGGATAAGGCAGTTACTCGAGCGAGCCTTGCTCTTCTCGAGTAACTGCAATCTCGTCCGAGCAGGCTCGGGGGGCGGCAGGGGGAGTGGGAGCGCCGGGAGTGGGAGCGCCGCCCCCCCCCCTGCTCACCCCCACCGAGCCTGCTCGGAAGAGAATGCAGTTACTCGAGAAGAGCAAGGCTCGCTCGAGTAACTGCCTTATCCTAGCAGGCTCGCTCATCTCTACTAGGGACTTTTAGGATCTATTAGTTATAATGTGGATATCAGGATCACCCTTTTCAGGGCGAGTGTTCCAAATGCAAAGGTCACATTATGGATTACATTTGTTAATATTGTGCTTCCGTACTTTACAATATTTATTAAAAGTTACATTTTTTTGTCTAATCTATTTGTAGGATCAGTGATTATGTTATGTGGCAAACACCACTTAACGAGTTAGTATGCAAATGCACATAAGGGGGCTCTATCAATAAAATATATAAATCAGCAAAAATACCACAAATTTTGCTAAATGTATTAAAATGGCACACTTGACAAACATTTGTCTGCTAAGGACTTTATTTCAGACATCTTTTATTTCCGGGTCTTATATATGTACATCAATGTTTGGCACATGACCTTAAATTTGGTGTGTTTTATGATTCCTCTTTGCAAGGTACAAAAAGTGTAAGGAAAAAAAACAAGATAAATTTGGCACATATCAACTTTACATACATAACCCCCTCAATCTATGATGTTGCCATAACCAAAAGCGGCAGGCTTCTGGTGACTGTCACTCATACCTCACAAATTGAGGGACATTTTAAAGGAACGCTAAACCTAGAAATGACTGAGAAAAGTAAACAAAAGCATAGTCTTCTGCATGATCCAGCATTATATAAAATATGCAGGCCACACTGGGGTTAATCTCTTGCCAATTTGTCCCAACTTCAGTTGGCCACCAGTAATGGGCAGAGCTTAGCCAGTATGTAGGGTTTAACAATTTTTTGACTGGGCCACTTTCTGCTCCAGCCAGTCCAGATAGAGGAGTAGACAAGGACATGGCTGATCTCTTGGAACACAGAGAACATTTCGTTATAGATTTCTCGGTTTTATTTGTAATCTGAGACAAAATGGGATCAAAGTAAAGAGAAAGATTGATATGGGTATCCGGGACTAGAAAACAGCGGCATAGCTGTCCACAGGTTGTTTGTGGTATTGCAGCTCAACCATACATTCTTCACTTCAGTTGAGTTGTAATACCAACACAATCAATAGGCTTGACACTATTTCTGAAATATAGCAGCTATGTTTTTCCAGTCCTCTATAGCTCCTTTAAGGGAGGAAAAGCTTGTGTACTTATTTAGTTTTTGCACATTTTTTGCGTTTAGTACTCCTTCAAACCTCATCCCTACCCAGCTCAATAACACCCCCAAAATAGACTAGAATGTCCACTTTTTGGGCAAATCTTCACATGCCCCACCCCTCTGTAGACGGATTCAGGGGACAGCACTGTTGGCAGCTAGAGATAAAGTAAACTCATAGCTTATCTTATCTCTGATACCACAGGTCCTGGTCACTGCTAAGACTTTAAGGCCCCTTTAGACCCAAAGATTCTCGCAAAAAATTCACTCAAAGCCAACTTTCAAGCGAGAATCGTTGGGTCTAAATGCACGGACATCGTGCCGTTTTCGTGCACAAGTCGTTCTTCACTCAATTCTAGTTTTCTTGAATTGAACGATGAACTCTTATCAGCGGTGCAGGCTGTTATCATAGTCAGCATCGCTGATAAGATTCTCTCAGCTCGCGTCCAGCGGGACGCAAGCTGCATCGCGGAGAACAATACAGCTGTTTGCTTATTGCAAAACAGCTGTATTTGTTGCCGAGCGATAGCGGCGGTGTCCCACTCCGCCTGCATAGCTCTTACATAGTTACTTAGCTACTATAGACTATGCAAAGATGATCACTAAAAACTATCACTCAAACTGTCGTTTGAGTGACTTTTGAGTAATCATCTGTCAGTGTAAATGGGGTCTTAGACTTGACAGTCTTCAAAGCCACTTCTTACCAGTGGATTGATCAGTTGCACTCTTTGTGTCACAGATTCCTAATAATATGGCATGGTACTTTCTCTGTGATATCACTGGTTCCTAGTAATGTAATCTTGAGGGCCAGCAAAATAGAAAGGTGAGATCAGAAGGTGGTTTGCTAGTGGGAGACACTAAATGTTAGATTTGTGAGGTAGGAGGATAACCTGGAGGGGGCCAGGTTTGTGATGCCAAGGGATGAGAAGGTTTGTACCAGGAGGAAGCGTTCAACTGTGTTGAAGACAAAAGACAGTTCTAGAAACAGTAGCACAGAATTGTGTCATTTGGCTTTGCCAGCAGATCATTAGTAACTTAGGATTCAGTTACAGTAGAACATTGGGTTCAGAAGCCAGATTGCAGCCAGTGAAAATGTGAGTTGAATGCGAGGTGGGAGAACAATTCATGGTGGATACATTGTTAAAGGAACTTTGAGGTAAACGGGAATAGTGATATGAGGCAATAGCTGGACAAAAAGGATGGGTGTAATGCTGACATAGGGACGCCAGCTGTGATCACGGAGAACAATACAGCTGTTTGCTTATTGCAAAACAGCTGTATTTTTCACCGAGCAATAGCGGCGGTGTCCCGCTCCGCCTGCATAGCTCTTACGTAGCTACTTAGCTACTATAGACTATGCAAAGATGATCGCTTATATTTAAAATAAGGCACCAGTGGTGAGTAGAGAAGACGCCAGTGTTTAGTAATAGGTTCAAGAAATGGGTTAGGACTAGGACATACAAAGTAGCAAGATTAGGGGTGAGGTGGGTTAGGATTGGGTCTAATGCACAAGTGATGAGGCGCAGTTTGAAGAGAAGGGTGGAAAGATTACATTGGTAATGGTGCAGAAGCAGGATATGGAGCCATAGCACTTGTGTGGATAGGTTGTAGGGACTGGAGGTTCAGGTTTTCTCTAATGTTGACGTGCTTTCTGAATTATGTGGTTAAGTCCTCAGTTGATTTAGGATGGGGCCTCGGGGGACAGAGTTGGGAGTTAGAAGTAATAAATCATTTGTGAGGTTGTGAGGCAGTGAAGATATGACAGTAGTTAAAGGAGATGTCCCGAGGCAGCAAGTGGGTCTATACACTTCTGTATGGCCATAATAATGCACTTTGTAATGTACATTGTGCATTAATTATGAGCCATACAGAAGTTATAAAAAGTTTTATACTTACCTGCTCCGTTGCTAGCGTCCTCGTCTCCATGGTGCCGACTAATTTTCGCCCTCCGATGGCCAAATTAGCCGCGCTTGCGCAGTCCGGGTCTTCTGTAGTCTTCTATGGAGCCGCTCGTGCCAGAGAGCGGCTCCGTGTAGCTCCGCCCCGTCACGTGCCGATTCCAGCCAATCAGGAGGCTGGAATCGGCAGTGGACCGCACAGAAGAGCTGCGGTCCACGAAGACGGAGGATCCCGGCGGCCATCTTCAGCAGGTGAGTATGAAGACGCCGGACCGCCGGGATTCAGGTAAGCGCTGTGCGGGTGGGTTTTTTAACCCCTGCATCGGGGTTGTCTCGCGCCGAACGGGGGGGGGTTTAAAAAAAAAAAAACCCGTTTCGGCGCGGGACATCTCCTTTAAGTGATCCTGATTTGTAAACTTGAGCTCAGGCTTGGAGTTAAGCAATGCTTGTTTATCTGTAGTAAGGTTTTCTCTGAAGTGCATTTTCCTCTTTAGGTTTCTTTACAACCCTGGAAGCTTGCCTCAGTTTCCTTGTCCGTTGATGCGCCAGGTTTGCCTATTGATGATTTGTTGAGTGCTGTTGTGTGTGAGAGGGGTGATTAGGTTAAGAGATGAAGAAATCGAAATTGTGACTGTGTCTGCATCATAACGTGAAGATACGGTAGAGATTGGTAGAGGTGAGTCAGAAAGTGTGTGAATCTCAAGTTTAAGGTTTCTACAAAGGTGTGCTAGTTTCTGGATTGAGGGTGGGGGGGGGGAGGGGCAGTTGAAGAGAAAAGGGAAGAGAATGTAAGTCAACTTTGGTTATGTAAGTTGAGAAGAGAGTTTGAGAGGTTGGATAGGGAGAAGAGGCCAGTAAAATAAAGTCTAGTGTGTCCCTCTGTCAGTGGCAATGAAGGACCATAGAATCATAGAATGGTAGAGTTGGAAGGGACCTCCAGGGTCATCGGGTCCAGCCCCCTGCTCAGTGCAGGATTCACAAAATCATCCCAGCCTGTGATAGGCTAAAGTAGGAAATAAGTGATAGGATTTTGGAGGAAGATGAATGGCATGTGTCGATGGTAATGCTGAAGTCACCCATAATCCTAGTGGGAATATCAGTAGAAAAAAACTCAACAACCCATGTAATGAGCTGAAGTGTAGTGAAAGGTGGTGGCAGGGCCTAGGAGTTAAGAGATGACCGCCACTTGGACATTTGGGAAGTAGAAGGAGACCGAGTTGAGTTCAAAAGATACACTATGTTGCTTTCTCTGTGATGTCACTACATTCTATGTAATTGGTGAATTTATTCTCTGGGATTTTCCAAACTCTTAGAGGATCGATAGGTAACATTTTCTGTGGTGCCACCAACTATAGGTGAATTTATATATATACATTTACTTCTCTGTGATGTTACTGACTCCTAGGTTACACCATAAGTGATATCACCAGTCCGTGAGGGGTTTATTGTTGTCAATGTCTCACAATGATATGAAATAGATAGATAGATAGATAGATAGATAGATAGATAGATAGATAGATAGATAGATAGATAGATAGATAGATAGATAGGTAGATAGGTAGATAGATAGATAGATATGAGGTAGATAGATAGATGGATATGAGGTAGATAGATAGATGGATATGAGGTAGATAGATAGATAGATAGATAGATAGATAGATAGATAGATAGGAGATAGATAGATAGATAGATAGATAGGAGATAGATAGATATGAGATAGATAGATAGATAGATAGATAGATAGGAGATAGATAGATATGAGGTAGATAGATAGATGGATATGAGGTAGATAGATAGATGGATATGAGGTAGATAGATAGATAGATAGATAGGAGATAGATAGATAGATAGATAGATAGATAGATAGATAGGAGATAGATAGATATCAGATAGATAATAATAATAATCTTTATTTGTATAGCGCCAACTTATTCCGCAGCGCTTTATAGATGATAGATATGAGATAGATAGATATGAGATAGATAGATAGATAGATAGATAGATAGATAGATAGATAAATAGATAGATATGAGATAGATAAGAGATAGATATGAGATAGATAGATAGATAGATAGATAGATAGATAGATAGATAGATAGATAGATAGATAGATAGATATGAGATAGATAGATAGATAGATATGAGATAGATAGATAGATATGAGATAGATGATAGATAGATATGAGATAGATAGATAGATAGATAGATATGAGATACATAGATAGATAGATAGATATGAGATAGATAGATAGACATAGATAGATAGATAGATAGATAGATAGATAGACATAGATAGATAGATAGATATGAGATAGATAGATAGATAGATAGATAGATAGATAGATAGATAGATAGATATGAGATAGATCATTATTAGAAATGAGTGAGCACCAAAATGCTCGGGTCCTCGTTATTCGAGTCGAGCTTTCTGTAAAATTTGTGAGCTCTATTCGAGTAACGAACCCTATTAACTTCAATAGGAGACTCGAGCATTTTTGTATGGGACCTGCTGGTTGCCAAGCTTTTTTTTTTCTTTTTTTCCTGTGCTCTCTCTCTCTCTCCTCCGCCAAGCCAGCCACAAACTACCACTAACGCGCGCAGCGGGAGGGGTCAAATCTGACACGTCAGCGGCGGGGAGGGGTCAAAACTGGGGTGGGTTTGAACACGGCATCATGCTCGCTCGAGTAGCGAGCACCATCCAGTATGCTAATACTCGAACGAGCATCAAGCTCGGCAGAGTACGTTCACTCAACCCTAATCATCATATTAGATAGTGACAGTTCATGGAGGGACGTGATAACCATAAATCCCAGACATACTTTCCTCCAAGAAACGATTTATTTTCCTTTCTGGAGAAGGATCTGTGGCCGGCCGGCTCCTGCTCGCTCGGTGTGGTGGTTTTATAGCCCTCATTGGGGCTGGAGTGACATTGTTTCCTGCTCCTCACCCTGCTGTCAGTGAAATGTACTGGAAACTCATTTCCAGTATCTCATCCCATTAATAAAGATGACCTACTGCCTCGTATTGCACACAATATCCGCTTTATTATTCACCAGTTCCTACATCTCATCTCTCTTCCTCTTCTTATCTGTATTACTATTATCATTAGTACATGTTCGGTTCTGATTGGTATGCACCAGCCATTTCTATAGAGATCCTGGAAGCTGAGATGTGAGTAGCTGTTTGCTGGGTGTCTATAGCGCTGTGTTCATCTGTTCCCTATGCAGGCTGTGATATGGAGGGAACACAATAGTCACCGAAGACTTTGCTTTCCATGGCTGATAAACTAGAGACTCTGCGGGGTCAGGTAGTCCGGTTGGGCTCAGGGGCCACCAGTATCATGACTGCCATACCTGAGCGTCCTTCTGGTCTTCCAAACCAAAGGGTTCTATAGCGACTTGTGTTCGCTTCCGAAAAAAATGCAGAAGACCCGGATATCACAGCCGGATCTGCATGTTAGTTGGTTTTTCATAGAAATGCTAATTGTGCAATGTTATATGTTAAATTAAATACAAAATCTTCAATCTGGGTGATTCTGCACCTCGGCTTTACTTCGCAGTTATTGCTTATTGTATATTGTAATCAGCCAACAACATCTGCAGTTTAACTAATGGCGCCCCCTAAGTAGATGCCGTCAGTTCACCGGCGGACGGTGGTATATAGGATATGGTCGGCCTCAGTCTCCACCTATGTAGATAGAAGATGATTGCTGTTTACTTTAACCATGGAGATTCCTTGGTGGGAATAAATGTGTGAACTGAAGAATAAAAGCCCCCGTAATAAAGTCACAGAGAACCCTCAGTTCCATTTTTCTAAGTCCCTTCCCTCCTGAGATATGAAGTCACATCTGCCTTGGAAAATTGTGACCTTCTGTGTCAGCCCAAAACAAAAGATGTGCTTTAATTGGCCAAGATTCATAAGCCCCTTGACTTCATTTCCAAATCTCAAGGGGGTCTAAGAAGAGGATGAGGAGGAGGAGCCACAGATAAGATTCCTCCTCACTGACGACATTTGGGTTTAAAGGAAGTTAATCGGCCGCATCTACATTATTTTATTCCACTTGTGTCACATCATCAAATTTATGAGATCCCAAAATGTTCCCAAATGTCACTCTGCATTCAATCGTCACGCACAATGCGCTGGGGTATCTAAGCCTAGCATGTGTGATACAGCCTGCTGAGCTGCGGTATCTAAGCCTAGCATGTGTGATACAGCCTGCTGAGCTGCGGTATCTAAGCCTAGCATGTGTGATACAGCCTGCTGAGCTGCCGTATCTAAGCCTAGCATGTGTGATACAGCCTGCTGAGCTGCGGTATCTAAGCCTAGCATGTGTGATACAGCCTGCTGAGCTGCTGTATCTAAGCCTAGCATGTGTGATACAGCCTGCTGAGCTGCGGTATCTAAGCCTAGCATGTGTGATACAGCCTGCTGAGCTGCAGTATCTAAGCTTATTGTTTATGATGCTGCCTTCTGAGCTGCTGTATCTAAACATATCATGTGTGATGCTGTCTGCTGAGCTTCTGTATCCAAGCCTATGATGAGTGTTGCTGCCTGCTGAGCTGTTGTATCTAATCCTATCATGCGTGTCACTGCCTGCTGAGCTGCTGTATCTAATCCCATCATGTGTGCTACTGCCTGCTGAGCTGCTGTATCTAATCCCATCATGTGTGCCACTGCCTGCTGAGCTGCTGTATCTAATCCCATCATGTGTGCCACTGCCTGCTGAGCTGTTGTATCTAATCCCATCATGTGTGCTACTGCCTGCTGAGCTGTTGTATCTAATCCCATCATGTGTGCTACTGCCTGCTGAGCTGCTGTATCTAAGTCCACCATGTGTGCTACTGCCTGCTGAGCTGCTGTATCTAATCCCATCATGTGTGCCACTGCCTGCTGAGCTGTGTATCTAATCCCATCATGTGTGCTACTGCCTGCTGAGCTGCTGTATCTAATCCCATCATGTGTGCTACTGCCTGCTGAGCTGCTGTATCTAATCCCATCATGTGTGCTACTGCCAGCTGAGCGGTTGTATCTAATCCCATCATGTGTGCTACTGCCTGCTGAGCTCTTGTATCTAATCCCATTATGCGTGCTACTGCCGGCTGAACTGTGTATCTAATCCCATCATGTGTGCTACTGCCTGCTGAGCTGGTGTATCTAATCCCATCATGTGTGCCACTGCCTGCTGAGCTGTGTATCTAATCCCATCATGTGTGCTACTGCCTGCCGAGCTGCTGTATCTAAGCCTATTGTCTGTGATGCTACCTTCTGAGCTGCTGTATCTAAACATATCAGGTGAGCTTCTGTATCCAAGCCAATGATGAGTGTTGCTGCCTGCTGAGTTTAGGTGGGCTTCACACGGGCGTATTTGTGCCCACAAAATTTGCGTGCGCCGTACCCAGGGAGCAGAATCCATTGATTTGAATGCATTGATTCACTTATATTTTTTTCCGCATTTCGCTTGCGCAAAAAAACGTAGCGTGCATTATTTTCCTGCGCATTCGCGCACCAAAAGTCCCCATAGAAGCCAATGAGGATGTGCAAATGCATGTGAATATGCATGAAATACTGCGTAATTGCGCAGGAAAAAGAATATATATTGAATTCCTTAGACTAATTAGCCATTTTAATAGCCGGGAGCATTGGTGCGTATTTTATAGCGCCTGCAATTGCACACAACTTGCGCACACAAAAAGTACAGTAAAACACGTCAATGAGCATGCAAAACACAACTACGCCTACCCTCATGTGTCTTAGGGCAGCTTCACATGAGTGTAAGTGAAAAAAACACTCGCTCCCGCGCAACATATTTTCGCTACGAAGGAGTGTTTTTTGTGCGTGTGCTTGCGCAAATCCTGTGTGCATCTGCGCAGGCACCACTCCTTGACATGGGCGGGGGAATCGCTCATACCCTGATTTAAATAGGTATTAAGCCTATTAAGGTGGGGGGTTCATGTGTGTGTGCCGTGTTTTGCTCATACCCGCGCGTACATATGTGCACATTTGCGCACCCCCATAGACTCCTATGAGGACTTTGGTGCGCAAATGCACATAAAATAGAGCATGTTGCGTTTTTTTCCCGTTAGCGAATCACGCTTGCAAAAAGAACAGTGAGGATGAATCCATTGTGCAATATGCAAGAGAATGGGTACTGTTCTCTGCGTATTGTGCGCACAGACACCCGTGTGAAGCCGCCCTTATTGTGTGTCCTACTCCTCCAGAGAAGCACCCAACACTACGGTCCCTCGTTCACCATTATAAAACAGTCACCCAGTTTCATTCTGAATCCGTTTCTAGAGCAGCTGATATCAGCCTCTGAATCCTGGGGGCGCGGAGCAGATGTGCGCAAAGCAATCTCATGGGAATTTTGGGGATGATTTGGTGGAATTGATCAGCGCTGAAGAAAATGTTGAAACATTTCCGGAAAAATCTATATACTCTGGTCCTATCCCTGTTGATGAATAATGGTCGTGCCTAAGATCTGTATATACAGTATATAAGCAGCCAGTTATTTACCATACAGGTCAGTATGACAAACACATAAGGTCACATGCGGTAGAATGCCCCGAATCTGAGCAAAAGTGTTTTGCATGCATTTTTACTGAATTGCAGTAGATATGGGCATCACTAATTTATATTGGGCTAGATGACTGAAACTTAAAGCAACATATTTTGAGCCCTATGAATTCCCCAAGTCTGAGTCATAGAATGGTAGATTTGGAAGGGACCTCCAGGGTCATCGGGTCCAACCCCCTGCTCAATGCTGGATTCACTAAATCATCCTAGACAGATATTTGTCTAGCCTTTGTTTGAAGACTTCCATTGAGGGAGAACTCCCCACCTCCTTGGCAACCTGTTCCACTCATTGATCAATCTAGAATCATAGAATGGTAGAGTTGGAAGGGACGTCCAGGGTCATCGGATCCAACTCCCTGCTCAGTGCAGGATTCACTAAATCATCCCAGACAGATGTCTGTCCAGTCTCTGTTTGAAGACTTTTGTTGAGGGAGAACTCACCACCTCCCGTGGCAACCTGTTCCACTTACTGATTACCCTCACTGTCAGATATCTAATCTGTGTCTCCTCCCTTAGTTAAGGCTATACCATTTTTTGACAGAAGCACATGACCACTGCAGCCAGTCAGACCACAGCGTCATGTCCCCAAACTCTGGACATCATGGCGCCCAGGATATAAACACTGATGCCAGGAGTGCAGGCGGTGATGCTCCAATGGCACCTGTCAGCTGTGTTCTGAGACTCCAGGAGAGGTGACTATACCCTCCTTTTGTATTTTATGCAGGGCCCTGCTTGGGGCCGGGTTTTTTCATTAAGCCTCCAATAAACAATTTACAAAGAAAAATGAAAGAAAATTCAAGCAAAATGTATCAATCCGGTTCATCCAATCCTTCCCATTTAAAATTGACATATTTCGTTGGGACTGAGATTTTCGTCCCCAAAGCACTCACTGGCTGATAGACTAAAGGAATTGAGCAGTATACAGACTCCTTCACATGAGCGATTATGTGCGCCTTTTCACACGTACAAAATCACTCTCACAAGCCGCTGACAATAGAACCCATTGATTTAAATGGGGTCCCTCGCATTTAGCATTTTTGCGCCCGCATTTCTGTTGGACGAAAAAATATGCAACACGCTCTATTTTTGAGCCGCCATAGGAGTCTATAGGTGAGCGCAAATACACACCCTGTCTGCACAAAATCACGCGTATACCTGTGCGATTTCACTGCTTTATTTGATAACACCAGGGACAAATTAGGCTGCTGATTCAAGACTAGTGCAGGTGTGTCCCATGCTGATTTCAATGGGCCCGGTAGTGTAAAAAGTACAGTAAGCAGCATGGATACTCTCACGAGATCACGTGATAGCGCTCCATTCGCAGCGCAATCACGTCATCCTCTTGTGAGCGTATCTACGGATACACGAAGTCCACTTTCCAACAAGCATATTCTAGCTCCATATTTGGTCTGTGATGGGTGGACCGTAATGTAGAGCTGATGTATACGGATCATTATTTGCCCAGTAGAAAACAAAATATTTAAAATAAAATATACGGAGGCAAATACTGATGTCATCTGTAACAAGTTTGTATTATGGATCCGTCTTATGGATGTCTTAGGTCCCCTGTCCACGGCCGGGATGGAATATCGTTAACGGTATTCCTCCATGGGGGAGGAGGGGAGAGCACTGACAGGTCTCCACAATGAGCCTAGCTAATAGATAGGCTTGCCGTAGATAATCACAGCAAAGTGCAGCATGCCGCGATTTCAACTCCCGCGCTGGGAATCATTATGATTCTCCATTCGTGGACGTCAGGCTGCACTTTTCATAGAAAATTATTCGTAGCATGATCCACAGGCAATTTATTGCAAGCACATCATCACCGGTGGACAGGCAGCCTTACAAGGCGCTGGTCTAAAACTGGCCTGAATGAGGAACATAACACCCCCCCCCCCCCTTAGATTTCCCCCGCTCCACAGAATTCCAACATCCTGAAAATATACTTTACATTTTTGCAAGAATTACAGATTAATGACTTTTAAAGACTCTTTATGTAATGTTAGTGATTAGATGGCGATTGGATGCAAATTGTTAAAGCTAATATATAAAGCATAAAAATAGGAATTTAGGGTCTGTTAAATGTTTAGTAAATGTTTTTTTCTTCTTCAATTATAATATAACTTATTATTAATGATACTTTTTAAAGATTTTTTTTTATTTGATTGTTTGGATTATTAGTTTATTTTAGGCTTTATTTTTTCTTTAATTACTTTATATCATTTTTCTCAGTCTTCAAAATTAATTAATATTTTTATTCATTCACATTCCGATTTTTAGAATTAAAATTCTTTTCAAATGTAGTTTTTCTATTTCCACTCAAACAGTTTTTACTTTTTATTATCTAAAAATAAACAACTTGCATGTGTTTCCTAAGCAAAGTGGTAGGAGGGCGCGTGCACTATGCCTAGCATTGCTAAAACGCTACAAATGATACAATCTGAGTTTCTCTACACCTGATACATTCCTCTTCATAACGCATTTATATTATGTTTCAGTTTCTTGTCCGAATTTTAAAACTTTTCATCTTCCGATATTTGGGGTTCCACAAACACAAAGCCCTCGGCAGAAGCGTCTCAGAATGTTTTTTTTTGCCTTTCACACATGGAAATATTTCCATATTGTGGAGTTTGCAAACAGCTGTGACTCCCGCCGACTCCCAGCGCAGCCTTTGCTTGTTCTATCTATATCCTGTGTTAGTCTGCTTGTTTGGGGAAAACTAACATATTAAAGAAAGCGTGTAAACGTAAGAGTCCGCGGACAGATCGAGAGTCTGTCAGATCCTGGATCTTACCCAAGTCCCATCTAATTGGTCCCATGGGTAAAGAGATTTTACGCACCCCGAACGTTGCTGTCTTTTAGGGAGAAAACAGCCAAGATGTTCTTACTATTGAAACACAGAAATTGTGTGTTAGCAGCACATCAATCAGCGCGCAGAGAAGGTGGGAAGGGGAGCAGCTGGTGGGATTTAGAGGGTCTGGTGTGATTTGGTCACAGAATATAAAAGATCTCACTGCTCGCAGGCCTGACACAGTGCGCTGCTGCCTTCTCTTTGCCTTCAGGCAGGACGACCCACAAGGCAGGTGATGAGACCTGTCCAAGGCTAATGATAAATTTGCTTAATATACATTGACCCCATGGAGGCAGGTGACAACTTTTTCCT